>NW_028242809.1:0-492500 GCF_964263255.1 Lissotriton vulgaris
CCGTTTTTCGTCTTCGGGAGCGCGGTGCGCGTGTTCGGGGCGTTGCCTGCATGCTCGGGATGGCTAGCGCGCTAAATTACCACAGAGGTTTGTCCCGCCTGCTTGCGTTCCCTTATTTCCTGTTCCGGGTCACAATTAACGTGGTCGCGTTGTGCAAGACATGTTCGGGAACTCATCTTCTCGTTCGCACTACAAAAGTGCGTGATCGCGCTAAATATCGCGCGAACCTACCCATGCGGTCGCGATGGGCGCAGCCATCTTGTGGATCACACACTCTGGCTATGGTTTTGGGCCTACTTTTGCATCCTGTTAAAATCTCTTTAATCCTTGTCTTTTTACCCACTTTTTCTAACTTTCTTTAGTTATTACCTATTTCTCTCTGTGCCTAGGTTTATATTTTTCATTTTATTTCTACTTTTACAACTTTTCTATTGCTTTTTACTTCCTTCTTGTTCTTTTACCTTGCTTCTTCTTTCCCCTACCTTTTTGTCTTGAACTTTTAGTTTTCTTCTACCCTCCACCCAGAACCATGGTCAAGGGCGCCAGCAGCAGCGGCGGCTCAAAGGGCAAGGCGCCAGTGCCCCAAAAAACTAGGCTGCCTTGCGGCAGAATGCGCCCCCAAGGGGTGAGGCCCCGCCAACTTTTTGGGGAGGAGGAGGTGGCTGCCCTTGTTTTTTTTATCCAGCGCTACCTCCCCTTGATGTTGGCAGCAGGTGGCAGGCCCGGCTCCGGCTACCAGCATATTGAGGAGCGTCTCCGGCGGTGGGTGAAGGTGCGCCGGGCAGTCTTCCGCTGCTCCGGTATCCGGCGTACCCACCACCAGCTGACCCACCGTTGGGCAGACATTTTGGACCGGGAGCAGGACCTGTTGGACCTGCTTGGCGTCGAGGTCGTGGGTCTTGGTGAGTGGCTACCCAAAAAAAAAGTGTGTGTAATATATCTCTATACTATAGTAGTATAAGTATTGTTGTTGTATCTTTGTAAATCTTGGCTGAATAAGTAACGCAATGACTGGTGCTCCTAGTTACATTTCCGGTGTATTCCGTTATTATATCTACTGTAATTGTATGCCACTGGTCTATGCTGCGCTTCTTCATCTTCACTGACTCTTGCGTGTTCAATTTGGCGCTAGCTTTTGCTGTTTATTGGTGTGAGATTTTCTTTATTGTAGAGAACTGAAGTTAGTTAATGCTATTAATAGAGTCTTCTTGTCCTTCCTTTGTCCGTCAGTGAAATAGCCGTTGATGGATAATTGTACGTGTTTGCAATGCATATTGTATCTTTTTTTCACGGCCTTCTCTTCTGCATGAATAATACTCCTCTGGCAATGAATGCAAAAGTTACTTTGTTCTTCTTACCTCAGCCAGGGCCGGATTTAGGCATGTTCAAGCCGTGCAACTGCACAGGGCCACCAAACGCCAGGGGCCACCCCACCAATATATATCCTTAATTTAATAATCCTCAGAGGATGGATACATATTTGCGTGGCGGCCCCTGGCAGGGATTTGGTGCCTCCGGCTCTGTTCCACTTCCAAACACCCTGACTCCCCCCTCTTCACTGGCCTCCGTGCTCCGCCCCGACCTCCTCTTCCGGGCCCCCCACCTACGCTCCCTGGCCAGGAGTCCAGGACCACCATGAGCCTATAGCTGCCCCTGCCTCAGCCCTCCATAGAACTGATGTAGTTTGTTTATTGAGTGGGTAGGGCAGCAGTAGCATTCAGTCAGTAGCAAAACAAAATATGATGCCATGAACGTACAATTTCGTGTTAGTTAGTATGCACAAAGTTAAGCTTGTCTCCTCCTTGCGATCTAATTATTTTGCTGGCAAAAAATGAAAAAGAAATGGCTACTTACATTCTTGAATCTGTGGTGTTGTTCAGGTCTTACTGCCTCTGTGTTACTTAGTAATCTGCAATCAGAATGTTTATGGAACATTTGATTTGTTTTCACCAAGTACACTAGTCAGTGAATCATGCAAGGCAGTAGTCATTTGGTAGACCAATGTTTGTTTCTTTTAATGTTGTAGCAGTGGTTTTTGAAATGCTTGCTGTCTATGTTTCACAGCACTCAATGTTTTCTCTTTCTTTATTATTTCTTACATGAACCACAGAACCCAGGGGCAAGCAGAAGGCTGGGACCGAGTCGGCGGGTGAACGTGATTGTGAACCACAGGCACAGAGCTCCTCTACTGAGGATCCTGCTGCTGTCCCTAGTAAGTCCAACAGTGTTTTCTTTTGGAACAATGATATTTCCCTAACTTTCTAACGGAGCTTTTTTTCCAACCGAATGACATTTCACCTAACTGTTTAGTTAAGGTATCAATCGTTTCAAAAAATCTGTGATCGAATAGCGGAAGGCACAGGGTCCACTCCTGTCTTATGCTTTTTCCTCTATAATGTCTCTTCTTTGGCAATTGACACCAACCAAGTATGCATGCAGATAATGGTCTACTATTTTGTAAGCGTTAGTAAGAAGAATACCACTACTACTCTTGCAGGTATTCTTCTATGCAGTGACATACATAACTATGTATGCACCCCAAAATTGGATGTTGTTGTTGTTGATAGGCAGGTTGGACCTTACTTACTTACAGTCTTACACCTCAGTCACAGAACTCAGAGGAACCCACAATTCAATGAACGACAACCTATATGGGCTCAGTCATTGGTCAATTATTCAATTACCCCTTTCCTGAACCCCAATATGAAGATGCCAAATGCTTTTTTTATTACACAATCCATAACCTAAGTAACCCCCTTTTTCTCACTCTCTCGTGTAAGTCTACAAGACAACAGACACTGAAAATATACTCCCGAGTCAATGTGGTACTTCAAAACCTTTATTTTGTTAGAAGTAACTAAGTAAGTAACATCAATGTTTTTAAGTTGTTCTGTCAAATACGTCAAGGGCAGGGCCACCAGAAGAAATCCAGAGTTAAAAAAGGCTCAATAAAAAGTATCCTACATTTGTACAGCTACCAGTGCACGATAGGGAAATGTGGGAAATGTCCGAGACCCCTCACCATTGAGCGTATACTGGTTGCATATGCCTCTTGTTGGTAAGCTCTGCAAATCTTTGCTTCGTAGAAGTAAATCTTCTCATCTGCCGAAAGATAATGACAAAAGTGGTGCACGTTAGACAGTATGAAAACATTACATACATTTATTCAACTTTTTAGCTGTCATGCAAAAAAGAAGGTGTAACCTGAGGCTGTAAGGAAACTGGACTCCACAATCCACATTCAAAAAGTAAATACGGGCCTCTATTTTCCAAACTCTTCAGGTGTATGCTTTGAACTATCATGTGGCCTCAAAGGCGTCTCCTCGTACTGCGCAACAAGCTGTGAGGTAGCATGCGCAAAACTGTAGACATGTCATTGATGTACAAAGTAAACTGGTTAGGTTACATGGTTCAGTCTAACTTTCCAAGGACTAGAGTACCAGTATAGAATAGATGAGATGAGCTTGGGTACCATACCATACCAAATAAATGCTGATATGTGTAGTGTGTTACTTACTCTGCTGTACTAGGCAATGTGGACTACTAGTGATTACGTTGTACTTAACTGTTTTGCAGAACTCCGTTCTTGGTGAACAAGTACAATGGGGGCTGTGCATCCATCTAAAAAGGTGTACTTAATTACTTATTTTTATTTTTGCAGAACCGGTACCATCCACCAGTGCCGACGGGGGCAGCGGCGCTGCAACGCCGTCAGCAGAGGCGATCCCGGAGGGGAATGGAGGACCACCAGAGGCACCTACAGCAGCACCGGCAGCAGCGGGGGAGGAGACAACAACGGTGGGCGATGGTAAGTTACATTCAATAGTGATCCGCATTACTTGGTGGGTGGGGAAAACTTCCTCACTGTACTCTGATATTTATGTGAACTTGAAGTTCTACTGGACAATATATGACGCCACTGTTCTCATTACCAAGCTTAGCAAAAGCATTACCACCGGCCAGAATTGATAAAATTAGTTATACATGCCTCTTCTATGTGACTACAACTCAGCTGTGAAAGGTTGGTGGCAGACTAAAAAAGTGTTATCCACAACATTACATGACCGCGATGGATTAACAACATGAGATTGATTTAACTAAAGTATGATGAAAGTTGCAAGGAAAAAGCTCTAATCATATAATATAGAAGGATACTTTGGAATCAGCAATGCAGGTGTTTGAGAGCAGTTGGATGCGTGGGTTGTTGTGGAAGCATAGAAAGTGGAAAACACAGCTGCCTGCGTGGGTGGGAGACACATCCAATATTGGTGGTTAGTGGACAGTGGATACTAGTGTTGGCAGCGGTGTTTTGGTTAAACACAAAGGCAAGGGAAGGAGGGGACCACTGGATGCATTCTGGGTCGTTGCTGGCGAAACACAAACCACCTAACGTTTGTTGGCGATATAAAGAATGATAGTCTCTAGAGTAGACATTTATTAGTACTAGCTGGCCACTGTTAATTTAATGTTAGTTTGAGACTGTCACTTTTCCCGGAAGCACAGAGTATATGAAATAAAAGAACGAGATATGAAAAAGACAGGTGTTCGTATGTGACCGTTCAAGTACACCCATACTATGTTACTAGGGCAGGCATAATGCCGTGCCAAAAAGGCAGACAAATGAAGTATATAAGGCGTAGAATAGAATGTTCAAGATAGATAAAACAACATTTTAGGTACTCAACTTGCTTGCTATTGCTACTGTACTGTGCCGCCCACTATGTGTTGGATCCATTTTGAATTTGCGTTCTTTATTTGCTGGGATTTTTGATTACAACAATTCTGTCTCTTTCTTTATAGTTACTCCTTCTAAACCAACCAGGAAGGAGCTGGCAGTCCGGGCCCGTCAGCGGAAACTGCAGGCCATCGTTGAGGCCTACCGCCGGCTGGTGGCTCAGGCCGAGGAGGAGGAGGAGGAGGCGGCGGCAGCAGCTGCTGCCTCTTCCAATGCCCCGGCCCCCAAGCCTGCAGGAGTACGTCGGCGTGCTCAGGCAGCCGCCCGCCGCCAGATTTTCCCTGCATCGTCCACCCCCCCACAACAACATGGCTGCCAATGTAGGTGCCGCCAGTTCCAGCGCAAAATTCTCCTCCGGGTAGCCAGGCTGGAGGCTCAAAGCAGTCAGACTAAAAAACAGATAGAGGAGCGTGTCAAGATCCTGGTGGATCAACACTTAAAAGCCCGCCGGCTATGAGATGGACCCTGTTTGCCCCTTTTTCAATCCTTTTGTTGGTGGGTGGGAATTGGGTGTTGGGTTTTACTATTTTTTTACATGACATTGAGCGTGGGAATTTGGTTGGGGTTAGGGGAGGCGGGTAGGGGGACAGCTTGGTGTAGGATTTATATATATTTTTGTATCATCTTTAGTTTTATATATATATTACATTATGTTAAAATAAACGAGACAAAGTTATTGTAAAAAGAAAACATTTGAAGTTCATTTGCGTTTCTTGTGGGGTTGGAGGGGGGAGTGTTTCACCAAATAATGTACGTTGTGCAACCTCGCAAGGTTTAATTTGGCCATGCAGGTCGGCGGACAGTGCTTTTTAATAATAAAATATATTGCCCACATCTTTAACATGCAAACAGATAGATGCAGTAAACCCTCACCGAGTTATATTGGTAGTATTAGAAGAACGACCAGTCTGTCTTGCGTTATACCTCACTGCAAACTTATCTTACCTGTGATTGCTGATGAGATGATGATGATTTATCATGAAGTGTGGCACTGCAAGGGCTGCATTTGATGATTTCCAAGACAATGGCGAAGAATCTGTGGTTCAGAATCAGAACTTCTGTGATAGTAGACAGACCCTGCCAGTAGCGACAAAAAGAAAGAGACAGTCATTCGCGTGACAGACAATGTGGGGGTAGTATAAGTAAGTACAGTACATTGCATGGGTGACCCAATATTGCAACTGCTAAACTGAAACAAAACAATGGTTTTGGGGACTGGAAACAAAGTGCAAGAGAAGATAAGAAGTTCAACGTTACTTGTAGTACTCACAGCAACGTCAAACTCTTCTAAATCATAAATGCTTTACACTTTAAACCCAAAAAATAAATTACGCCAATTCATTAGATGCATTCGTTGTTTGATGTAAAATGGTAAATTATTTGGCGTTATACACAGAGCTTGAGTTGGGAAGCCGCAGAAGATCCTGGCCATGCCTTGTTGACAT
Source organism: Lissotriton vulgaris (assembly GCF_964263255.1). Lineage (NCBI taxonomy): Eukaryota > Metazoa > Chordata > Amphibia > Caudata > Salamandridae > Lissotriton > Lissotriton vulgaris. The sequence goes on from NW_028242809.1 coordinate 6,181, forward strand.
TTCACTATTGTTGCTTTGACCACATCTGCCCCAGCAAGCGCGTGATCAAATTGTTGGTGTATATTTAATGTAAGAAACATCACACCTCAATGTAACCACGCAGCCCGGGGGAAGAGGGTTAGGGATTGTTTAATGGATGGGTACGGGGGTTTTGGGAAAGGTTTGAGAAAGAAAAACAGTACGCATGGAGATTGGAGACAACAAAAGCAAAACAATGAAGACGATGATTTATGATGTTGATCAGCTAGCTAATGATTGTGAGCAATGGACGTAAGAAAAGGACACGCTGAATATGATTCTTGGTTTCCCGCAATCCAATTGCTTGATGATGAGGATCTGTGGTAAGGAGGATGAGAGTTGATGCTCATACTATAAAGCAGTGGGTGAACCGTGAAAGATGTCCAGCCTGAAAAAGAAAAGGCAAATACAAAAGAATGTGAATGACCTAAACAAATTGTAATACAGTGAAGATAAAAAAACAATACAAAACAAGAGGAGTAGTCGTATGAGAGGACTTTCAGACTGAGGCGGCTTGGATACAATTTGTATAAGTCTACTAGTTGCATATCATTTTTAATGTAGAAGTACAAAAAAAGACAGGAGCAAGCACACAACAACAGGCCCACGACGACACAGGTTTGGCCGTTATACAAACTGCATTTCCCTAAAAATTTCAGACCCACAGAAAGGTGAATGAAATTGAAAAAGCAACCTAGCATTTACAAAATTAATCAACAAAATCAATGCGTCATTCTCAGTCATCAATCATACCACTATTGTACTCTACCACAGCACTGTGCACAAACATGTAGTAGCCTGGGTCTACTGTGCTGTGACTCTTATTTGTATTTTATTTATTACCTTGTATTCCACTCCAAGAAACATCGTGCATCAATCAGCTCAGATCCAACCGCCGGACAGCAAAGATAAATTAAGTCCTGACTGCATCTGTAGTAGTAGGAACACAAGTGCGTAAATAATTTCTATTATTAGTAAATAACATGGAAGAATTGGCTATCACGTGAGTCTGAACTGAAGTTACTAATATACTTCAACTCCATGCACATTAGCTCAGAGTCAGCCAAAAAATACATCCCATGCAATGCATGGCATTCATTTTTATACCTGTTTTGCTCTTCTTCTCTTTCACTGTCAGAAGATTGATCACAGATGCTGCCGAGCCTTTGTAATGCGAGTCATCATCACAACAAGTTGACTTCAGTTGTGGATGCCTGCTCAAGTTTCTTTTGACACCGAAGAGTCGTCTCTGAATGCCTGCAGACAGAGGTGGTAGCCTTAACAGTAAGACTCAGCAAGGCAGTTATTATGAGTTGCAGATTTCAAATGAAATAGAGGATGGCTGTAGTCATGTACGGTTCACTTATTATGGAGGGACTGTTAGAGGCTGCATTATTGTTATTGTACTATACTCCATCTACAACATCAAATGTATGGCTGCCAAGATGGAATTGTATTGACTTGAGTGGGAGTCAAGAAGATGCAGCAAGACTCTGAGGAGTGCAGTCAACATGGAACATAAATGCACAGGCGTGCAATTCCAGGAGGTAATTAAAAAAGATACAGCCAAAATAAAATGCACAGGTGTGTAACTCCAGTAGGTACATTAGAAGAATGAGTGGTGGGGATGGATTTGGTTGAGCTTTTTATTTTAAGATTAGCAGTTATGCACCAGAAAGTCATTTTTAATAAGAAAATAAATAACACAAATAAAAGAAGGGAAAAAGTCACAATTTAACAGCCTATTGGTCAGGGAAGAGGTGCTCGTCCTCAAACTCTGCGGGTCTGGACAGCAGTAGGTCATGTAACCCAGCAGTGATAAATTCTTCGGGCTCGCTTTCTTCATCCTGCTCTGATTCACGTACAGTATAGTCTGGTGGTATGAAGTGTTGATTCATTTTTATCATTGTCAGCCTCTCGACGCTTTTGGGGGAGAGACTGGTCCTTTTCGATGTCACAATGGCACCAGCAGCACTGAAAACCCGCTCAGAGGCGACACTGGCTACAGGACAAGCCAAATACTTTATCGCCAGCCTGCTCAGCACTGGCCACTGTCTCCTTCTTTCATACCAATAGACCAATGGGCTTTGCTCCATGAACACCTCTGTTGTGTCATCCAGATAGGCCTGAACCATCCGCTCAGTGTTCAATGGTGCTCGGCTTTGCTGCTCCTCTTTCCCCTTTGCAACAGCAACAGACTTACCCATTCCCTTCTGTAGAAAAAAAGCAGTTATGCTTTTGGTTGTGTCTGCTGAATCAGATCGTGCAGGTGCTGCTTTTGGTACTGTTGGTGCCTGCTGGGAAGCGGACGCACCGCTCTCATGCTGTGATGAACTTGCCAGAGTTGCCTCAGGAGGATGGCCTGGAGTACTTTGACTGTCCTGGGCTGGCACTGTCAGGCCTTTAAGTAACAGCCGTTCAGTTTCGAAATCATTAGCTTCCACAGCTATGGAACTTTTGTAATTGGCAACATCCCCATCTGAAAAAGGAATGACTGCGCTACTGCTGACAAACAATTTGTACCGTGGATCCAAGATTGTTGCAGTTATGTAATTTGGATCTGACACAATCATTTTAAGCCTTGCATTTACAGATAAGCGGTTGCGTAAGGCCTTGGCCAAGGTACATGCATCAACTTTTTCTTCGTCACCTTCGTATGCTTCACAGACCTCCTTCAGCTGTTGCTCGAGCATGTACAACAATGGGATTGCTTGGCCCATAGTACAGTCCTCCCTGCTAACTGCACGTGTGAACACCTCAAAAGGTTGTAGCATCTCTGTCAAGCATTTAATGATGTCCCACTGCCACATCTCAACGGTCAGGCTTTTAAGATTAACAGTAGGATCCACTAATCTTCTTGACATTACATAAGCATTCAGTGGTATGTACTGCTCAAAGAGACGCTCAAGCATGAAATAAGTCGAGTTCCAACGTGTTGGGACCTCCTGGATCAGTGCTTTGACTGGCAAATTATGCTCCCGCTGAATGACGCGTAGCAGCTTCCGCGCTTTGAAAGAATGGTTAAAATGCGTGCATATTCTTCTGCAGATGGTCAGTATGTTGCTGACTTGTTGTTCATGTTTCAGAAAGTCTTGCACGACTAAGTTAATGCAGTGTGCCAAACAGGGTACCCTGAAATACTTTCCATCTTTCATTGCCCTCACTACATTACTGCCATTGTCGGTGGCAACAAAACCAATCTTAAGGCCTCTTGGTTTCAGCCATTCAAAGACCTTGCTGTTAAAGTCAGACAAAATGTTGTCAGCAGTATGAGTTTTCTCCATACCAAACATGGCTACAGTTGCATGTTTGCGAGTGTCATTGAAAATCCCAGCAACATCAAGAAGGCCTGATGTTAACTTGTCTTTCACACCTGCAAAAGAGATCCAGTGTGCGGTGATGCACATGTAATCTGCTGTGGCTTCGCGACTGCTCCACATGTCGGTTGTCAGGTGGATACAATGGACAACACTCTGTTGTAAGGCTTTCCCAATCAATCCCAGCATGTCGTGGTGTAGTGCTGGAATAGCAACTCTTGCAAAATAGTAGCGACTGGGAACGTCCCATTTTGGGGCGAGTGTTGCCACTAATTGCCGAAATCCCACTGCCTCAACAAATGAAAATGGGAGAAGGTCCAGTGCCAACATTTTTGCAAGTTTCGCATTGTACAAACGTGCTGTTGGGTGGTTCCGCTCGTACTTTCCCTCCTGCCTAAACATGCCAGTAATGGTAAGCTGCTTGGTAATTCTGTCTGTTCTGCTAGACGGACCACCTTTCAACGCAGACTTTTCACTCCTTGCCCTTGGTGTCTCCGGCTGACTCTGGTGCCACTGAGAAGTTGCTGATGCTGAGGATTTGGACTGCACCACTCCAGTGCTGGCGACAGGGCTCATTGGTGTACCACTCCCAGATAGGTCATCGTCTCCCTCTTCTTCCATGAGTCGACCTTGTAGTACTGTATCCTCCCCACCAACACCAGTGCTTACATCTTTTTGTAAGCTTGCAAGGTGGTTCTCCCATACAATTGTGTGTGTTTTTTTCATATGGGTCGTTGGGCCTCCAGTACCATAGTTTGTACCAATCTTACCACGACTAACATTGGTGTGACAAATGGAGCATATAGCAATGTTCTCCTGATGTGGGTGAACCGTAAAAAAATCCCAGACTGGGGAGCTAAACTTTTGTCTCCTGCCATAGGAAGAGGAGGACCCACTTCCAATCCCGGATGAACTGGAGCCTTTTGGTTGCATTTCCCTATGTGACAGTTCAGTACTAGTACTGCCACTACCTCCTTCTGTTGAGGTGGCGCTTGCGCTGGATGTCGCACGCTGCCGGGCCTTCGCTGATGCAAAAATGGGAGCTGGTGTTACTTTGGGCGCTGAGTGTGTAGGAGTTACACGTGCTACCTGCTCATCACTAATCGCAGCCCTTCTAGATAGGGTGAAAATGCTGGTCTCTACATCCTCTGCACCAGGAATAACGCTTGTGATGATGACATTGTCAGTGTCAGACCCGTCTTTATCACCATCAGCATCCTGTTCACCTACATCGAACTCCGGAAGTTCAAGCCTTGACGGATCCTTCCTTTTTCCCAGCCTGGTCTTTTGATGCCTCTTCTTTGAATGCTCAGTTCTTCGTCGTGGATGATACTCCTCATCAAGGTCATCTGAAGGGATGCTATGCGAAGAACTCGATGCACTGCCACTAACCCTCCTTTCCTTTCGTAAATTTAAAGACAGTAGATCACCTCCAGAAGTGGCTTCCTCTTCTTCTTGCTCGGAATGAGGCTCTACTTCCTGAACTGCCCCGACATCGGGAGGAACAACTTCCACTATTGCGTGTGGAGACGGTGGTTGTTGTTCTTGAGGAAGTACTATAGCGTGCTGTGGTTCTTCAACAACTACTACTGTGGGATTTGGTTGTTGTTGAACAACTATTGCGGGCGGTGGTTGTGGTTGTTGAACATCTACTGCTGGCGGCGGTTGGTCAGCACTTTCAGCTTGCATAGATTGTGTGCTACTTTGAGACAGCGATAAGTTAAGTTCAGGCTCAGTATCACTGCTTTGTAACACTATGTCGGCTACCTCTTCGACCCTCATGTGCTTGGCCCTGGGTTGGTGGCTTGCCCCCGCTAATGCCGATGTGCTGGCTCCAGCTTGCACCATGGACACCGCTGCTGCAGGCGTACGTTTTGGGGGCCCAAAAAAGGTTTGGGGGTCCATACCAGCCTTAAGTGACACTTCCTTTTTCTGTACCTTCTTCTCAGCAACTTTCTTGGTGGTGGAGGACCTGGTAACTGCTCTCTTAGGACCCATCTTCTTCTGATGTCAGCAGCACACAGCAGCACTCAGTAGCACAAATTGCAGAGATGTGTGGTCAGATGAGTCACACCCCACACGTGGCGTACAATTGAAGGACGTCCGTCTGGCAGTTGAACGGGCGATGGATGAAAACAGCCAGCACCTCCTCAGTCTTTTTCTGTGCACCTACAAGCAAAGAAGACAGAAAACGTCAGTCAAACAAGCAGTAAGCCAACAACACATGAACAATTGAAAGACACACAGGGCAATGTATAAAACACAAAAAAGAAGACTAATAGTACGGGCACCACAGCTCCCAGCTAGAAATATAACCAATAATAAAGTCAAGCAGGCCTATCATATACCAACATGGATAGAAAAAGGAGGTTGCCTGCTACACATGAGTCATGACAGGTTAATGCAAGGAAAATCGAAATACACCATGGCTAAGAGTTTGTAAAACTTCACGGCAAAAACACATACAAGTCATAAAATTATTCCACACACAAAAAAGTTACCTACCCCCCTGCCCAGACAACCAACTTGGAAATGCAATGGCATACACACATGCCGTAATAATGATGGTAATTAAATAGACCAAATAGAAACAGCTACATAAAGCAGCCCCGTTCACTAGTAACTAACTACCACCTCCGGGAGTCTGCCCTACTATCAGATCAGACCAAAAGCAGGGAGGCCAATGATAAATGCACAAAGGAAGTACCTACAAAATGGCCGCCACCACATGGCCTGTCCAGGAAGACAAAGCTACAACCAAAGAAGTAAATAACACAAAAAATGAGGACTTTTTGGTAGCACAGGGGACACATTAAACATTTTCGAGGAACTTTTATGCAACTCGGGACATATTGTTCGCGAGAATGCAAAATCGGCGTGTTCGGCAACGCGAATCGAGTAAAAAGTCGTTATCGCGTTCCCGAGCCAGTACATTGAGCGCGCGAAAAAGACAAAAAAGGTAAGGTCGCGTTCCCACATGGCGCGACGTTACCAAAACTACCCGAGCGGTATTCCTAGGGTTACCTAATGGCAGGGAGTGCCATAATAGCTACACACAAGCAACCAAAAAACTAAAAGTACCACCATTACAAAAAAATGTGAAGCAATCCAAAGCCATACACGGTGTAATTAAAGTTACACCCCAAAAATAGTTGATTAACTTGAATGCACCTATGGCTTTGAGTGTTAGTACCTACAAAAGCCTTGGATGGCTATGGCAAAAGAAGAGGACCAGGGAAGGACACAGAAAATGGCCGCCTCCATAGGGCCAGGAGGACAGGGACACCCAAAGACAACATGGAAAGGGGATGCACCCAAAATGGCCTCCACCACATGGCAAAATCAGTCACAAAGGAAGCATACACAAAATGGCCGCCACCACATAGCCTGCCCACCAACAACAACATAGCAGAATCATCACAAAGGAAGTACACACAAAATGGCCCTCACCACTACATGAAAAGAAAGAGAGCACAGACAATAAATGCCTATGCCAAAGGGACAATGCTTTGCTTCACAAAATGAACACACCAGACACCACCCCCCAAATTGGTCACCCCAACCATAAACAAGAAATCATTACATAGAGGACAGAAAGGAACTGGGAGTGGCCCATGCTCCAGGAAGACAGAGCTACAACCAAAGAAGTAAATAACACAAAAAATGAGGACTTTTTGGTAGCACAGGGGACACATTAAACATTTTCGAGGAACTTTTATGCAACTCGGGACATATTGTTCGCGAGAATGCAAAATCGGCGTGTTCGGCAACGCGAATCGAGTAAAAAGTCGTTATCGCGTTCCCGAGCCAGTACATTGAGCGCGCGAAAAAGACAAAAAAGGTAAGGTCGCGTTCCCACATGGCGCGACGTTACCAAAACTACCCGAGCGGTATTCCTAGGGTTACCTAATGGCAGGGAGTGCCATAATAGCTACACACAAGCAACCAAAAAACTAAAAGTACCACCATTACAAAAAAATGTGAAGCAATCCAAAGCCATACACGGTGTAATTAAAGTTACACCCCAAAAATAGTTGATTAACTTGAATGCACCTATGGCTTTGAGTGTTAGTACCTACAAAAGCCTTGGATGGCTATGGCAAAAGAAGAGGACCAGGGAAGGACACAGAAAATGGCCGCCTCCATAGGGCCAGGAGGACAGGGACACCCAAAGACAACATGGAAAGGGGATGCACCCAAAATGGCCTCCACCACATGGCAAAATCAGTCACAAAGGAAGCATACACAAAATGGCCGCCACCACATAGCCTGCCCACCAACAACAACATAGCAGAATCATCACAAAGGAAGTACACACAAAATGGCCCTCACCACTACATGAAAAGAAAGAGAGCACAGACAATAAATGCCTATGCCAAAGGGACAATGCTTTGCTTCACAAAATGAACACACCAGACACCACCCCCCAAATTGGTCACCCCAACCATAAACAAGAAATCATTACATAGAGGACAGAAAGGAACTGGGAGTGGCCCATGCTCCAGGAAGACAGAGCTACAACCAAAGAAGTAAATAACACAAAAAATGAGGACTTTTTGGTAGCACAGGGGACACATTAAACATTTTCGAGGAACTTTTATGCAACTCGGGACATATTGTTCGCGAGAATGCAAAATCGGCGTGTTCGGCAACGCGAATCGAGTAAAAAGTCGTTATCGCGTTCCCGAGCCAGTACATTGAGCGCGCGAAAAAGACAAAAAAGGTAAGGTCGCGTTCCCACATGGCGCGACGTTACCAAAACTACCCGAGCGGTATTCCTAGGGTTACCTAATGGCAGGGAGTGCCATAATAGCTACACACAAGCAACCAAAAAACTAAAAGTACCACCATTACAAAAAAATGTGAAGCAATCCAAAGCCATACACGGTGTAATTAAAGTTACACCCCAAAAATAGTTGATTAACTTGAATGCACCTATGGCTTTGAGTGTTAGTACCTACAAAAGCCTTGGATGGCTATGGCAAAAGAAGAGGACCAGGGAAGGACACAGAAAATGGCCGCCTCCATAGGGCCAGGAGGACAGGGACACCCAAAGACAACATGGAAAGGGGATGCACCCAAAATGGCCTCCACCACATGGCAAAATCAGTCACAAAGGAAGCATACACAAAATGGCCGCCACCACATAGCCTGCCCACCAACAACAACATAGCAGAATCATCACAAAGGAAGTACACACAAAATGGCCCTCACCACTACATGAAAAGAAAGAGAGCACAGACAATAAATGCCTATGCCAAAGGGACAATGCTTTGCTTCACAAAATGAACACACCAGACACCACCCCCCAAATTGGTCACCCCAACCATAAACAAGAAATCATTACATAGAGGACAGAAAGGAACTGGGAGTGGCCCATGCTCCAGGAAGACAGAGCTACAACCAAAGAAGTAAATAACACAAAAAATGAGGACTTTTTGGTAGCACAGGGGACACATTAAACATTTTCGAGGAACTTTTATGCAACTCGGGACATATTGTTCGCGAGAATGCAAAATCGGCGTGTTCGGCAACGCGAATCGAGTAAAAAGTCGTTATCGCGTTCCCGAGCCAGTACATTGAGCGCGCGAAAAAGACAAAAAAGGTAAGGTCGCGTTCCCACATGGCGCGACGTTACCAAAACTACCCGAGCGGTATTCCTAGGGTTACCTAATGGCAGGGAGTGCCATAATAGCTACACACAAGCAACCAAAAAACTAAAAGTACCACCATTACAAAAAAATGTGAAGCAATCCAAAGCCATACACGGTGTAATTAAAGTTACACCCCAAAAATAGTTGATTAACTTGAATGCACCTATGGCTTTGAGTGTTAGTACCTACAAAAGCCTTGGATGGCTATGGCAAAAGAAGAGGACCAGGGAAGGACACAGAAAATGGCCGCCTCCATAGGGCCAGGAGGACAGGGACACCCAAAGACAACATGGAAAGGGGATGCACCCAAAATGGCCTCCACCACATGGCAAAATCAGTCACAAAGGAAGCATACACAAAATGGCCGCCACCACATAGCCTGCCCACCAACAACAACATAGCAGAATCATCACAAAGGAAGTACACACAAAATGGCCCTCACCACTACATGAAAAGAAAGAGAGCACAGACAATAAATGCCTATGCCAAAGGGACAATGCTTTGCTTCACAAAATGAACACACCAGACACCACCCCCCAAATTGGTCACCCCAACCATAAACAAGAAATCATTACATAGAGGACAGAAAGGAACTGGGAGTGGCCCATGCTCCAGGAAGACAGAGCTACAACCAAAGAAGTAAATAACACAAAAAATGAGGACTTTTTGGTAGCACAGGGGACACATTAAACATTTTCGAGGAACTTTTATGCAACTCGGGACATATTGTTCGCGAGAATGCAAAATCGGCGTGTTCGGCAACGCGAATCGAGTAAAAAGTCGTTATCGCGTTCCCGAGCCAGTACATTGAGCGCGCGAAAAAGACAAAAAAGGTAAGGTCGCGTTCCCACATGGCGCGACGTTACCAAAACTACCCGAGCGGTATTCCTAGGGTTACCTAATGGCAGGGAGTGCCATAATAGCTACACACAAGCAACCAAAAAACTAAAAGTACCACCATTACAAAAAAATGTGAAGCAATCCAAAGCCATACACGGTGTAATTAAAGTTACACCCCAAAAATAGTTGATTAACTTGAATGCACCTATGGCTTTGAGTGTTAGTACCTACAAAAGCCTTGGATGGCTATGGCAAAAGAAGAGGACCAGGGAAGGACACAGAAAATGGCCGCCTCCATAGGGCCAGGAGGACAGGGACACCCAAAGACAACATGGAAAGGGGATGCACCCAAAATGGCCTCCACCACATGGCAAAATCAGTCACAAAGGAAGCATACACAAAATGGCCGCCACCACATAGCCTGCCCACCAACAACAACATAGCAGAATCATCACAAAGGAAGTACACACAAAATGGCCCTCACCACTACATGAAAAGAAAGAGAGCACAGACAATAAATGCCTATGCCAAAGGGACAATGCTTTGCTTCACAAAATGAACACACCAGACACCACCCCCCAAATTGGTCACCCCAACCATAAACAAGAAATCATTACATAGAGGACAGAAAGGAACTGGGAGTGGCCCATGCTCCAGGAAGACAGAGCTACAACCAAAGAAGTAAATAACACAAAAAATGAGGACTTTTTGGTAGCACAGGGGACACATTAAACATTTTCGAGGAACTTTTATGCAACTCGGGACATATTGTTCGCGAGAATGCAAAATCGGCGTGTTCGGCAACGCGAATCGAGTAAAAAGTCGTTATCGCGTTCCCGAGCCAGTACATTGAGCGCGCGAAAAAGACAAAAAAGGTAAGGTCGCGTTCCCACATGGCGCGACGTTACCAAAACTACCCGAGCGGTATTCCTAGGGTTACCTAATGGCAGGGAGTGCCATAATAGCTACACACAAGCAACCAAAAAACTAAAAGTACCACCATTACAAAAAAATGTGAAGCAATCCAAAGCCATACACGGTGTAATTAAAGTTACACCCCAAAAATAGTTGATTAACTTGAATGCACCTATGGCTTTGAGTGTTAGTACCTACAAAAGCCTTGGATGGCTATGGCAAAAGAAGAGGACCAGGGAAGGACACAGAAAATGGCCGCCTCCATAGGGCCAGGAGGACAGGGACACCCAAAGACAACATGGAAAGGGGATGCACCCAAAATGGCCTCCACCACATGGCAAAATCAGTCACAAAGGAAGCATACACAAAATGGCCGCCACCACATAGCCTGCCCACCAACAACAACATAGCAGAATCATCACAAAGGAAGTACACACAAAATGGCCCTCACCACTACATGAAAAGAAAGAGAGCACAGACAATAAATGCCTATGCCAAAGGGACAATGCTTTGCTTCACAAAATGAACACACCAGACACCACCCCCCAAATTGGTCACCCCAACCATAAACAAGAAATCATTACATAGAGGACAGAAAGGAACTGGGAGTGGCCCATGCTCCAGGAAGACAGAGCTACAACCAAAGAAGTAAATAACACAAAAAATGAGGACTTTTTGGTAGCACAGGGGACACATTAAACATTTTCGAGGAACTTTTATGCAACTCGGGACATATTGTTCGCGAGAATGCAAAATCGGCGTGTTCGGCAACGCGAATCGAGTAAAAAGTCGTTATCGCGTTCCCGAGACAGTACATTGAGCGCGCGAAAAAGACAAAAAAGGTAAGGTCGCGTTCCCACACGGCGCGACGTTACCAAAACTACCCGAGCTGTATTCCTAGGGTTACCTAATGGCAGAAATTGACAGACACCCGAAACCTGACATACCCCACACATAAACATAAGATTTTCTAAATCAATCCAGTCCATCCATGATTTCCTAATTAGAGGTACACCAGAAAAACAGTTGATTACCTTTCATGACCCTATGACTAGTACCTCTGGCCTACTGGAAGAGTAGGCCACAAGTTTGGAGGCCTATGGCAAGACCAAAGTGGCTGGGAAACATAAAATGGCCGCCAACAACACATGGCCAGGCCAACCACAGAAAGTTATTACAATGAACTCAAACATGCCTACACACTAACTACATGGAGTACTAGGGTCAGCTATTGGCTTAAAAAAATAAAAAAACTTTTTCATTACACAAACAGAAATTCCACAGCAGACATTGCTATTGCAGAATGATGACCATAATCCAATGCCAGCCATGATGTTTGTTTACAAACTTGAATAAAAATTTAAACACAGAATTATGATTTTACCCATGGGTACCTCTCTATGTAGCCTGGATGAAATTTAAAAAGAAATACAAGTTGGGACCTCATAAAAGTAGGCACCCATCAATAATTTAAATCAAGGAATGAATAATGTAGTTAAAACATTTTAAATCAAACAAACACAAGTCTACAACATCATACTCACTCATACATTACTGAACTTACTTGAAAAAGAGAATTCAAAATCCAAAAGTCCTCAGTAAGATTCAAAAAAAGCAGTAATGCAGCCAACACACACAGAAAGTGATCCTGCCAGCTCAAAATCCAAATGAAAGTGACCACCTCATGGACAAAGCACTGGGAGGAGCCTGGTGGACAGGAACAGGAAGTTGTAAACTCCAGAGCCCTTCCTCCTTAATATTCAAAAATACAGTAGAAACAGAAAGAGGACTCCTTCCCCCCAAAAAATACATCCAAAGGTACAACTTTGAGGGGTTTCTCACTTGTTTGCTAACCAAAATGGTAATTTATTATTATGGTTTAACTTTTAACATGCTCGCGAGATATTCTGTGCAAGATTGCAGGTTCTGCGTGTTCGGCAACTCGATCTTACCAACAAACATACTCGCGCGTCCTTATGGCTTTATCGCGCTTCCAATGACGTTATCGCGTTCGCACAGCTGCACGGAAGGGTTTACAAACATGGTGGCCGACGCGACCGGGAAAAAGCGAACGCAGAACCAAGGTAAGCCATTGCCGCGCACGCGATAATGTTATTTAGCGCGCGACAATGTTATTTAGCGCGCGACAACTACGCTCCGCACAGGATAGCGGAGTTATCGGCAGCTACGCGAACTCCGCGGAACGCGGAGTTGCCAAAACTCCGCAAACTCCGCAAACGGAGCGTAGTGCTTCGCCCAGGGTTAATCTTATATTGAAGTTGGTTTTTAACTTGCAGGTCTGAAAATGACACTTAGAAAGTTGGAGTTTTCTTGCATAACCGCTCTGCCTTTCTAGGGGGCAATAACATTCCCCTAAGAGGTACACCCCCTTTGTCTAATCTTCAATATTTAATAGCAACAATTTAAAATGGTATACAAGAAAACCCTTCTTTCCCGTACCTTTTTAAAAAAGGGAGCTGGAGTGCACAACAACATCACATTATGTTATATATTATATGGTCACTGGGTGCTAAAGCGATTACTAGTAAATCTCAGAAGCCACAAATGTTATATTTTTTATTTGTTTTCTTTCTGTTATCGCTTTTCAGTTCTAGGTCTAATGTAGAACAGTGTGCTCAAAGAAGAAGATGGGTGATGACCAAACTCGCTCAACATTTTTGCATGGTATTGAAATACCCAGAAGTTTAGGCCCTTGACAGTAACGGTCCTGATGAAAGCCACGAGACCGATTGGGGTATATATTGGCAGAAATATGTCGACCTGATTACCAGGTGTCGTGGACTAATAAAACAACTGTACAGTTTTTAATTTTATCCTAGTCTAGTTTAAAAATAAATAAATCTTCCTACTGGATAAGAGAGAATTGTAATCCATGCCACTGTTGTTACACAGCCAGTCTCCCTCCTGGAGGAGGATGTAGTATCGCTTGGAGAATGGGACACTCAAGTGATTAAGACTCGATGCTGATGCTATCGCACTAGCAGAGATAAACATACACTCTGGACTGTGACAGCGTGGTTGAGGGTCTCAAGAATTTTCTTTAGAGACACAAGTGGTTCATTCCCCCCCTCATGATCTTTAGTCTGTACGAACAGGAAGCTGAATGAACCTCTGCTTCTTTCTCTCCCCATCTTAATTTGAATTATAGTTTCAAGGCGAGCAACTTGGTCAGTCTTCTGACTTCTTCAACTTTTCGTATATTTATTTCTGAAGTTTATAAATGTATTACTGGTGATGACCTGGACAGTTTACTGAAATCTAAAAATGATTGAGAAAATTAACGTTAGTGACCTTGGTCAATTTGGGAGAGTTCTAGAGGTTACACAAGTTCACAGCAAAACAAATGTTAAACACAAATATTGTTCACAGAGAAAGGTGATAGTTCCCAGGTTCCAGAAATCTAGATGGGGGAACAAGCTTTTGGATGACAGCGCCAGGTTGGGTAATAGTCTCCTGGAAAATATTAGGACCTTGAACTCCTGTTCGATCTTTTGCAGGCAGATGAAAATCAGGTTGTTTTCATAATTACATTGCCCTGGGTGACTTCCTGGCTATTGCTGCCACTATACTGCTAGGGCTGATCCCCTTTCCATCTGGTGCCTTATTCGGTGTCAGCGCTTTGATGCCTTTTAGGTTTTGTGTGCTTCATAAACTCAAATTCACCTCTGAAGATGTTAATGCTTGAATCAAAAGAAAACTCAACCTGCAGGAATTTTGAAGTGCCTTAGGCAAGTCTGTCCTACATGCATGTAGCTGTAGAACTTTGGAAGGCTGTACTAGAGAGAGCCTCTGTTCTTAGAAAGAGTGGTTGCTCTCGGTCATTCGATTGTTTTACATAATGTTTTAAAAAAAGTCTGGCTTATCAAAGTCCTAATGACACCAAAATCTTTATTGCTCAAAATCAGGAAATTCTCTCATAGCATGTAGATTGACAACCGTGGTTGATGCAGATATCATTGTTGTCTCATTTTTAGAAAGAATTTGATTATTCATCGCTCACAATTTGGAACTTTACAATCTGCTGTCATTTCAACTAACCATAGTAATTTCATGCCCTTAGGACCTTTAGTCCTGTACTGTTTATGCATTGGATCTTTTGTCTTCATTTCAGTGCAAGTGTTTTACTTAATAAACTGCCAGTCTCATCAAACTTGATTATTGAACCATCTACCTATCCCTGCACCCTAATAGCCTTTTTAACCCCTAAACACCACCAATCACTGAACTCTAAAAACCACTCACCATACCTAAACTACACCCATCTCTGACCCCCTAAACCCCACCTATCCCAATACCCTAGAAGCCCTTTCTGCCCCTAAACTCCACTCATCCTTGAATCCCAAAATCCCTTATTACCCATAAACACTACCCAGACATGAACCTTAAAAAACCCGTCTTACGTATAACCTTCACCCATCACTGAACCCTAAAAAAAGCCTCACCACCCCCTAAACATCACCCTTCCCTGACCCCTAAAAAACCCTCACTAATCCTAAACTCAACCCACAACGGAACCCTGAAAACCCTTTATACATCTAAACTCCATCCTTCTTTGAGCCTTTAAAATCCATTACTACCCTAAACCTCATCCATCCCTGACCCTAAACCTCTCACCACCCCTAAACTCCACCCATCCCTGACCCCTAAATCTTTCATCACCCAAAAACTCCAGTTTCCAAACCCTAAAATCCCTTCACCACCTGTAAATTCTACACATCACTGAACCATCAAAATTCTTACCAGCCCTAAATTCCACCCATCACTGACACCTAAAAACCCCTCACCACCTTAATCTCCCCTCATCCGTGTACCATAAAAACAACCTCACCACCCATAAACACTACTCATGCCTGATCGCTTAAAAACCTTCCCGCCCCCTAAACCCTACTCATCACTAAACTCAAAAAGCCCTCACTGCCCATAAACTCTACCCAAGCATAATGTACCTCTGGAATTATCTTTTATTTAATAAGGTTTCGCTCTCAGCAATGTAACATGAGTCAAAGCATTCTTTGTGTGCATATTGAAAAACTTCATGATCACGATTATTTATTTGTATTCCAAAATGTTCTTTTTTAGGCTTTCTATTTTTCCCATCAAGATAAGTCGATCAGTTAAAATTCAATAGCCATAGCTGACGCGTTTCGTCCCAAAGGGACTTATTCAGGGCAATAAAAAAACATATACCAACATTTAAAAGCAAGTTCACACATGTACATAGACGCACTAATACAACTTGTATCTTACAGTGGAAAAAGCTCAAGTCATAACCGAGTCAGCTATTCCTATGCAACATTCAAATGATATTCTCAATTAACATGATTTGGGCCTATATTTTAATATTAGTAACAATGGGGAACATCTACTAACAACTTTATATAGTGCAGTATTATATTTTGCTAAGATCACATACCTCCACAGTGTAATAGATGGCTTCCACTAGTAACATTTGTTCTGTAGTCTGGCTTAGGTCCTTTGTTCACACATTTTATATAAGAAACTGGAACAAAATCGCCACCAACCAACTCCTCACATCACTCAAGCAAAACCCTCCCACCCTCTCATCGGACCCAAACCAAGCGGCCACCAAACTCAAGCAATGGATCACCCACAGCGCTGACGAATTAGCACCCCTGAAAAACCACCAGATCAAATCAGGTAGCAAAAAGGCACCCTGGTTCAATGATGACCTTAAAAAATCCAAGAAGCTATGCTGCACCCTAGAGAAAACATGGAGAAAAAACCCAACCACCAACAACATGACCACCCTCAAGGCAGCCACCCGCAAACACCACCAACTGATTCGATCCACCAAGAAATCAGCATTCAAGGATCGACTTGACAACAACGCCCATAACAGCAAGGAACTTTTCAACATCGTCAAAGAATTCACCAACCCCACTGCAGCATCTAACGACATCACTCCCTTCCAAGACCTTTGCGATGCGTTATCCTCCTTCTTCTACAACAAAATTGCCGACATTCACAACAGCTTCGAGAACACTCCCCGCGAACAACCCTCCCCGCCCCCCTCAGAACCTACACCGCCAACTAACAACCTCAGCGCCTGGAACATAATCACCACTGAAGACACCATCCGCCTAATGAACTCAATCCACTCTGGCTCGCCAACCGACCCCTGCCCCCACCACATCTTCAACAAAGCAGACTCCATCATCGCACCCCATCTCCGTGATGTCATCAACTGCTCATTCAACTCTGCCACCTTCCCAGAAAGCTGGAAACACGCCGAACTCAGCGCCCTCCTGAAGAAAGCCACAGCAGACCCCTCTGACTTAAAAACTACCGACCCATATCCCTCCTCCCATTCCCTGCCAAAGTCATTGAGAAAGCCGTCAACAGCCAGCTCGCCACCTTCCTTGAATCCAACAACTCCCTCGATCCCTCTCAGTCTGGATTTCGAGCCAAACACAGCACCGAAACCGCCCTCATTGCAGCGACAAACGACATCCGAACACTACTGGACAACGGAGAAACAGTGGCCCTCATTCTACTCGACCTATCTGCCGCTTTCGACACAGTCTGTCACAGCACCCTTATACAACGCCTCAGCAACATTGGCATACAAGGAAAAGCCTTGGACTGGATCATCTCATTCCTCGCCGGGAGACCTCAAAGAGTCCGACTCTCTCCATTCAACTCAGAGGCCACTGAAGTCATCTGTGGCGTACCACAAGGATCATCACTCAGTCCTACCCTCTTCAACGTTTACATGAGCCCACTCGTATCCTTCACGCGCCAACACAACCTTAACATCATCTCCTACGCCGACGACACCCAGTTAATCCTTTCCCTCACCAAAGACCCGAACACCGCCAAAACCAATCTTCACGAAGGCATGAAAGAAGTAGCCGAATGGATGAAACACAGCCGCCTAAAACTCCACTCAGACAAAACGGAGGTGCTCATCCTAGGATCTTCCCCCCTCCGCCTGGGACGACTCTTGGTGGCCTTCGGCTCTGGGCACAGCACCCATACCCACAGACCATGCACGTAACCATGGCTTCATCCTAGACTCCTCACTCTCGATGTCCAGACAAGTCAACGCAGTCTCATCCTCCTGCTTCAACGTACTTCGTATTCTCAAAAAAATCTTCCACTGGATCCCCCCCCCCCCGAGACAAGAAAGACTGTCACCCACGCACTGGTCACGAGTCGACTGGACTATGGAAACACACTATACGCCGGAATCACAGCCAAATTACAGAAAAAACTCCAACGCATCCAAAAAGCATCAGCGAGACTCATTTTGGACATCCCTCGCCAAGATCACATTACCGGACACCTAAAAGACCTCCACTGGCTCCCCGTCAACAAGAGAATTACGTTCCGTCTCCTCACCCACGCACACAAGGCCCTCTACAAACTAGGACCCGAATGCCTCAACACTCGACTGTCCTTCTACACACCCACCCGCCAACTAATATCCTCCAATCAAGCCCTCGCCGCAGTCCCGCGTATCCGAAAATCCACCATGGGTGGCAGATCCTTCTCCTTCCTGGCGGCCAAGACCTGGAACTCACTCCCCACTCACCACCGCCTTACACAGAACCACATCTCCTTCAGAAAAGAACTTAAGACTTGGCTATTCGACAAAAAATGAACCCCCCTCCCCAAGCGCCTTGAGACCCTCTGGGTGAGTAGTGCGTTATATAAATCCCTGAACTTGAACTTGAACTTATATAGTGTGTATTTCCTAGAATAGCAGAGCGTACAACATTTACTGGTCTAACATAAGCGCTATTTACACATTTATTTTTTTTATTGTTAAAAAGCAACTTCAATTCCACTGTCAAGTACACTTATTTTATTAATTATATATCAATTATCAACACTTCATACCTAGAAAATAGAAGCAGCAGAGCTTTAAAGCATTACCAAATGTCAAATTTCCAAATACATTGTTCCTCCTTTTGAAATTCATGATGTGTAAAACTACCAAACACACATATATTAACACGCACCAACAGAATGGTCTGGGCCTTGTCAAAGAGTTTGCTTTTTAAATTCAACTGACATGATAGTCCACAATGGTTTTGTGAGATGTAGCCTCTTTGGTTTGCAAAGGTTTTGTTGGACCAATCTTATTAACGTAGAAGCAACACATTATAAGCAATTCCATGGTGGCTATAGCAATTCCTTCTCCAAGTCAATGTAAAAGGTGCTATCCACAAAGTTACCTTTGCACCTTGTTACTTTGCAATACACAACACATGATTACACAGAATACAATATGTTACACAATGAATTAAAAATTGTTTCTTGAGAAAGTAATTTTATGTATTTATTTTAAAAACCTATGAAGTGCAATAAATTCATGTTTAATTCTATATTACAGTTTTGCCTAAAAGGTATTTGTTGTAGTATTTTTACAGGCTGTCACAAGTCCAAATAGCACAATCTCCTAGTGAGTGTTCAAATGGCATGCCGTTATCTATTTGAGGTTTCCTACATACATGGAATGTTTTTATTTAGGATGACATCTTAGGTGTGTGTGGTGGCTGTGCCATTAAACAATTACGGTGGGTAACCAATTCCTTTAGATCACATCTACGTCTGTAGTAGATCCTAGGGACACTTCTGTTTTTCTGACACATGAGAATATAGACATAGACAACGTCCTAACGGAGCTTGTCTGTGTTAGATGATGCAGGCGCCATATTTGAGTGGGTGTTACTCGTTCACCTAGATAAGAGACTATTGATAGAACCATGTATAATTGTATCGAGTGGCCTAAATGTATGGATAAAAATTCTGATAAGTACTTATTTTAAAATAGCAAAACAGAACAGTATATTTTTCAAAGGATTTTATGTGTTTATTTAAAACCCAGTCTTAGTTGGCATGGCCCACACAGCACCATTTGATCAAAGAAAGCTAGCGCCATTTTAAAGTGGGAAGTATAGTTCAATTCAATGCAAATCATACATTATGATCCCAAATACTTGTAACCATGTCTGCTCGCATTGAGTACCCTCAACATTTGTTAAATACTTCTAATATGTGTTTGTTTCAAAATATCGAAACAGCACACTATGTTTCGTGGAATTTTGTGTATTTATTTAAAACCCAGTCCTCGTTAACATAGCCCACACATGTTTGACTAGGAAAAATAATACTGTTTGATGTGTACAAGTTTCTTAAAAACAAGAATAGAGCATCTTAGTCAGCTGGATATTTTCTATTGTCATCTCAAAAAATCAATTTAACAAAGTTTGACAGCAGTCAGAAATGGTCAATACAATCATTGAATTGGCAGTGCATTACAGGTCAGATCGCATATAGCTCAAAAGTGTTAAGTTTTCTATGATATCATTAAAAAGATAATACATTGTAATCCCAAATACTTGTAACTCAATTAAAATGATCTATACATCTACAGTAGACAACAATATTTATGCATGTAACAAGACAAAGCGAGGGAACATGTTTCCTATTTTTTGTCTTAGCTTTTTCAATTTTTTTATACATTCCCATATGTACAAACACAATAGTTATTATTTTAGAATATGTCCATATAAAAATTTTAAGGACCCACAGAGTTTTAATCCATGGTTTGCAAGCATGGAAATCACATGGAATCAGATATATGTACCCCTGTATGTGGTTCATAGGTAGTCATCGAACTCATTATTGATGTTTAACCCGAACTTAACAGTTCTCAAGCGACAAATCCAACTTGCTTCCAAATGCTTCAAGAGTAACTCTGTTTCCTCCTCTTTCTTATGTTGCTACATGACCAATATCACAAAACATAACGTTCCTGTAATTCACGCGATCCTGACATATGTGAGTTGCGACTGGATATTTTATGTCATTATTTTTTATCACCCTCATATGTTCCTGTATCCGCAATTTTAAACTGTGAATACTACTTCCAATGTATATATTTTGCAGGAACATATGATCATATACACAGTGAAAGCGGTGTTACAATTAATGAAGCACTTCACAGTATATTCTTTGGATTGACTGTAACTAAATTTCAACAACTTATTCTGTCCATATTTACATATGCAACAATTTCCACATATGTAAAAACATGCAGGTTTATGTGGTAGCCACTTCATATTGATCTTACTTTTGGATGTGATATAACTAGGACATAACGTTTTCTTTAGCGTTATACCTTTGCGATAAACCACTTGTGGTTTCTTTGATATGCCATTGGGAATACTTTCTGAATCTAACAGATGCCAATTCTTTCTCAGAATGTTATATATATGGTTACTGTAGGCGTTATACTCTTTAGTGAATACAATCTCTGACATTTAGTGTTTCTTATTCTTTTTCTTTTTAGCATTTGGTGCTAATATTTATTTTCTGTTTAGTTGTAACGCTCTTCTCCCCGCGCTATCTAAACAGACCCTATCGTATTACCTTTTGGTGATGTTTTTTTTATTTGGTGGTTATTCTTGATAAAAAATGTGTCCTGACTGCAGTTGCGCCTAGCGTAAACCATTTCAACATACGGTACAGCATTTATGGTGGAACGGGGATGAGAGCTTGTTGCATGCAAAACACTGTTGCATGAGGTCTTTTTTTTAAAGATATCACTCTGGATGGTACTTTCAGGTATAAACGGTTGCAAGTCCAGAAACTCAATCTCACTCACAGAGTATTTGATGGTTAATCTAACATTGAACTCATGAGAGTTCAGAAACACAAAGTAGTAATTTAAACTCTCAACAGTTCCATACCATATCATTACTACATCGTCTATATAGCGACCGTAAAAAATTATGTTGATGCTCCATGTATGTGCTCTTCGGCCCCAGACATGCTCCACTTCATACAGACCCATAAATAGGCTTGCATCTGATGGAGCAAATCTGGAGCCCATCGCTGTACTTTGCTTTTGTAGATACC
The DNA here is from genome assembly GCF_964263255.1 of Lissotriton vulgaris. Lineage (NCBI taxonomy): Eukaryota > Metazoa > Chordata > Amphibia > Caudata > Salamandridae > Lissotriton > Lissotriton vulgaris. The sequence continues at coordinate 27,836 of NW_028242809.1, forward strand.
ACGTATTAACATGCAAAAAAGCATTTTGCACTAAAATCATCTCTAACATATCCAGGAGCATCAGCGTGTGTACCACTGTAAGATTCAAGTTGTATTAGTGCGTCTATGTTAGGGTGACCAGGCACCCCGGATTTGCCCGGACAGTCCCATTTTTTTGCCAGCTGTCCCAGCAGATTTCAGGAAATTAAGCTCATGTCCTGGTTTTTAGAAAGGGTCGGCTGAAAAGGAAGGGAGGGATCTTGTTATGTTTTGCAAAGCATGGATAGTTAGTAGTTGTTATAAGAAAGCAAATTAATTAACAGGCATGCAACTAGCTTTAAAAATTGCATCTTATGTATGTTCCTACTGTCTTTTCTGTAATTCTCCGCTAAGGAGCACTGCCATTCTGTGCGCTGGGTTGAAGTAAAAGTGTAGTCCTTCTTCTACTTTTGTGAAATGACCTGGTTTTTGGCTTTAAAATTCTGGGCACCCTAGTCTATGTCCATATGTGAACTTGCGTTTAAATGTTTGTATATATGTTTTTTTAAAGCCCTGAAGAAGTCCCTTTGGGACAAAACGAGTCGGCTAAGGCTACTGAATTTTAACTGATCGACTTAATGGAAATAAACAAAAAAGTCTAAAAAATAACATTTTGGAATAAAAAGAAATGCTTGTGAACCGGAAATTTTTCAACACAAAGACTGTTTTTACCTTTATGTTACATTGCTGAGTGTGGAACCTTATTGTGTCAATGATTGATTAGGACATTTGTCTTCATTTAGGAGTAGAGAGGGGTGTACTCCCTAGTTCCTTGCATTGCTATTTACTGCCCATATATCATGTTTTCAGGTGCAGATTTTTATTGCCTCAACCCTCAGTTTGTTGCTATCTTTTATTTAATGTTAACTTTAATTTTCAGTTTTTGTATTTCCTCAAAATTGTCTTCCCTTTGAATTAGTTTTCATGATATGGTTTCATACATTTGGTTTCACGTTTTTGTTTAACATTTGTTCAGATAAATCACTGTCTTCTAAATCCACATTAGGAGTGCAGTGCATGGCCCGTGAACACAGACAAAAGAGGCAAAACTCCAAATCAACATATTACCTAAGAGTGGCCTATTATCCATGAACTGCACCAGCTTGAATGCAATCAGCATTTAGGAAAATGTGACCTGAGCATCACAAAATTACTGCAGAGAAGGTACCAGGGTTATTTCAAATGAAAGGTGCAATGGTGACTGAAAATCAGGACACAGAGATGTAATGGACCAGAAATCAGTTTGCTGATCTACTATACACCTAAGCCCTGCAACAAGCTCCCTGTACTCTGACAAGTCAATGAACAGAGCTGAACAACCTAGGCTCAGGCTGCTGTGAGTAGTAGGACAGGTCAAAATAAAAAGTAGTGCAGCAGTTGCTGTGTACATCTAATTAAAAGCAATGTGCTGTTGCACCACAGAGTAGATGCATCCATGTATATGATTCTATCACAACATGTACCATTCATAGTTGCATTTTTAGTGTTAGCCCAGACCTTTCGATTGTAGGATTATATATATATATATATATATATATATATATATATATATATATATATAATGGCGTGCCATTGTTTAAAGAGGGCTGGTACCTGTATTCCCGTGATGAGTTCGCCTTTCCTCTGAAGAAGAAAGCGGGAGCCTTCGAAACGCATCGGGAACAACACGGCGAACTGGGACCTGATTAACATTTTCCTGAGCCTCTCAGCTATCCAAGCACGCTGTGGCAATAAAGGTGTGTTGAAGAAATCTCCCCGAGAGTTTGGTTGTGTTTCGACACGCGAGCGTACATATTTTGAATGGAACCATCACCATTCTGACCACACCCGCCAGAAGAGTGCAGCAGCGCCTTGATGGTATTGAGCGTAGTAGTAACCCTGCATAAAACGCTGAGCACCGCCACGCAGCCTCGCGGAAGGAGCCAGCAAGGGCAAGCATCCAGCCTGTTAGAGATACGGATATTCATCCGTCCCCTACTCCGCCACCGTGATGTCGCCTGGCTGGCGAGGGGAGACTATCCAACCGCCCTTGTCCACAGATGGGGCGCCATGAAAACACAGGACTTCCAGTCCCAACAGGCACTGAGACACTTGGACTGCCCATCTAGGGGAGTGCCATTGTTTAAAGAGGGCTGGTACCTGTATTCCCGTGATGAGTTCGCCTTTCCTCTGAAGAAGAAAGCGGGAGCCTTCGAAACGACCTGATTAACATTTTCCTGAGCCTCAAAGCTATCCAAGCACGCTGTGGCAATAAAGGTGTGTTGAAGAAATCTCCCAGAGAGTTTGGTTGTGTTTCGACACGTGAGCGTACATATCTATATATATATATATATATATATATATATATATATATATATATATATATATATATATATATATATATATATATATATCCCAAGGCAAAGCTGCTTCTGCTGCAAAGCTGTGACCTGTAGAAAAGTGGCGTACGTTCCGGCTAAGCAACCGGTAATTGCTATGTCCCACAAAAGATACCAGTATCTAGTACGCTCTCAGGAACCACACAACAATCCAGTAGTTTAGATCTTCAGTTTATTCACACAACGCGTTTCGGCGACTTGCCTTGATCACGTGTGATAAGTTAGTGTGAGTGGGTGTGCTATGATAGATTTCTGTCTCAAAAATAACATTTTTTCATTTGATGGCGCCCTCTACAGGCAGATCAATGGGACTGCCATGGGTTCTTGCTTTGCTCCCAGTTTTGCAAATTTATTCATGGGATACTGGGAGCAGGAGATCCATGGCAGTCTCACCCTGAAAGAAGATTTCAAGAGGGTGGTGGTATGGCTCCGCTATATAGACGATTTATTTATTGTCTATAAGGGGAGCAAAGAACAGGCTGAAACTTTTGTTGATAATCTCAATATCAATAAGTATAACATCAAATTATCAGGAGCCATCAGTAACACCAATGTTGAGTACCTAGATGTGAGACTTGAGATTAAAAACAACCTTATCTGTACTTCCCTTTTCCGCAAAGAAACAGCAGGCAACAGTGTACTACACGCCCTCAGCAGTCACCCAGAGGTGCTCAATGGAGCATACCTTACGGTGAGCTGTTGAGAGCGAAAAGAAACTGTAATACGATTGAAGCATTTAACAGTGAGAGGGACATCATAGCCGACAGATTTAAGGAAAGGGGATACCCCAATTGGGTTATCAAACGTGCTATTGAAAGAGCAGAAAAAGTGAACAGAAAAGAGACTCTAGGTAATCCTGAGATCAAGGCTAATGAAATGGAGGATACCACAAGAGTGATACTGACCTTTAATGGGAAATCTGAAGGAGTTAAAAGAGTAATTGCCAAACATTGGGATATCTTGAGACATGATAACATCATAGGCAATCAGGTACAGAAACGACCTAGTATAACGTACATACGTAACCTTAATATCAGGGATCTGGTGGCGAGAAATGATGTTACGCAGTATCAAGATAATTCTGAGCATGGTCTGCAAGGTTTTTACCCGTGCAGTCACTGCAAAGCCTGCAGTAACAGCACATTCAAAAGTGAACTCGTATACAATGGAGTAAAGAGAAAGATCACTCAATTTCTCACTTGCAGTACCAACTACGTTGTATATATCATAGAATGTCCCTGCCACCTATGGTATATAGGCAGTACTAAGTGTAGTGTGAAAAAAAGAGTACTTGAACATCGTAGGGCGATTGTCAACCAGGACCCCAAGTACCCGGTGGCACGCCACTTCAAAGACAAACACTACTCGGATGCGAATTTGTTGAGTTATATGCTGATTGAACAAGTTCATGTTAGTCCGAGAGGGGGAGATAGATTACTATCCCTCAGACAACATGAATCCAGGCATATAATCAACTTTCAAAGTAAACACCCGGGTGGCCTTAATTGGGATGAAGAATTAGCAGTACATCTGAAGGAGGGATCATAGTGACCATTAATTGATCCCCCCCCTTTGGTTTGGGGGCTTCGTCTGCATCTATAGCACTGTTGTTACTGTTGTTACCATGTATTGACACCTACAGTAGTAGACAACGATTGCTTAAGATGAATATAGTAATACTTATCAGCTTGCTTTTTCGTACATGTTTAAATTTGTGCCAGAATAATTTTTTTAAAATCATTTATATTGAAATTTGTTCTTTTGTGTATTTTCTTTTACAGGTGAACTGGCAGGGTTTCCCAGCATGAATTGATCCATCTGTATGGGCACCCCCTCCTTTTTCTCCAGCACACCATCATGGGCACTTCATCCTGTTTTCACTCTTTAGTAGGCACATAGGGTCACGGTCAGTTATCAACTTCATTCTCACTTTATGGCACAAAAGAAGTTACTTGATTTGATAGGTAGTGCCTTAAGAACTGTCGGCGAGACAAACGATCACATATAGTTTTGGAGCCCTCAAGTGGTCACCTTTGTGGTTTCAGTACGATTTTACGTTTTGACACTGGTCAATAAATGTCCTACATAGTGTGCATATATGAACATTGTACCATACCGAATGTACATTATTGACGTGCAAAGAGATAATGCAGATCACATGCTGATTTTTCTTTACTGTTTTTACAGACACTTGTCAATAATCTAGAGCGTTCCACGTGCACATGCATCACTGCGGAATTATGCGCTTGTTCTCCTTAGTAATGTGATGAGCGTGAGGGCCTATGAATTTATGTACTTCACGGCTCACTAAAAATGACCTCTGCCTATATTTTGGTTGTCTGATATTGATAAACGTCATGTTGACTTACGACCAGCAGATTTGATATCGTAGTACTGATACATGTAAATACTTTGTTTCCTGTATTTTGAATTTCACATCACAGGACTAATGCTGGGTTTGTGCTATTCTGCACATACTGGTGACCATATTGGTTATGTGTGAATAAACAATTATTGCAATATGTACTAAGAAGCGTTACAAGATGGCCGACACGTTTTGCCATACTATGTCTTAGTCCTACCTTGATTTTGATATCTGTAACTTTATTCATAATAGCACACCCACGTGATCAAGGCAAGTCGCCGAAACGCGTTGTGTGAATAAACTGAAGATCTAAACTACTGGATTGTTGTGTGGTTCCTGAGAGCGTACTAGATACTGGTATCTTTTGTGGGACATATATATATATATATATATATATATATATATATATATATATATATATATATATATTACCTACTGGCGGTCGCCAGTAGGTAGTTATAGTTAGGATTTTTTTCAATGCAAAATCTCAAAATTCATTTGTGAATAACTTTGGCGCCGGTTGACGAATGTGCATGAAAATTTCCTCAAATTTGCCTCGCGAAGCTCCGGTCCTTCCTTGAAAGTTTGGGGGGGGATTCGTGAAGCGGGGGCCGAGATAAAAGGGGGGTCCCAAAACGTGTTTTCCCCATGTTAATTTCCATAGGGCAGTCGACCTCACTTTTAGCCCGAACGGCTGAATGGATTTCCTTTTTTTATAAAAAAAATTTATTGAGATGGTTCCGGGTATCACAAAAAGAAAAAATACATTAATCAACAGGATAAAATCAGGCATTAAAAGTACACAATACATCTTATAAATACAGCCGTAAGAATCATGAAACCTAGTTTGTTTCGGACAGAAGTACATAGGGGAATACAATCCACGTTACCAAAATATCTTTAAACTCTTGTTCATCTGATTTCTCTCCAATTTCTAAGAGGAGCCCATATCTTCTTACCAAATTCTCTCGACCTCTTTCCTTTAAAATCATACAAACATTCCTCTATATTATGCGTTCCCAACAGCCTAGTTAACCACATCTGGAAAGTGGGGGCTACTGAATCTTTCCAACCAGCGGAGATTAAAATCCTAAAAACAGCCATAGATAGAAAAATAAATGCTTCAGCCTCGTACTCTAATTTTAGGTTTTCGTCCCTGCTGATCAAAACAGTAGTGGGGATAGAGTGATCTGAATCTCTAGCAGCCCCGTTAAAAATCTTTCAATTTCTTTAAATACAGGAGTAAGATTCTGACAATTAAAAAACATGTGGGGTAAATCTGCAGGGCTATGGTCGCACCTGGGACACCTATCGTTTTCTCTCTTACCCCACTTGAACAACTTGGCAGGCGTATAATATAGGTTAAAGATAGTCTTGTAGTGTTGTGCCTTTAAGTTTGAAGCTCTTAATACTTTCTTATTCAATGCTAGGGCAAAATCTATATCTATATCAGGATCTCCAATTCTTTCTGCCCAATCTGATTCAATTTGTCCGATATCATCCCCCAGACCCTGCGAGATAGCTATACCCAATTTTGATCTTCTTGCCACCCTTCCTTACATAACTCACAATTGGGTTAAGGTCCTGAATTGAGATCCTGGGTCTGATGGACTTAACTGTTTGCCAAACTTTTGCTGAAGTGAGTCAAAACCCAGTAGTTCATCCTCAAACATGACATCGCCCAAACAGCTAATACCCATCTCCTTCCATAACCTACTATTACTGTTCTGTCCAAGATGCACAAATGGATTTGACCGCCACAAATCTAATATGTTATTAATTTTTGGAATCTTCAGGAATCTCATTATAGATTTCCAGGTGCGCCAAGCACTAAACATCACTTTGCTTTTACACCTTTTAAAGTACCTACAGTTTGTTTCTCGTGTAAGGAGCCCCAATGCTTTTCTTCCTACTACCAATTCAAATATTGTGGGGGTTCTGTCCAGACCAGTCGGTACAACTATATCATCATATTTAAATAGCACATTCATTTGCATCATTAGACACACCCAGTGATACAGCCTCAAATTTGGTGCAGACAGACCCCCTCCCTCCAGTGGTGCTGATAATCGAGCCAAAGATCTACGTATTTTCCCGTACTGCCACACAAATTGGGAGAAAACAGCTTCCATTTTCTTCAAGAGACCCTCTTCTACTAGCAGAGGTATGGCACGAAATAAATACAATATTCTCGGAAACATTGACATCTTCAAAACATTAACTCTGCCGATCAGAGATAAGTGTAGAACATCTATTCTTCTCAACTCTTTATCTATTTCTGTGATCAAGGGTACATAGTTTTCCTGTATAATTTTCTCCACATTTGCATTAATCCTCACCCCAAGATAGACTGCAGATTCCACATACCTCTGATCAGCTTTATGGATATTATTAGTGCTAATTATTATGGTTTTTTCTTCATTCAGCTTGTACCCGGATCGGATTCCAAAGGCCTTAGCCAGTTGACTCAGTTCTACTATAGCCGTCTGCGGGTTAGTGGTCACAATTGCCAAATCGTCCGCATAGGCCAATAATTTGGTAGTATGCCCATTTAATATGACAGGGGAGATTTTATCCGAAGCTAAGATTTCCCTAATTAGGGGATCTATATATAGTGAGAAGAGTATAGGAGAGCAGGGGCATCCCTGACGAGTGCCTCTCCTAATTACCACCTCTTCCGATTGTAATCCCATAGTTGTTATTCTAGCTACTGGATCTAGATACATAGCTTTTATTGCTTTCATACATTTCTCTCCGAAACCTCTACTGGCCAAAACTTCCCACATAAATTCCCAGACCACACGGTCGAAGGCTTTTTCAGCGTCTAGGAGGATCATGGCCATTTCTCCCCCCGTGGCTGCCGTGGCATCGAACAGCGAGATCGCCCGTGAGGTGTGATCCGTAGTGCCTCTCCCTGGAACGAAGCCGTGCTGCCACGGAGAGACAAGTTGGCCAATGATCCCCCCTAACCTCTTTGTCCAGACCTTAGAATACAGTTTGGTGTCCGCATTTATTAGCGATATTGGCCGATAAGAGCCCGGTTTTTCTACAGGTTTACCCTTTTGATGGAATACTACAATATTGGTCTGTTTCCAAGAGTCAGGGATCTTCCCAGAACAAATTATTCCGTTAAAGAGATCTACAAATAACGGACAAATTTCCTCTCCTAAGGCCTTATAAACGTCCATAGGTATCCCGTCTGGACCTGCCGCTTTACCTGCTGCAAGATCCTGTATTGCAGTCCTTATCTCCTCCAGGGTTATATCTTTTTCCAATATCTCCCTATCTTTATCATCTAAAGCTGGACAAACAAGTCCAGACTCATGACTAAATGGGACCCACCCCTCCTCCTGATAATACAGTTTTTGATAACATTTTTGGAACACACCCATTATTTCTTTCGGATCCGTATATTCTATTCCATTATCTTCAATCTTATGGATGTTGTTTTTATTAGTTTCTTGCCTTATACGCAGCGCTAGTGCTCTACCGGCTTGTTCCCCTGTCTCATACCGTTTTGCTCGGGTCGTCTGATATTCTCTAATCTCCTTTTGCGTGACCGCTTTTAAAATATCTCCCTTGATCAGAGCCATAGTTCTAGCAGATTCACTACCATCCTTGCCTGATCCTATTTCCTCTGTATGCCGATTCTCTGACACTACTAACTCTGCAATCAGCTTCTCCAACTTACTTCTATCCTCCTTTCTTAGCCTGGCGGAGCAGCTGATCGTCTCCCCCCTCAAGGATGCCTTGAATGCATCCCAAACCCCATTCCGGGATGAGCTATATCTGTTTATGTCAAAAAACTCCTTCGCCCACTGTTTAAGATGCTTGACAAACCTATCATCGTTTAGTAATTTCCTTTCAAATGTCCACTTAGTTGTTCTCCTAGGCATGTTATGTATTTTATATGTCATTATCAGCGGGTTATGATCCGATACTATTCTTGGGAGCTTGGCAATTCTAACTTTGCAGAGTTCCCCCGTCGAGACAAAAAAATAGTCCAACTTAGAATATTTCTGAGCCGGATATGAGAAATAAGTAAAACCCGGGTCCCCAGGCACTTTTTCCCCCAAACATCGGTCAGACCATGCGACCGCAATAGTGAGCCTAATGCTCTAAGAACCGTATGTTTGCGTCCTGTATATTTACCACCCTGGCTCCAATCGGCCGAAATATTCATGTCTCCACATAATACCATAGGGGTACCCCAATTAGCCATCTCCTCTTCTAGCCCTTCAAACACTGCCGGGTCATCTTCATTCGATCCATAGATCACACACAATGTAATGCCTAGATCCAATTCCGCCAAAACCCATTTGCCGGACCCATCTGTTTTGTTACGTCTCACCCCCCCCCCACATTACATTTCCCCATAATGGCCACCCCTCTTTTTGTAGATGATTGTGAAGAGCATTCTAGCAGTCTATATCCGGGCATATTCAATAACTTCCTTTTAGCCCAGGGCAAGTGTGTTTCTGTATACACATTATGTCGATGTTATTAAATTTAGCGAAGGGGCTCAATCTCTGTCGTTTCTTCCAATCATTTAGGCCCCCTACATTGATAGTACATATCTTAATGTTTGACATTATTAACATAGTTTTTACTCCTAACCTGATTGTTATCCATGTGTCTACTATATGCCACCATCAACCCCATTTCCATCTCAAAGTTTTTCTCTTTTTTCTTCCCCCCCAACGCTCCCTCTCTTCCCCCCACCACCCCCTCCCCCTCCTCTCTTCCTCTCTCCTCCCCCCCTTCAAACCCTCCGACCCCCCCCTCCCACCCCCTCTTCTCAGAGGTGCTCAGACCGCCTGGTCTGTGCACGTGATGGTTCGCAGTGATGACCGAGGAGATTTCTAAATACCCCATCATAGTGCCTGTGACCCTTATGTTCCCCACCCGCCTACATGTCAAACCACACCACACCACACCACCCCCACCTATTATTGCTGTTTTACATTTTGTTAGATTTTGAAATTAATTATGTCTGCCAAGGAGTTATTCCTGTTCACATCTAATTGCATCTGTGAAGTATACTAAGCCCCTTGTGTGTCCAAATATTCCTTAGCTTTCACTTCGGAGGAGAAGTACAATGTTCTTCCACCATTAATTATTTTCAGCTGTGCTGGATTAATTAAGTATGCCTGTATGCCTGCATGCCCTTGTCCTGAAATGGTTTAATCATCTGCCTTAATCTCCAGTGTCTCTCCACCGTAACGTGGCAGTAATCTGGGCGGACAAAGAAGGAGAATCCATCAATATTCTTTTTTCGGTCCGGTCTTGCCCTTTCTGAAATTGCCTGCCTCAAGTTAAAGTTTCCAAGAAATATTAAAATTGCCCTGGGCTTATCTCCCTCCTTGGCATTTTTGTGAACTTTAAAGGGGATGCGATGCGCCCTCTGAATCTCCTTTGTCCAATCCCATCCCTTCAACTCCGGGAAAGCATGTTCAAACCACTTTACCACAAAGGCCCTCATGTCTGAATCTTCTGACCCCTCCGGTATCCCTAGTACACGGAGGTTATTCTGGCGGGATCTGTTTTCCAACGCCTCCAGCTTCCATTGCACGTCTATCAGCTGTTCAACTTGTTGATCTGCCTTGCTGGAGGCCGCTGCAGCCTCTGCTTCTGTCGAAACCACTCTTTCTTCCAAGTTGGTGACCCGTTCTCCCAGATTCGTACACACCTTGGCCAGTTTTCTTACCGCTCCTTGTATTTTCCTAACCGTAGCCTGTGATTTGCGGCTTGCCTGTCGTGCCTCTTCCCTGTGTGCAATTATTTCCTGGTGTATCACCTCCAGAAGGGACATTTGTGCTGCTTCACCTCCCGGGCACTCCGACACGGATTTAGTCGTCGTATGATCACGTTTATGTCCATGTATTTTTACACCTGTATTGGCTTTCACCGCAGTTGTCGGGGGACTAAAATCTTCTTTCTCTGGCTCACTGTCAGTAGCTGAGCCACTGACCTCTTGCTCCAGACTATCCTCGTCTTCGTCTGACCATTCCCCCCACTCAGAGTCCGAAAAGAAAGCCTCACTGGGGGCCTCCTTCTTGTCGCCTGTACTTTCGCTGGCCTCTTCTTCGAGCACCCCCTCCAGCACCAGGGGGGGAATATCGGATTCCGGGTTCGGAGAAACAGTGGTGTCATTTCCGATTTCTTCCACTAGATCAGCTTTCCCTTTAATGTATTCCTCCTTGTTTATGGGGTCGTTGAACTGAGCAGGTATATCCACATTCTCTGCAGCAACACTGTTGTCTTTGGGGCTACCACCCTCCCCCGACAGCTCCTCCAATACCTCATTATTAAAGTCTTTATCTTTAGTTAGTTTTTGGAAAATTTCAGAGATCGGGGTAGTGCCATAATTGGCCTTAGCTGTACCTTGTTGCTGCACTGTTTTCTTGGCAGGGGATGTTTGCTTTTTCTTTTTATTGCCATCTAACTCCCTCTCTGCCATTAGGTCTGCCTGCTCAGCTGCAGCCTTCCTTCTTGCAGCAGCTTTTGCACTAGCACTCATTTTGGGAGCCATAATCTCCCTCCTCCTTTCTTTGTCCCCAAACTGCTCCTTACCGCAAAATCTATTGCCCCAATTTCCTTCTTCTTTTTCTACTGCCGCCTCCAGGGTCCCCCGTGCTTTTTCCTCAGTTTTTTGATACCGACTCGTCTGCTGGGGCTTCCAGAGCCTCCGCCGCTTCCTTGCTAGCAGGCTCTGCCCGCTGCTTGAACTTCGCCCTTCTTGCTCGAAAAACTCAGCGAGCTCCGCTAGTAATCCTGCTCCTGATACGCCTCTCGACGTGAGCCTCCTTGTGGTCTGCGCTAGCTCCCAAAGAAGCCGCTTGAGCGGCCGACAGCAGGTACGGAGCATGCGGCATTTTTTCTCCCACTTTGCAGTTGAGACGCTCCTTTTAATGCACCTTACACTATCCTCTGTCCTCGGCAATGATACTCCTCGGGTGGTGTGGTATCTTATGCCATGTCAGCGTATTGTGTTCATACCGGCGTCTCCCCGGTCTCGCTGCTTCCCGGCCGTCCTAAGCGGCCGCCATCTTGCCTCCGTTTGGTGCTGAATGGATTTCCACGAAACTTGGCAACATTTTAGGGACTGGTAGCCCGATGTGCCTTTGCTATGTCTCAAGATATGTGCTCCAGTGGATTTTGAGTAATTTAGGTAAAAAAAAATATATATATCTATGGCCGCGCCCCGATACGCACACGGGGCGTGTTCCGGGCGGGCAACGCGAGGTGCGCACGGAAAGTTGATTGGCTCTCGGGTGTCTGTAAACATTCGAAACAGTCCGGAGCGGACGCCATCTTGTGTCTCGGTAGGATCGAGACACAACAGGTGGCAAAAAAAGGGGGAAATGATCATAAGGGGGCAGAGTAGACCCCCCCTGGCCCCCTAGGTTTGATGTGGGGCTATAAAAGGGCCCCGCGGGGCAAAATAATTTTTTTTTTTGGATTTGCGCGGGGGGAGCGCCTGGTACGCGCACCGGGGAGCGGACCGGGGAGAGGCCCATGGGGAAAAAAGAATTAGAGAGTTTTAAAAAAAATGTAGCCTTTTTTAATAAATTGAAGGTAGTTCTAAAAAGAACTGTTTTTTTTCTTCTTTTTGTTGTTTATATATTTTTTAGTGTTTTTTGAACATTTTGTACTTTTTTTGGCTTTATGAACTATTTTATTTATTTTTTGTTATTTTTATGGGGAGAAACGAAAAAACAGGGAATTGAAAATGGCTCAACTGGAGCAAAAAAAAAGAAAGAAAAAATTAGGGTTTTCCGGGTATCACAAAAAGAAAAAATACATTAATCAACAGGATAAAATCAGGCATTAAAAGTACACAATACATCTTATAAATACAGCCGTAAGAATCATGAAACCTAGTTTGTTTCGGACAGAAGTACATAGGGGAATACAATCCACGTTACCAAAATATCTTTAAACTCTTGTTCATCTGATTTCTCTCCAATTTCTAAGAGGAGCCCATATCTTCTTACCAAATTCTCTCGACCTCTTTCCTTTAAAATCATACAAACATTCCTCTATATTATGCGTTCCCAACAGCCTAGTTAACCACATCTGGAAAGTGGGGGCTACTGAATCTTTCCAACCAGCGGAGATTAAAATCCTAAAAACAGCCATAGATAGAAAAATAAATGCTTCAGCCTCGTACTCTAATTTTAGGTTTTCGTCCCTGCTGATCAAAACAGTAGTGGGGATAGAGTGATCTGAATCTCTAGCAGCCCCGTTAAAAATCTTTCAATTTCTTTAAATACAGGAGTAAGATTCTGACAATTAAAAAACATGTGGGGTAAATCTGCAGGGCTATGGTCGCACCTGGGACACCTATCGTTTTCTCTCTTACCCCACTTGAACAACTTGGCAGGCGTATAATATAGGTTAAAGATAGTCTTGTAGTGTTGTGCCTTTAAGTTTGAAGCTCTTAATACTTTCTTATTCAATGCTAGGGCAAAATCTATATCTATATCAGGATCTCCAATTCTTTCTGCCCAATCTGATTCAATTTGTCCGATATCATCCCCCAGACCCTGCGAGATAGCTATACCCAATTTTGATCTTCTTGCCACCCTTCCTTACATAACTCACAATTGGGTTAAGGTCCTGAATTGAGATCCTGGGTCTGATGGACTTAACTGTTTGCCAAACTTTTGCTGAAGTGAGTCAAAACCCAGTAGTTCATCCTCAAACATGACATCGCCCAAACAGCTAATACCCATCTCCTTCCATAACCTACTATTACTGTTCTGTCCAAGATGCACAAATGGATTTGACCGCCACAAATCTAATATGTTATTAATTTTTGGAATCTTCAGGAATCTCATTATAGATTTCCAGGTGCGCCAAGCACTAAACATCACTTTGCTTTTACACCTTTTAAAGTACCTACAGTTTGTTTCTCGTGTAAGGAGCCCCAATGCTTTTCTTCCTACTACCAATTCAAATATTGTGGGGGTTCTGTCCAGACCAGTCGGTACAACTATATCATCATATTTAAATAGCACATTCATTTGCATCATTAGACACACCCAGTGATACAGCCTCAAATTTGGTGCAGACAGACCCCCTCCCTCCAGTGGTGCTGATAATCGAGCCAAAGATCTACGTATTTTCCCGTACTGCCACACAAATTGGGAGAAAACAGCTTCCATTTTCTTCAAGAGACCCTCTTCTACTAGCAGAGGTATGGCACGAAATAAATACAATATTCTCGGAAACATTGACATCTTCAAAACATTAACTCTGCCGATCAGAGATAAGTGTAGAACATCTATTCTTCTCAACTCTTTATCTATTTCTGTGATCAAGGGTACATAGTTTTCCTGTATAATTTTCTCCACATTTGCATTAATCCTCACCCCAAGATAGACTGCAGATTCCACATACCTCTGATCAGCTTTATGGATATTATTAGTGCTAATTATTATGGTTTTTTCTTCATTCAGCTTGTACCCGGATCGGATTCCAAAGGCCTTAGCCAGTTGACTCAGTTCTACTATAGCCGTCTGCGGGTTAGTGGTCACAATTGCCAAATCGTCCGCATAGGCCAATAATTTGGTAGTATGCCCATTTAATATGACAGGGGAGATTTTATCCGAAGCTAAGATTTCCCTAATTAGGGGATCTATATATAGTGAGAAGAGTATAGGAGAGCAGGGGCATCCCTGACGAGTGCCTCTCCTAATTACCACCTCTTCCGATTGTAATCCCATAGTTGTTATTCTAGCTACTGGATCTAGATACATAGCTTTTATTGCTTTCATACATTTCTCTCCGAAACCTCTACTGGCCAAAACTTCCCACATAAATTCCCAGACCACACGGTCGAAGGCTTTTTCAGCGTCTAGGAGGATCATGGCCATTTCTCCCCCCGTGGCTGCCGTGGCATCGAACAGCGAGATCGCCCGTGAGGTGTGATCCGTAGTGCCTCTCCCTGGAACGAAGCCGTGCTGCCACGGAGAGACAAGTTGGCCAATGATCCCCCCTAACCTCTTTGTCCAGACCTTAGAATACAGTTTGGTGTCCGCATTTATTAGCGATATTGGCCGATAAGAGCCCGGTTTTTCTACAGGTTTACCCTTTTGATGGAATACTACAATATTGGTCTGTTTCCAAGAGTCAGGGATCTTCCCAGAACAAATTATTCCGTTAAAGAGATCTACAAATAACGGACAAATTTCCTCTCCTAAGGCCTTATAAACGTCCATAGGTATCCCGTCTGGACCTGCCGCTTTACCTGCTGCAAGATCCTGTATTGCAGTCCTTATCTCCTCCAGGGTTATATCTTTTTCCAATATCTCCCTATCTTTATCATCTAAAGCTGGACAAACAAGTCCAGACTCATGACTAAATGGGACCCACCCCTCCTCCTGATAATACAGTTTTTGATAACATTTTTGGAACACACCCATTATTTCTTTCGGATCCGTATATTCTATTCCATTATCTTCAATCTTATGGATGTTGTTTTTATTAGTTTCTTGCCTTATACGCAGCGCTAGTGCTCTACCGGCTTGTTCCCCTGTCTCATACCGTTTTGCTCGGGTCGTCTGATATTCTCTAATCTCCTTTTGCGTGACCGCTTTTAAAATATCTCCCTTGATCAGAGCCATAGTTCTAGCAGATTCACTACCATCCTTGCCTGATCCTATTTCCTCTGTATGCCGATTCTCTGACACTACTAACTCTGCAATCAGCTTCTCCAACTTACTTCTATCCTCCTTTCTTAGCCTGGCGGAGCAGCTGATCGTCTCCCCCCTCAAGGATGCCTTGAATGCATCCCAAACCCCATTCCGGGATGAGCTATATCTGTTTATGTCAAAAAACTCCTTCGCCCACTGTTTAAGATGCTTGACAAACCTATCATCGTTTAGTAATTTCCTTTCAAATGTCCACTTAGTTGTTCTCCTAGGCATGTTATGTATTTTATATGTCATTATCAGCGGGTTATGATCCGATACTATTCTTGGGAGCTTGGCAATTCTAACTTTGCAGAGTTCCCCCGTCGAGACAAAAAAATAGTCCAACTTAGAATATTTCTGAGCCGGATATGAGAAATAAGTAAAACCCGGGTCCCCAGGCACTTTTTCCCCCAAACATCGGTCAGACCATGCGACCGCAATAGTGAGCCTAATGCTCTAAGAACCGTATGTTTGCGTCCTGTATATTTACCACCCTGGCTCCAATCGGCCGAAATATTCATGTCTCCACATAATACCATAGGGGTACCCCAATTAGCCATCTCCTCTTCTAGCCCTTCAAACACTGCCGGGTCATCTTCATTCGATCCATAGATCACACACAATGTAATGCCTAGATCCAATTCCGCCAAAACCCATTTGCCGGACCCATCTGTTTTGTTACGTCTCACCCCCCCCCCACATTACATTTCCCCATAATGGCCACCCCTCTTTTTGTAGATGATTGTGAAGAGCATTCTAGCAGTCTATATCCGGGCATATTCAATAACTTCCTTTTAGCCCAGGGCAAGTGTGTTTCTGTATACACATTATGTCGATGTTATTAAATTTAGCGAAGGGGCTCAATCTCTGTCGTTTCTTCCAATCATTTAGGCCCCCTACATTGATAGTACATATCTTAATGTTTGACATTATTAACATAGTTTTTACTCCTAACCTGATTGTTATCCATGTGTCTACTATATGCCACCATCAACCCCATTTCCATCTCAAAGTTTTTCTCTTTTTTCTTCCCCCCCAACGCTCCCTCTCTTCCCCCCACCACCCCCTCCCCCTCCTCTCTTCCTCTCTCCTCCCCCCCTTCAAACCCTCCGACCCCCCCCTCCCACCCCCTCTTCTCAGAGGTGCTCAGACCGCCTGGTCTGTGCACGTGATGGTTCGCAGTGATGACCGAGGAGATTTCTAAATACCCCATCATAGTGCCTGTGACCCTTATGTTCCCCACCCGCCTACATGTCAAACCACACCACACCACACCACCCCCACCTATTATTGCTGTTTTACATTTTGTTAGATTTTGAAATTAATTATGTCTGCCAAGGAGTTATTCCTGTTCACATCTAATTGCATCTGTGAAGTATACTAAGCCCCTTGTGTGTCCAAATATTCCTTAGCTTTCACTTCGGAGGAGAAGTACAATGTTCTTCCACCATTAATTATTTTCAGCTGTGCTGGATTAATTAAGTATGCCTGTATGCCTGCATGCCCTTGTCCTGAAATGGTTTAATCATCTGCCTTAATCTCCAGTGTCTCTCCACCGTAACGTGGCAGTAATCTGGGCGGACAAAGAAGGAGAATCCATCAATATTCTTTTTTCGGTCCGGTCTTGCCCTTTCTGAAATTGCCTGCCTCAAGTTAAAGTTTCCAAGAAATATTAAAATTGCCCTGGGCTTATCTCCCTCCTTGGCATTTTTGTGAACTTTAAAGGGGATGCGATGCGCCCTCTGAATCTCCTTTGTCCAATCCCATCCCTTCAACTCCGGGAAAGCATGTTCAAACCACTTTACCACAAAGGCCCTCATGTCTGAATCTTCTGACCCCTCCGGTATCCCTAGTACACGGAGGTTATTCTGGCGGGATCTGTTTTCCAACGCCTCCAGCTTCCATTGCACGTCTATCAGCTGTTCAACTTGTTGATCTGCCTTGCTGGAGGCCGCTGCAGCCTCTGCTTCTGTCGAAACCACTCTTTCTTCCAAGTTGGTGACCCGTTCTCCCAGATTCGTACACACCTTGGCCAGTTTTCTTACCGCTCCTTGTATTTTCCTAACCGTAGCCTGTGATTTGCGGCTTGCCTGTCGTGCCTCTTCCCTGTGTGCAATTATTTCCTGGTGTATCACCTCCAGAAGGGACATTTGTGCTGCTTCACCTCCCGGGCACTCCGACACGGATTTAGTCGTCGTATGATCACGTTTATGTCCATGTATTTTTACACCTGTATTGGCTTTCACCGCAGTTGTCGGGGGACTAAAATCTTCTTTCTCTGGCTCACTGTCAGTAGCTGAGCCACTGACCTCTTGCTCCAGACTATCCTCGTCTTCGTCTGACCATTCCCCCCACTCAGAGTCCGAAAAGAAAGCCTCACTGGGGGCCTCCTTCTTGTCGCCTGTACTTTCGCTGGCCTCTTCTTCGAGCACCCCCTCCAGCACCAGGGGGGGAATATCGGATTCCGGGTTCGGAGAAACAGTGGTGTCATTTCCGATTTCTTCCACTAGATCAGCTTTCCCTTTAATGTATTCCTCCTTGTTTATGGGGTCGTTGAACTGAGCAGGTATATCCACATTCTCTGCAGCAACACTGTTGTCTTTGGGGCTACCACCCTCCCCCGACAGCTCCTCCAATACCTCATTATTAAAGTCTTTATCTTTAGTTAGTTTTTGGAAAATTTCAGAGATCGGGGTAGTGCCATAATTGGCCTTAGCTGTACCTTGTTGCTGCACTGTTTTCTTGGCAGGGGATGTTTGCTTTTTCTTTTTATTGCCATCTAACTCCCTCTCTGCCATTAGGTCTGCCTGCTCAGCTGCAGCCTTCCTTCTTGCAGCAGCTTTTGCACTAGCACTCATTTTGGGAGCCATAATCTCCCTCCTCCTTTCTTTGTCCCCAAACTGCTCCTTACCGCAAAATCTATTGCCCCAATTTCCTTCTTCTTTTTCTACTGCCGCCTCCAGGGTCCCCCGTGCTTTTTCCTCAGTTTTTTGATACCGACTCGTCTGCTGGGGCTTCCAGAGCCTCCGCCGCTTCCTTGCTAGCAGGCTCTGCCCGCTGCTTGAACTTCGCCCTTCTTGCTCGAAAAACTCAGCGAGCTCCGCTAGTAATCCTGCTCCTGATACGCCTCTCGACGTGAGCCTCCTTGTGGTCTGCGCTAGCTCCCAAAGAAGCCGCTTGAGCGGCCGACAGCAGGTACGGAGCATGCGGCATTTTTTCTCCCACTTTGCAGTTGAGACGCTCCTTTTAATGCACCTTACACTATCCTCTGTCCTCGGCAATGATACTCCTCGGGTGGTGTGGTATCTTATGCCATGTCAGCGTATTGTGTTCATACCGGCGTCTCCCCGGTCTCGCTGCTTCCCGGCCGTCCTAAGCGGCCGCCATCTTGCCTCCGTTTGGTGCTGAATGGATTTCCACGAAACTTGGCAACATTTTAGGGACTGGTAGCCCGATGTGCCTTTGCTATGTCTCAAGATATGTGCTCCAGTGGATTTTGAGTAATTTAGGTAAAAAAAAATATATATATCTATGGCCGCGCCCCGATACGCACACGGGGCGTGTTCCGGGCGGGCAACGCGAGGTGCGCACGGAAAGTTGATTGGCTCTCGGGTGTCTGTAAACATTCGAAACAGTCCGGAGCGGACGCCATCTTGTGTCTCGGTAGGATCGAGACACAACAGGTGGCAAAAAAAGGGGGAAATGATCATAAGGGGGCAGAGTAGACCCCCCCTGGCCCCCTAGGTTTGATGTGGGGCTATAAAAGGGCCCCGCGGGGCAAAATAATTTTTTTTTTTGGATTTGCGCGGGGGGAGCGCCTGGTACGCGCACCGGGGAGCGGACCGGGGAGAGGCCCATGGGGAAAAAAGAATTAGAGAGTTTTAAAAAAAATGTAGCCTTTTTTAATAAATTGAAGGTAGTTCTAAAAAGAACTGTTTTTTTTCTTCTTTTTGTTGTTTATATATTTTTTAGTGTTTTTTGAACATTTTGTACTTTTTTTGGCTTTATGAACTATTTTATTTATTTTTTGTTATTTTTATGGGGAGAAACGAAAAAACAGGGAATTGAAAATGGCTCAACTGGAGCAAAAAAAAAGAAAGAAAAAATTAGGGTTTTTTGGGGCATTTGTGGTTGTCCCCAGCAAGGACGATGAGCTTTATGCTCAGTTCACCATAGGAGATGGTCTTACCACAATAAATACATGTTATTCGGAAATCCCCAAACCGTGGTTGAATGCAAGGGATCGTCTCACTTGCCTCTGGTCCCGAAGGAGTGGGTTGCTTTCTTTTGGAGGTGGTGCTTGAAGATTGGGGAGGGTTACTGGCCATTTCCCTCATCTCTGCAGCCGAATAGTTGATTGGATGCCTGCGCTGCATGTGGCGAATCTTGGTGTTGTTTCCAAAAGAGTATTTTTTGTTAGGGTTTCCCCTTGAAAGTTCCATGCCACAGATTAGGCAAGTCACCTTGGCCGCATTGACTTTTTTCTTTCCCTCTGGAATAGAAAAAAACTCCCATACAATGTTGTGTCTTGGCTGGTATGGGGTATTGTCTTCTTGCAGCCACCTTCTCCTCCCCTCCTCCTCCTCCTCCTCCTCCTCCTCCTCCTCTTGTTGACCACCAATGTAATCTTGTGGTGGTCCTCTTGGTGGTTGTGGTGGTGGTGGTGGTGCAGATGCTCCAGCTGCTGCTGCTACTGTAGCCATTTCAAAGTACAAAATATACTTCAAAGATTGCAAAACAGGTCTTCCTCAGTCAAAGGACAAAGTCGGAATAAGGAAAAAAGGTGGGGTCTTTCATCATTTGGGAAAAAAAATGTCCTGAACCAATGAGAAGTGTTATTTACAGGTCACATGACCAGACGCGCTTACGCGACGCGACCCTGGGCGCGCCCCGGGTCGCGTCGCGTAAGCGCGTCGGATGTTTACGTTGCGCAATCGTATTCGCTCGAGTGCTTCCGGGTGCGCTTACGTCGTGCGTATCACGTGGTCGCGGCTACGCGATACGTCACGATGATGTTTTCGTTTGCGGCAATAGCGCTAACGGGACGCTCTCCGGAGCGCGCCCTGGGGCTCTTCAAAAGACTACGCTTTCTGGGGCGCTCACTGGGGCGCGCCCAGGGAGCGCTCCAGGGCAAAAATAAATAAATAAATAATATACATTAAAAAAATTGTTTTAAATACAAATATAATATAGGATTCATTCATTTTCAAAAATATTACATTTCATAGCTATAGACATTTGCTAATAACAACATTTTGAAATTCAAAGAAAAAAACAGGTTTGGGGCCTTATATATATAGTTAGGAATTAGCATTTTAAAAACCTATGAAAATCACTGAAAAAACATAGGTTTCACACCAGTTATAGTTAGGAATTAGCATTTTAAAAACCAAATAAATTCACTGAAAAAACCATAGGTTTCACATCCGTTATAGTTAGGAATTAGCATTTAAAAAACCTATTAAATTCACTGAAAAAAACAGAGGTTTCACACCAGTTATAGTTAGCTGGAAATTTTACTGCCATAAAACCATTGAAATTCCCACGTTATAGTTAGTTGGACTCACTATAACTTGCGCGCCTGCAATGCACTGCTGATGATGTCACATATTACATCACTCATGACATGGTCAGTGACATCACTCATGACATCACTGATGACACCATCCAGTGAATGTGTGTCTTTCTGAAAAATAAATATTTTTTTGTAAAGGTCGATGGAAGAATACATTTTTAAATAAGTGTCTAAATGGATGTTTTAAAAAAAATTGATTGGTGATCTGGCTTATAAAGTGTATCTTAGTGAATACATATGTTAGCGAGTCATTTTTAAATATATATAGAACTGTTGGTGAATGAGTGGAAGTGTATATAGATGGTGGAATTACTGAATTGGTTGTTGTAACTGGTATGGGTATCTCAATTGTTTTGAAAATGTTAGTTTCTATTTTTGAATATGTGTTTCAAGGGTTACATTACACTGAAAGGAGGTCTGTCACTCTGTCACAAGGATGGTGTCATCAGTGATGTCATGAGTGATGTCACTGACCATGTCATGAGTGATGTAATATGTGACGTCATCAGCAGTGCATTGCAGGCACGCAAGTTATAGTGAGTCCAACTAACTATAACGTGGGAATTTCAATGGTTTTATGTCAGTAAAATTTCCAGCTAACTATAACTGGTGTGAAACCTCTGGTTTTTTAAGTGAATTTAATAGGTTTTTTAAATGCTAATTCCTAACTATAACGGATGTGAAACCTATGTTTTTTTCAGTATATATATATATATATATATATATTTTTTTTTTTTTTCTTCCACCCACTACAGCATATACCATGAGTCACTAGGTCAGTTAGCTTCAGCAGTTCACTATCTTCACTGTGACAATTTGTATTCATCCGATAGAGACTTCTAGGTGCAGATTCATTACCTTGAAGATTTCCGACAAGTTGGACTGGAACCTCAAAAATTTCAGACAATACCCCTGAGCACCGGTAGGTGGCATCGGTCCCCTTCATGTCATCAGTTGCATCAGACGTAACTTGCGCTGACCTAAATAGGTGCCACTTCAGCACTCTGATATCAGTTCTTTTTTTCCATGCCAGTCAGAGCAGATCCGGAGAGAGCTGCCCCTGGTTACTTTTTGACCTACCTTTTTTCGACATTTTGTAAAAGCTTTCCACCCCAACAAAAAGTGGTGGATTTTATACCCTGTGGTGCCTGCAACAGGTAGATTTCTGTGACAGACAGTCACTTGGTTTATATTTGGTGCTTGAAACCAGACCACTACTCCAAAATCAGTGAGGACTGTCCTATCATGCACCTGAAGACGATGCTGGAGTGGTCTCTGAAGCTCCTGGTAACCAGGCATTGGATGACTGTGCGACACTCCCGATCGTGGTCACATGGGAGGTCATGGGTCCATTTGTGGAGCCACTCTAGACATTTGTTTCGCATTTGAAGTCATCATAGGATAAGTGCAACAATAAAATCCAAGAAGTCAAAGAGCTGTTCGACTTCACCGTGCTGGTCCATGTCCTCCAATTAGGCGCACGAATGGCATCACAAGTTGAGGCCCGCTCCCATGTGAAACCTGTGTGTAGGTATGCTCTGCACCTCCCAGAGTTTCCCAGAGCTGGAGCAACCCCCATCGAACTTAAAGAGTTTTATGATGCCATGCACCTCATCTTCGGGCAGCCCATCTCCTCTGGATCGCCTTTGGGCACCATGGGTTTGGGAAGAACCCCAAGTGGATTTCTGCTGGTGGGTCCGCCGTGTGCATCGGTCGGGCCATTTGGATCCTGTGATGGATTCAGAGCGACTACACCGACGAGACTGTGAACTCCTTCCGAGCCTGCTCCTGTGCCACTACTGACGTTCCGCGGTGGTGCTGGCCCCATCATCATACCAGACTGATACTGAGCTGGATGGTTATCGTCCAACGCCGGCCAGAACCAGATCTTCTGAGTCTGAGCCAGTGCCTTTTTACCATTGACAAGCCTGGAGAGAGAGACAATTGGGAGGGGTCTTGGTACCCTTATGGTTATCCTATCCCCCTTGATGAGCCTTAAGACACCTGGCCTGAGGAAGTGAAGGATGCCAGTGGTTTGGATAGCTCACTAGACACTGGCTAAATCTCTTCTCTTACTGTAGCTACAGAGGAAGGGGGCTTCCTTTGATATGGTGGTGTAGAGGGCGGCTGAGGTCCTGGACCTTCAGCTACACTCTGTCAAGACACTCTTCTTGACGGCAACAGAGGTGCTTCAGCCGGTTGTTGCTCCTTATGAATAACCCTGGGTGCAAGACTACGCTCCGCCCACGGAGTGTACGTAGTGTTGCCTACTTTGCATTTTGCAAAGTAGGTGTAGTAGGCAACACTACGCACGCTCCGTGGACAGAGCGAAGTTACCCGCCTCCCTCCGGCCCTCTCTTACATATCTAATTTCAGTAAATAATACCCGAAAAGTAAATTAAAGGCACTTACCTGGTCCGCGGCGTCCCGGGGCTCCCTCTTCTCTTCCGCGCCGCGTCTTCGATCGTAATGCGCATGCGCATTTCTTGCAAGAAATGCGCATGCACGGGCGGCCGCGCATGCGCATTGGGATCGAACATGCGGCGGCGCGAAAGAGAAGAGGGAGCCCCTGGAAGCCGCGGACCAGGTAAGTGCCTTTAATTTACTTTTCTTGTATTATTTACTGAAATTAGGTATGTAGGAGGCGGCAGGAGGGGGGCGGGCAACGCGTAGTGGGGCTACGCGAAGTGCGTGGGTGGGTGTAGCTTCATGCCCACTTTGCGTAGCTTCGCGTATCCCCACTACGCATACTACGCCCACCCTTACTTATGAACCCCTCCTTCCATTCAATGAAGCCATCATAGATGTGCTTTTCTGGGGCCTGGACTAAGCCCTCCATAGCTGGTCTTGTCACAGGCAATTGTGTGCCACCATTGCCCTCTCTTTGGGACCCAGCTTTTGTTTCCTGTTGGACTTGGCCCTTTTGGCAGGTTCCCCCCTAAACTTTTTGCCTTTTCTGTGACCTGATATTGGTAGTTTTTGGCCTCTGCGCACTTTAGCACTCTGGCCCAGTGTAAAGTGCGTGTGTGCTCTGAGTGCGTGTGGTGAGATTGCCCTGCCCTCCCATAGAAATGCATGGGGGATATGTGTGTCCCTGGTAATTCCTGGCATGAGAGGAGTGCAGGGGGGAGCTTAGTATGTATGAACTTGTGAGAATAAATGCTGCGCAATGGTGTCGCAGATTTATGGTGACTGGTGGAGAAATGCCAATTTTAAAAGTTGGCATTTCTGTGTGCCTGCGCGCAAACGCTTTACACATTGCATCCGGGATAAGCCTGACTGCTCGTGGCAAGCTACCAAGGGGGTTAGGAGGGGTTATCTTTGGCATGTAACTCTCTTGCCCTGACTAAAGTGGTGGGCTCTAATTGGTTTTGGCGCAAGCCTTAGCCAACCAGAGATCCAATTTCTAACATTTCCTAGCACCCCACCCCAAATAGCCTGGTTTTACATGTCTCCACCTTCAAAGTCAACCCTGGTGAATTCCCTATCACTCCACCGGATAGAGAATCTAAGAAGCTGGAAAACTTTGGTAAGAGGATGGCACTGCCTTTTGGGACTCTGTTGTGCAAGTGCTACCTATGGTCTCTGAGGAGGCCCAAGACATCCTTACTCTTTTCCTGATGGCAGGGTTACAGTGAATTTTACCAAATGCTGCGGACGTGATATGACCAACTTGCTAGGCTGAGTGGTTGCGTTGTCAGTGGCCCTCAGATGCCACGCCTGGCTGAGATTAACTGTCTTTTCAGGTGATATCTAAGCTTCTCTCATGGACATGCCCTTCAATGGTGCCATCCTATGACACTATGAAGCAAATCTGCTTCATTGTGTCATATGCTGTCACTTTATAGAAGATATACAAAAAGCATTTTTTTCTCTCCAAGAAACACATTTTCTGAATGAATTACTCGTAGGCAGCTTTGCCCATTTCCTTTTTACCAAAGTTCATCACACCCTACCACAGAGCCAGAACATCACACTGCCTATCTTCTTTGCTCTGCTTCATCCTTCCAAGAAAGAGGAGGCACTCCATGGCCTGGACCCAAAAAGAGCATTGTCATTCTACATTGAACATACTAAAGAGTTCTGGGTGGATGATCAACTTTTCATTGAGTTTGTCACAGTGAAGAAAGAAAAAAACAGACCACCTCACAATGGATTGTGCTCTGCATTAAAATCTGCTTCACACTGGCCATGAAGCAACACCCCAAGGGATTGCAGGCTCGTTCCACCTAAGCCAAGGCTGTGACCACTGTGTTAGCTTGCGGAGTCCCTTTCATGGACATCTGTCAGGCTGCAGTGTGAGCATCCGTCCAAATGTTTGCCAACCACTGCTGCACTGGACTGTCAGGTTCATTGTGCAGGCCTTTGGTCTGTTTGGCCCTCCAGTACTTCCTGGTCTAAATCAGTTTACAGACCCTCTTCCTGGAAGGTATTGTTTGTGTATCTATTCTAAAGTAAGGATTCTGTGGCTAGAAGTCTCAGATGAACCTTCTGTAACGCCTTATCTGGGCGAGGCTCTATCTAGCTGCAGATTCCTTATTGACCGACCTATCCTCCATGGTCTGCAAACAGATTTCTCTGTGTAGGTGATCCCTATGAGGTTCCTAGTGTGTGGAAGTGGAGCCTTTATGTTTACTGCACCCGGGGAGAGGATCTGAAGTGCATATTCACTTTCAGTTCAGTTAGCATAGTTTTAATTTTGCATGATCAGAAGGGGAATTGTGACATTCACAAAGTAATCCACATAGTTCTGTGAGATTCTAACTGCTTGATATTTTCTTTGGTTGGCCATGACTCTTCCTAACATCATCACGTCAAACAAGCAAGGACTCACTTTGCCTATGAAAAGGGAAGCATTGCTGAATAGTGTGCTTTTTTTTAATGGAAATCAACATTTTAGTTTTTTTCACGAGACCTATTTGTTAATAGTTGATATGTCCTGATTTGTTCTTATTGTTACGGCAGTTCCACTATTCAGGATCAAGTACAATAAAGAGCCTTGGAGATTGGAGGATCAGTTCTAGGACAAAGACGGTAGGATTGTTGGACTTTGCAGGCTGTTACCACTTGTTCTCAAAAATGTACTAAATTACAGGAAAGGAGACATACACATCATCCTGTTCCTGATAATTGCCAATTTTATGGGAGGTGATCAGATTGAAGGTGGTGATGATAATGCCATATTATACCACAATGAAGACAGAACCGTTGCCACACTAATCACCAAGGTTCTACTGCTCTGCCTTACATAGAATAGCCAATTTAGATTTAGTAGATGCTTGAGGGTACAGCTTGTAGGTGATTATATTTTCCAATGTACATAAAATACATACAAGTATTGACTTCTTCATAGTAAGCAAAATGTTGACGACCACGGTCGGAGCGGTGTACTACTATAGTCTGTGTTTCATCTGATAATGCTCTAACAATGCTCATAGTAGGCTTCACACCATCCTCTCCTAGCCGCCCCAAGCAGTGGCACATTGACAAAATAGTCTTCTGAGTTCTGATGCCTAGAGCCTTTGTTAAAAAATATCTTGAACATTATTTGAATGAGAATGTAAATGAGCAGTCTTCTTGAGACACAATCGGGAATTCTGCCAATGCAGTCACATGAGGTAATTTAAGCACACATGCAGGCACTTTTATTAGACTCCCTGATGTAAAACAGATGATTTGGAATCCCAGCCTGCAGAACATGAATTAAATTGGTCAAGGAAAATCTGTAGTGAGCTGTGGGAAACCTGATCAGCTTGTAATGAGAGATGGTGCTAGGAAGAAGGATATTGAGAATAAAAAGGAATTTCATCTGAAACCTTCATTTAGCTAATATTTATCTCACAGGCTTCTTAAGATGCAGTCCTAAACATACAACACCGTTTGACTGATATTGTCTCAATTAATACGTTTGTGAGGGAACCCAATCATACATTTTATCAGCATCCATTGGATGGTGGGGTGGAATTCTGTTCCTTAGAAAACTGCATCAGCACATCTCATTTGTACCTTTGCGATTGATTACAGTAAACCTGGGGGCATTAGAACAAGACCAAGCATTGGACAAAGACTACTAGTCAATTCTCCTCCATACTATTTTCTGGTTGCCTTAGAGACATAGAATTTCAATCTCTAAGCCTTTGTTCTCTATGTCTATATTGCCAGACTATTGGAACTTGTCAGTTAGAAAATTGACTTGATGACATTTCCATACTTGGCTTCAATAGCCTCCAATCAAGACTTTCAACCTAGAGCCAACGATGTTGGCTCTGGTATGTGGAAGTCCTGCAACGCACTGCAATTGGGAGACCTTTTACATAGTAGTGATGGGCTGAGTAACAACACCCATATAGCGTCATTCCTTCTTTACAGTGATGGATATTGTTTCACCTAAATACAGAAGTGGATACGCTCAAGAAAGATCATAGAAAGGGGAGTCCGAGAAAAGTCCCCACTTGAGAATTGTTACAATCAGCGTGAAAAAATTATTTTATGGCTAACTGGGATAAAGACCTGAACACTGACATTTCTGATGAAGGATAGCCCAAAATACAGTTAGGGTGCTCTGCCCCAAAGTGCAGAATATGTTGCTCATACTTTGAAGTCTGCAGCTCAGCGTTCTGTGGCATGGTGTCAATAAAAAGGCAATAGAAACATAAAGGTCCATGGATGAGAGGAAGACTGACCCATAGTGGCATGTTCAACAATTAAAAAAAGATGATTATTAAATATACCAAGCATGCTAACATTCGGGATTACTATTTAGGTCACTAATTTAACCATCAGATTCCAGTGCCCCAACAAAAGTATTGGACAAGGAACTTGAGTGAAATTGTTTTTTCTACACAGCCCCTTTAGTGAGAGCAATGACTGTTCAAGTGTGTGTATCCATGGACACAGAGAAAGGCTCCACTGTGACCTTCCCCCATGAGGGAAGGAGAGAGAAGGCAAGTCAAAGTGCAAAAAGTGATATGAGGCCAACTACTGCCTGCCTTGCTGGGATGGGGCCCAGTGAGTGTGACTAAAGGGATAGCTCCTCTCCTCAGATTTTCCTTGGAGATAAGAGCCACAGCTAATGCTACTCCTGGGTAAATAGATTAATATTCTCATTCAGAGTGTAGTGAGAGGGTCACCGACTCCACAGTCGGATCCTGCCTGATTCAGAGATACTCAAATGGCTGAGCTCTCTAATTTTTCAGACAACAGATGATTCAGTAGTTACTACTTCAGTTGCTGTTCTCAAGGCTGAAGTAATTTGGTGACACAGTTTTCGGCAAAAAGCCTAGTCATGGGGTTACCCCTTAGAAATCTGTACCAAGTTCAAACAGTACCAACCAACTTTAAAGTTAAGAATGGAACACAATACAATTTTCAACTCAGTTGTGAAGAAACATGTATTATTTAATAAGCAAAATAAATAAGAATTGGATATGGGAGACATAAGAATGTTCAAAGTTTTAAGGCAAAAAGTGCCAAGAAATCACACAGTGCCAGTCTGTATAGATTCAAAAAGCAGTATCTTCTGTTCATCCCCTGAGTTCTCATGTCCCTTTCCCCCCACTCCTTCCCCTTTTCTGACTAAATATTTCAGGTCATCCAAGTTCGGGCTTGCATTTTGCTGAACGCCTTGCTTTATTTGTACTGTATAACATTTCAGATCTCCTTGCATTCTGCCCATTTGCTCCATATTTTACCCCATTTCTCTGGGCATCCCGGGCTACGATAGACACATTTTTCGGCCGCTCCACATCAGTCAAGGTATTTTTTCCAGTCTGTGACCCTGGGGGGAGTACTGCCCCCCCATGCCCTGGCTATGTTCCGTTTAGCAATTATTGGGGATAATCGCAACCACTGCCTGATATATTTCACCGACCTGGTCTCCCCAGTGATGCAAAGTATGTGTCATCTGGCATCTAGTGGGACCGGCAATCCGGCAACTTCCGCCATCACTTGTGTGACCTCTCCCCAGTATTTACTCAGCCCCACAGTACCAAAGCATATGGTAAAATGAGCCCTCCTCCTTGCAGCCCCTCATACATTTGTTAGAATCGCATTTGCCCATTTTATATAATCTAGTTCTAGTTGTGTGCGACCTGTGTAGGATTTGGAGCTGTATGAGGTGGAATCGCACTCTCATGGTTACTTCTCTAGGGCTTTGTATTGCTTCATCCCAGTTGTCATTGTCTAGGGCTCGGACATCCTTCTCGCACGCCAACACAGTGCCAATCTCAGTCAATGTTTGTGAGAGACTATGTCCTGGTGTGATTTAAGGCTGACAATGGTTAATCAGGGGTCTGTTACGCCTAATGGATAACACTTGTCAAAGGTTTACCCAGGGACTTTATTTTTTTTTGATTTTCAAAATCCTCCAACTGGATAAGCCAGGATCATGAAGTGATTGAGTGTTCCTCACCGATGGGTACGTCATTGTCAAGCTACTATTGAAGCCTTGCGTTTTGGATTCAAAAGCTCTGAGCAGTACAAAGCAAGATTTCATAACCACTAATGTCGTTTTGCCCCAGTATTACCTATGCCACCTCACCGCAGTCCTACCTTTAGATTTTGTGGTTCACAAAACCCTCCAGGGAGGCAAGGTTGGATGCTGTTTTAATGGAACACTCCACAAGACCAAATACCTTCGCAATGAGGGCTCAACAAACCTGCCTTAGTTCAGCATCAAGCTCAGAGCATGTGTCTGGAAGTCTTGCCTGCTGGTGGCACACCTTCCTGGAGGTGCCCTCAACATCTTACCCTGGCCCTCCAAAGATCAAAAAATGATTAAGACCCAAGAGCTTTTTGATTCTGGGTATGGTCACCACTGGTCTTTCCTACAGTACCTTTCTCTCCAGCCAGGCATCTCTCAGGGTAAGGTCTCAAGTGGTCAGCTGGGCCTTCCTCAGCACCGGGAGCCTTTCTGCCTATTGCATCCCTGTAGAAACAACAGACTCTTGGAGAATAGTTCCTGTCCCTCGGTGTCAGCAGAAGCCGGGTCCTCCAATCTTGCTTCCCCAGCAGTGAGGCAAAATCTTCTTTTTGATGGTCTTCCAAGTCCAGGAATATTTTAAGTAGGTGCTGGTGAGGTGTGGTCTTATATTGATCACTAACCTGTAACCTTACTTTAGTTCTATCGAAAAATCTGCACCTATTTTGTACTATTTGTTTATCTGATTGTCTATTTGTACTATTTTGTTTATCTGATTGACTATGCTCCTTCATGTACCTACCCTATTTTGCTACTCACTTATTACCTACAACTATTTTGTACTCAAAAGTCTGTTTAAGCACTCTCTTGTTTTCCTTACCCCTTGTTTTAATAAAGCGCTCTGATATCTGCAAAGATCTTGTTCGCGCTATATAAAACTTTCAAAATAAATAAATAAATTGGAGGATTCCCCTCACCCAAACTTGGTAAGTTTCCCACGGAATCACCACCACCTCCTTTAGCCCTCTTTTCCAGTTTACTGCAGACCATGTCAGAGTCCCCCGTTCAAGATTCTCCTATACATCTTCCACCTGCAAAAGCCTGGAATTCCTTTTGAAACACAGATCTTGAAATGAGGAAACTTCCTCTGTTGCTATGCTACAATTAGTTTTCCACCCTGCCAGATACTTTGGTAGTGAATGGTTTTAGAAGATGAGACCCCCATTTGGAATGTCTAGTTGTCAGGAGACAGGGTTTACTATTGGGCTTTGGAAGAACGTGGAGATTCTATGCTGCGGAACTGCCTCTGCAGAGTATCTTCCAAAGGTGAAGTGGCTAATGCTGTGTGTGTGTGTCATGACGAAAAGGTTCACACTCATGGAGGCTGAACTGCGTGATATTGCTGGAACAAGAACTACAGTCCTAGGAGTGACGAAACCCTCATTATGTTTGGAGACTGCAATGGCCATCTTTGACTGCTGGGTATAATGTTTCTTGCGTTTCACAGCATCCTTGCTAACCAATCAAGTTGCTATGTTGCTGCCTCAAGGACCATTGCTTGGTGTGATTTGTGTTGAAGAAACCATGTCTTCCGTCACTGCCCCTATCACCCGTACATATTTATTAATAGGCATAGGCAGGAATGCCTACAAACCCTGGTAGTGGAAAGGTTAAAGAGTTTCTAAAAAGGTATACACATTTACAGAGAAGAATTCTGTAATTCAATTGAATTCAAAGGAATTGAAATTTGAACTGCTTCGGCATTTGACTGTATTGCTAAATTCACAAAGGAGTTCATGATGCTCACGGCCTTGGAGGAAATTCCTGTGTCCAGGTACACTTGCTTCACCACTTTGTGAATATAGATGGCATCCCTGTCCTTCCTATTCCTCTTGTGCTTCTTCCCGTTCTTCTTGGGCAGCTTCTTCAGTGCTTTCTTGAAACCTTTCTTAAAAGCCGGCAGACTTGGATGTTTCAGGCAAGATTAACACTCAGCACTTGCTGCATGATCAAGAAAAATAAAAGAAAAATAAAGAAAATACTTGAAGGACTAATTACAGTCTTTCTGACTTAAATTTATTTGAAAAGAAACAAAAACTATCCTATTGCTAACCCAGGATGATTATCGTTTGTCTAAATATTGTGCATTTTAAGTAAAACTTATGTTTAGTAACTGATACAGGTGTCTCACCTTTTTAGAGCTGTCTGGATGTCTAGGAGCATGCAACCTGATTAACTGTTTTAATGTTAATAGTTTTATGAGTAATTATACTGTTTGTATTTATTACTGTTATTACTGGTTTTGATCTGTATTCTTTTATAGTGTTTTTACTTCCGGAATAAAGATTTATATTGATTGATTGATACAGGTGTCATCCAGTTTAGGAATCATTAAGTATTAACAAATGTTAATTACTTTTAAGTTACATCCAGGGGAAATTAGAAACCAACTATTCAGGCTCAGATGGCGTATTACATACTGGCGGTTGCCAGTAGGTAGTTATAGTTAGTACCTTGTTTCTATTCAAAAAGCATTTTTTCTTTTCCCAATAACTTTAGCGCCGGTTGACGAATCTTCATGAAATTTCAAATATTATGGCCCACTCCCCTCATCTCCTATCTTGAGCATTTCGGGGTGATTCAGCAAGCAGGGGCTGAAAAAAAGGGGGGTCCCAAAACGTAATTTCTTCATGTTAATTCCCATAGGAAACTTTAGACACGGCTACAGCCCAAACTGCTGCACGGAATAACACCAAATTTGGCAAAAAGGTAGCCCTTGTTTCAGAAAGAACTCTTTCTGTTAAATGGTGTAAATCCGTTCAGTAGTTCCTGAGAAATTAAAAAAATAGAGGTCGACAAATGCATTTCCCATAGAAAACATTAGACACGGGTGCAGCCCAAACTGCTGAACGGAATGAAACCAAATTTGGCAAAAAGGTATTGCTTGTTTCAGAAAGCATCCTTTTTTTTAAATGGTGTAAATCCGTTCAGATGTTGCTGAGAAAATCAAAAATAAAAGTTTCAATATTTAGAGGCAAGGAGGATCCACGCACCCTGCCGACCACAAGCTTTATACTAATTGGCTGTCAACACTCCAAACCAGGAAGTGTTGGCAGCCATCTGGTGCCTCGGTAGAACCGAGGCACAAGAAAACAGTAAAACAAATGTGCAGAACAAGAAAAGGGGGCAGGGTAGAAACACACTGACCCCATAGGCCTGCCCAGGGGTCCCACAAGGACCCCCAGGGCTAAAAAGTTTTTTTTTAAATCGTCCCAATTCGCGCTGGGTGCACGAATCCAGACAAGAACATTTTTTTAAAAATGAAGCACGGACTCCCGCGCTGCGTTTAATTGAAGCCCCAGGGTGGGGGGCAGTAAAACAATGTGTGGGGGTGGCCCAATCCCCCCACAATGCCCTGGGGACCGCCACCCCCAGGACTTTGCATAAATAGTTGCGGGGGTACACTACCTCCCCTGCAGCCCCGGGGATGGCCACCCCCTGGGCTTGTTTTTTCAATGTTTGGGGGCCTCTAAGGCCCCCCCACAGCCCCAGGGACCGCCACCCCGGGCTCCTTTAAAAAAAAAAAACCTGCGTGGGGTGGCTCGAGCCCCCACATGCACCGGGGACTGCCACCTCCCCAGGGCACTAATATTTGAATTTGGAGGTCTGTAAAGGACCCCTGAGGACCACGACCCCCCGGGGCTGTTCAGATGTTGGGAGGGGGGCTGCGCGGCTCCCCTCCTGGAGCCTGTGATGGCCCTGGGGACTACCACGCCCCAGGGTCGGCTCCTACAGTGTCCCGGGTTGCCCAACCCAGGGGCACTGCAGTTTGCTATGGCAGGACAGGAGCTGTGCGACTCCCATCCTGTCATAGCAAACTGTGGTTTGGATTTTGGAAGAGAGAGCAGGTTTCCTGCTCTCTCTTCCAAAATTCAAACCAGATTGCTTTTCTACACGGGGAGCTGCCTCTTAGCAGCTCCCTGTGTGGAAAAGCAATGCCGGCTCCCGCAGGAGGCGGGGATTAGGCTGGGATCGTGGGGGCATTGGGGCTCCCCTCAAGGTCCTCAATGAGAGTCTAGGCCCCGGGGAATAGGGTCCCAGGGGCCCTAAATGGCCTGAGGAGAGGGGCCACGCAGCCCCCTCCATAATAATAAAAAATTTGGTCCATGCCCCGGGGGATGGGGGGCCCGGAATTGGCCACAGGAGAGGGGCCCTTGCGGCCCCCTTTCTGTTAATACATATTTTTTTTTTTAATGGGGGTCCGGCACTGGGAGATGAGACCCCAGGGCCCAAAAACAGTAAAAAGAAGGGAGCCACACAGCCCCCCCTCCCCAGAAAATCTTTAAAAACAACTTGCGATCGTGCCAGAAGCCCCACCCCCGCCCAGCAAATCCCTGCAAACGCAGAGGGTTTTAAGTTGGGGAATTAAATCCCCTTCAATACTGGGGGTCCCTGGGGGCCAACCAGCCCTCCAGGTACCTCCAGGAAGCGCCACAGGGCATTGCAGAGAGGTGGTCCAGGCCATGCCCCTTTTCACACCTCTCTGCAACGCAGCTTTGTGGTGCTTACTGGAGGTACCTGGTGGGCTAGTTGGATGCCAGGGACCATCAGGATTCAAGGGGACTTAATCCCCCAACTTAAAATGCTCCACGTGCGCATACCACAGTGGTGAAGAGAGGGGGCGGGGCCTGAGGTGACATGTGTGCAAACACGCCCTGTGGCGCATTTTAAGTTGGGGAATTAACTCCTCTTCAATCCTGAGGGTCCCTTGGGTCCAACTAGCCCACCACGTTGAGGTTCCGTGATTCTGAACCTGTTCGATGAAGGTCGTCGGATAAAGACGATTTTGGTATCAGCAGACCGCAAATGACGAGTGCGGTATGTACAAGTGTTTTCGTCATAATTGATCAATGGGAACACTACGTATTCAGGGATTTCGTTCGAACCTTCGGGTTCCATTTTGTGTTTGGCAGTGGGTTTGTCGTCATGCGATATGTTTGAAATGTCATCATCTGATTGGTCAGTTTGTATGTAACTGATGCTAGCCAGGAATGTGATTTTTTGCATAAAAGACGATGCTCCGCTCTATGAAATTGTGCAGTCTCTAGCGAACCACCCGTGTTGTGCTTCGTAGACCTCTGTTCCTGGTTGCAGCCAATACATTTGGTCTTTGACGTCACCGAGAAGTATCCCGTGTCTCTGTATTCTAAGACAGGTGAACCCGAAGACATCGGACGTTTCCCCTGGCACCGCTGGGTTCTAAAACCCGGTTCTTCAGTTGGCACCCAACGTCGGGCGACTTCAGCGGTACCGGGTATCGTGAGGAGCTTCATGTGAAAATTCTGGAGGAAGGCCTGCCACTTCATCGACCCCTGTATGTCGTCGTGGTCCGAAAGTCTTTGCTGCGAGGTTCCTTGCTTTCCGACAGCTACGAAGGACTGCTGCCCTGACTGTCGCCCTGTCTTGGAGCCATTAGACAATTTGTAAAGCGAGACAATAGACGGGTCTTCTGGTGACGCCATCGACATTTCAGTTAAGTATAAGTGGAGCGTCTCTCAGTCCTTAGTTTTGTTTTGGTATCCCCTTGGGATTCTTTGATTTGGTACCTGCAGGCACCAAAGCCGAGGGACTCGTGTATTCGCGAGACTATCGTTTTTGATATCCACTTGAAGTTTGAAGCTAGACTAGTGAGCGAAGATGCCTGGTCTTAGCAGACTTGGAAAAAGATATTTTGTTGTGGTTGTAATAGGGATTCCCGATTGGAGGACTCGTGTCCGGTTCCTCCGATTGGGACTCCGACATATGAGCTCTATGTAAAACATGGTGTGGTCCCTATCGCAAATAATGAAGTATGGATTAGGTATACCAGGAAAGATGGTGTACTACAGTGGCCCCGATATGGTAGCTTTGAAACAGAGATTTTAGACAATCTCGAAGTTAAACTGTTCAAGAAGAAAGCCCGGCCGGCAATGTTTGACTCTTTCCGCCTATGGCGAAAGGAAGCCAAACAGAAAGAAATTAAGTTAGCGAAGAGAAATAAACGAGAACGAGGTATGTCAATGGTGCAAGCTGCTATACAGTTTAGGGATAACGAAGAAGAACAAGAGAGCGAACAGTTGCTTAGGCAATGTAAATTCACGATGATAGATAAGTGCTATCCAGCTTTGCCACCTCAGCAGCAAGATGAAAAGAAAGACCTTGAGAAAGATCCTTTGAAGGCGCACTTGTTGAGTTTGCCACCCCCTTATGTGCAGAGTGCTACAGCGCCTCCGCCGCCTTTAGTTGTGCAAACTCTGGTTGTTTTGCCCCCAGTGGTTCCTCAACAGCCAGCTCCTCTTCAGTTGGCTCCTACTCCTTTGGCGCAGCCTTCTCAAGGGCCGCCGACTTTGTTACCTCCTTCGCCTGCTACTCCTATGCCTGTATTGTCTACTCCTTCTGTGCATGCTTCTATTCATGCTTCTGCCCATCCTGTTTTTCCTCCTGTTCTTTTGTCAACTTCTCCTTCTGTTCGACAGAGAATGACTGATACTGTTGCTGGTTTCTTTTCTCCTCTTCTTGGGTCGTTAGGTATGACCCCTGTTGCAGAGCATAAACAATTGCGTAGCCAATTGCCTGGTCCTGATGAACGTTCAGTATTGGATCATTTAGCGCGTAAATGGGTTACTTACCCTTTGCACTATAGTCTTGAGTGTGTCATGGATGTTTTCCGTCAATGGGAAGCACCGACGCAGAGATATGTTTTTGGGACAATGTGTGCTTTCCTTCGTGAAGAATGGGAAGATGGTGAGTTAGGACGAGCTCCGCCTGAGTTGTTCCATATACAGTCTGATATGCGAAGGGAACTATAGTGGGTTTTGATGTTGAGAAAGCAGTTGAGACATTGTTGTCGTTTAGGAGTGAGTCCCCTGCTAGGTCGTTGTTTGAGCCTGATTCTTCAGTTAGGAGAAAGGCGCGACAATATCCGATGAAAGAGGTTCCCCCGGTTTGGAGACCGGGTGATGCAAATGCTGTTCCACCTGTTCAGTATTTTAGGCCTGGTTGAGAACCAGGGCACCAGCACGCACTACTCGATTTGCAATTTGGACGTTAATACATTTATTTAAATTTTCATCAAAAAGTCAACTTAAATCAGCATAACATTTAAATCCATGTTACATTTGTTAAAGCGCATGTTAATTTGTCAACATATGCATAACTGTCTTCAAGTATATATCATACATCACAATGACAATACATTTGATGTCCACCCAATGCATTTCGGGGCACGAGCCCCTTCGTCAGGGGTCTGTATGTGTAAAAAAGAGAAAAAAGGAAGAAAAAGGAATCTTATTACTATTGATGCACTGTCATCAATGAGGATAGGTAATTGCGTTGTTTATGTTTCTTACCGCAAACTAGATGGAGTTGTATTGCAAGTTACACTTCTGGTTGAGAGTCGATGTAATCTATGTATAGGGGAGAACTACATGTAAGCATAGTGGGTTGATTTAATCAGTATAATGCATCAAGAAACTCTGAATGAGGATTAGAGTTACCTGTGCGCTTGGGTTGAAAGAGTCTGTGAAGACAACAAAGTAGTGAGAGGCGAGATTAGGGGTGAGGGGAGTGTAGGCAATTCACATTACATGAGCGTGGAGTTGAATTAGTCATGAAGTTATCAAGTATATATACAACCTCACCTTGTGTCGCAGAACCTCAAAGAACTATTGAACAAATCCATCAATGATGATATGATACTGAAAAAAACTCACAAAGGAACCCAAAAATGCCACAACTGTAAAAACTGTAACAACGTCATCCTAGGAGACATCTTGCTGCACCCGCGTACGGGCGAAAAGATACAACTAAGACACACAACAAACTGCAACTCAGAGCACGTGGTTTACTCCATAAAATGTCCGTGCGGATTAATATATGTCGGCAAAACAGACAGAAAATTGAAAATCAGGCTGACGGAACATAAAAGCCGCATCCGCAACAGGAATTTGACAGCACCTCTGGCAAAACATTGGATCGAAGCAGGGCATTCCATTGCCCAACTAAGATTCCAAATTATTGAAATAGTTCCCCAAAGGCTGGGTATAGACAATGCTAAAGCTCTAATTCAAAGAGAAACATTCTGGATTCGACGGTTGCAAACTCTCATCCCGAATGGATTGAATGATAAATTAGATCTAATATGTTTCCTATAGGCATCTAAATTTTGCATGACCGCAAACCTCTGTAATCTTCATTATTACTCCCACTCATCAATTAAGAACACTAATTCATCACATACAGCATAGTACACTTCAAATATGGACCTTCCCTCAGTAACATAAATTTGTCACCTTATCACAATCATTTTCTAGCTACCATTATGCTTCCATAATACTATTCTATTCCTTCCATTCGATACAGGAAGCCAGTCAAGTCAAGTCAAGTCATAACATTTATATAGCGCACTACATACCCAGAGGGTTTCAAGGCGCTTAGGGAGGGGAGGAGGATTATTTGTCAAATATCCACGTTTTAAGCTGCTTTCTGAACGCTAGGTGATTCTGGGTGAGGCGAAGGTAAGCGGGGAGTGAGTTCCATGTTTTGGCAGCCAGGTATGAGAAGGATCTGCCTCCCATGGTGGTCTTGTTGATGCGAGGTACAGTGGCGTAGGCTTGGCTGGAAGAGCGAAGTTGGCGGGAGGGGGTGTAGAAGGACAGTCGAGAGTTGAGGCAATCTGGTCCGATGTCGTAGAGTGATTTGTGTGCGTGGGTAAGCAGTCGGAAAGTGATTCTCTTATTGACGGGTAGCCAGTGGAGGTCTTTAAGGTGACCAGAGATGTGTTCGTTGCGTGGGATGTCTAATATGAGCCTGGCTGAGGCGTTTTGGATTCGTTGTAGTTTCTTCTGGAGTTTAGCGATGGTACCTGCGTAGAGGGTGTTTCCGTAGTCCAGTCAGCTCGTGACTAGAGCGTGGGTGACTGTTTTCCTTGTTTCGGAGGGGATCCAGCGAAATGTTTTTCTGAGCATGCGAAGAATGTTAAAGCAGGAGGAGGATACGGCGCTGACTTGTCTGTTCATTGAGAGTGAAGAGTCCAGGATGACGCCAAGGTTCCGTGCGTGGTCTGTCGGGGTGGGTGCATTTCCGAGGGCTTCCGGCCACCAGGAGTCGTCCCATGCAGAGGGGGATTTACCTAAGATGAGGACTTCTGTTTTGTCTGAATTCAGTTTCAGACGGCTTTGTTTCATCCATTCGGCGACTTCTTTCATTCCTTCGTGTAGGTTAGTTTTTGCGGTGCTGGGGTCCTTGGTGAGAGATAGGATCAGTTGAGTGTCATCCGCGTAAGAGATGATGTTGAGGTTGTGTTGGCGGGCGATGGCCGCGAGGGGGCTCATGTATACGTTGAAGAGGGTGGGACTGAGTGAGGATCCTTGTGGTACGCCGCAGATGATTTCAGAGGCCTCGGACTTGAATGGTGGGAGGCGGACTCTCTGGGTTCTTCCGGTGAGGAATGAGGTGATCCATTCCAGTGCCTTTTCTTGGATTCCGATGTTTCTGAGGCGTTGTAAAAGGGTGTTGTGGCAGACTGTGTCGAAGGCTGCAGAGAGGTCGAGGAGGATGAGGGCGACTGTGTCTCCATTGTCCAGTAGAGTTCGAATGTCGTCTGTTGCTGCGATGAGGGCGGTCTCGGTGCTGTGTTTGGCTCGGAAGCCAGATTGTGAGGGGTCGAGTGATTTGTTGGCTTCGAGGAAGGCGGCAAGCTGGTTGTTGACAGCTTTCTCGATGACTTTGGCCGGGAATGGAAGAAGCGAGATGGGGCGGTAGTTTTTGAGTTCGGTGGGGTCTGCTGTTGGTTTTTTCAGAAGGGCGGTGAGTTCAGCGTGTTTCCAGTCTTCTGGGAAGGTGGCGGAGTTGAAGGAGCAGTTGATGACGTCTCGGAGGAGTGGAGCTATGACGGAGTCTGCTTTGTTGAAGATGTGGTGAGGGCATGGGTCTGTGGGGGATCCAGAGTGGATGGAATTCATCAGGCGGATGGTGTCCTCAGTGGAGATTGGGTTCCAGGCGTTAAGGGTGTTAACGGGGGGAAGGTGGTCAGCTGATGGTAGGGTGGGTTGGTTGTCAAAGCTGTTGTGGATGTCTGCAATCTTGTTGTGGAAAAAAGAGGCTAGGGAATCACAGAGGGTTTGAGAGGGGGTGATGTCGTTGGAGTTGGCCGAGGGGTTGGAAAATTCCTTGACGATGTTGAAAAGTTCCTTGCTGTTGTGGGCGTTGTTGTCAAGTCGATCCTTGAATGCTGTTTTCTTGGCTTTTCGGATCAGTTGGTGGTGAGTACGGATGGCGCTTTTGAAGGCGTTCTTGTTGCTGGCGGATGGGTCTTTTTTCCAGGCCTTCTCAAGGGAGCGGCACAGTTTCTTGGACTTCTTGAGGTCATCGTTGAACCATGAGGCCTTCTTGATGCCAAGTTTGTGGGTTTCGGCTTGTTGTAGGTGAAGTGAACGCAGCTGTGGTCAGTCCAGAGGAGATCCGTAGTGTGGCTGAAGGAGACATGGTTGCTGGAGGTGAAGATGGGGTCGAGAGTGTGACCTGCGATGTGGGTGGGGGAAGTGACCAGTTGTTTAAGTCCGAGGTTGGCGAGGTTGTCCAAGAGGGTGGCGGTGTTGCGTCGTTGATCTTTTCAAGGTGGAAGTTGAGGTCTCCCAGAAGGATGTAGTCTTTGGA
Organism: Lissotriton vulgaris; assembly: GCF_964263255.1. NCBI lineage: Eukaryota > Metazoa > Chordata > Amphibia > Caudata > Salamandridae > Lissotriton > Lissotriton vulgaris. The sequence continues at coordinate 67,986 of NW_028242809.1, forward strand.
GGGGAGCGCGTGTGGAGTGATGAAGTCCGTGATGTCTTCACTGAATTTTGCGCGTGGTCCTGGTGGTCTGTAGAGGAGGGTGCCTCTGAGTGTGGTCTTGGGGTCGATGTGGATCTGGAAGTGAAGGTGTTTGGAGTTAGCGAGGTTGGCGTCAGAGCTGGTTGAGATGCGGATTGATTTCTTATGGACGATAGCGATTCCTCCTCCTGTATGGTCGGTGCGGTCCTTGCGTGTGATCTTATAGTCATCAGGGATAGCGATGGCGATGTCAGGGGCGGAGGAAGCGTTCATCCATGTTTCCGTTAGGAAGGCGACGTCTGGAGAGATGGTGTCTAGTAGGTTCCAAAGGTCAATGGCGTGCCTGTGGACCGAGCGGGTGTTGAGAAGGATGCATTGTAGGTGGTTGGGGTCGGGAGTCTGTGGTGTGGTCGTAGCGTTCACTTTTCCTAGAATGTAAATAGGTAGGAGGTGTTGTTCACACTGTATCTTAGATCAGGAGTAGTTATTGTTTACAAAGATACATATGATGCAGACACACTAAAGGTGAAAGAACCGACTTTCTTGAATTGCCAGAGCTTTATTGAACTCATTTTCACACAAATTCTTTTCATCTTTTTTTCTTTCCATTTAATCTTATTTCACTACACTGTTGCATAATTTTCACAATGGTAAAGTTTTGATTCAACCCTCTCAGCCGACAACAAGCGTCCCATGCATTAAAATATCACGTTGCCTCTATTAGTATACCATTCCAATATGGCGACCAACGCGAGCGCTAGAGCACTTGTCTAGTCGAGAACAGGTGCATCACACGCTAATATACGGAATCCACCTTGACTCGCTATATTTAAGCCAGCCCTTAATCTCTTAGCGACCCCATTAAACACACATCTACTCGCAAACCGCAACATCCCAATCAAGATAAACAACCCTCGATAGTCCGTTTTCTAGTTCGACACGGAAGTCTAATCTCCGAATAAAAGAAGGACTAGTCGCCTTCACGCAAACGCCAGTAAAGACGCCGAGACGGGATCTCTGAGCATTCGGCTCCGGTAAGGCTTTCCGTCGAACCTTTTACATAGCTTTCTAATTGCAATGCGATTCGAATATATCGCACGCCGGCCAGTATTTCAAGATACACTATCTTTATTTTTCCCGGCAGGTCTCTTCACCTTTTCGAGCACTTGTTGAGTCTGATGCGTACTTCATAGGACTCACAGGTAAACTCCAATATTTTATGGAGTCTTCGTTTACCGCTATTCTTGTAATTTACGGACCATTGATCGCAATCTTGTTTATTTCTACATAGGCTCCCTGTTCTAAAGTCAGCATACACAAGGTGAGGTTGTATATATACTTGATAACTTCATGACTAATTCAACTCCACGCTCATGTAATGTGAATTGCCTACACTCCCCTCACCCCTAATCTCGCCTCTCACTACTTTGTTGTCTTCACAGACTCTTTCAACCCAAGCGCACAGGTAACTCTAATCCTCATTCAGAGTTTCTTGATGCATTATACTGATTAAATCAACCCACTATGCTTACATGTAGTTCTCCCCTATACATAGATTACATCGACTCTCAACCAGAAGTGTAACTTGCAATACAACTCCATCTAGTTTGCGGTAAGAAACATAAACAACGCAATTACCTATCCTCATTGATGACAGTGCATCAATAGTAATAAGATTCCTTTTTCTTCCTTTTTTCTCTTTTTTACACATACAGACCCCTGACGAAGGGGCTCGTGCCCCGAAATGCATTGGGTGGACATCAAATGTATTGTCATTGTGATGTATGATATATACTTGAAGACAGTTATGCATATGTTGACAAATTAACATGCGCTTTAACAAATGTAACATGGATTTAAATGTTATGCTGATTTAAGTTGACTTTTTGATGAAAATTTAAATAAATGTATTAACGTCCAAATTGCAAATCGAGTAGTGCGTGCTGGTGCCCTGGTTCTCAACCAGGCCTAAAATACTTCACATGTCATAGTTTGCAGGCTACATACCAGCACAGCACACATACCGAATTAACGCTCTTAAACTGATTCAAAAGAGTGCAGCTGCCCTTCCAAATTCATGATACACTTTACTGCAACCATAGGGTACTAGCACCAAACAACAAAAAAATGTCGTTCGAATCAATCGCGGCCATCACGGACAACAGGGCCAACACCAAAGTATATACTGCCGAAGATGCTAATCAAATCTACAAACTGATAAAGGAATCCAAAACCTTTGATGCACAAGGAGGAACAATCACACAACAACTGAAGCAATTAGAATACCTAACTAGGCGTGAGTTAAACCAACGTCTACACGCCACAACGCTTATTCAATACCACCGAGTTAAGCGCATACCCAGAGGACTCAGACTAGCAATAAGACCTATGCTATACAGATTGAATAACAACCCCAAGTTCATGGAGAAATGTTTCGAAATTTTAAACAAGTGCTCTCTTGATCTAATACTTTTACTAGTCGAAGAACTTGCAAAGACGATAGCAGACCTAGAAGAGGAAATACACAACCTCAAACGTGACTTATCAGAAAGAATTGAAGATGATCTATGGGGCAGGACCCTAGAAGATATCAACACACGACTGGATAAATATGGCAAAGAACTAGAAGAAGTAAAGTTACGTAAATTCAAACGTGACACTATCGACTATAAATTAAATGAGGCCTACACATGGGCGGAAGTGTACGCAAAACGACGATTCAATAGCAACACAAGACAACAACCAACCTCCTCGGATGAGAGCGCAGTCTCAGACAGCGAAGTGAGCTCAAGAAGGCAACCGATAACAACCACACAAGCACAAAAACCCACATCGCAATCTTCTGATTCAAACAGTGCCGCTACTGGACCACCGTCAACTCCTTTTTTAGCAACGGACCCACCACCAAGCAAACCCCCAGAAGTCCCCACAATAACAACTGGAGAAAAAAATCGCGAAGAGGACAGGGAAAGAGAAAAACAACGGGAGAAGGACAGAGAGTTACTGAAGAAAACAGGACTGAGAAGCCAGACCAAGACCTCATAATAAATATTTCACACTATACTCTCTCCGATTTCGAATAAAAGATACTGAACAAAGGCACATCATTTGTAACCACGTACCATACGAATGCCCTGGAAATGGAGGTAGCACTCTTCAAATTTATGAGAATTCTAAGGCTGAAATATTTTTTCGCAGTCTTGAACCCAGCAACGGATAGTATGGAAACAGACAGACGATTCAAACCTAAGAGTAACTTCATGCCACCCACATCCCACAAAACTCTCGACACATTCGAAACTCTAGTGAAAGCGGACATGAACAAGATCCAATTCAAAAGGAAAAGTAGAAACCTCACTAGAGCGGAATACAGTGCTCTCCAAAGATTAGCCAAAAATAAAGACCTGACATTCCAAAGAGCTGATAAAGGTGGTGCACTAGTTCTAATGGATTCTACTTTCTACACACAAAAAGGTGATGAACACGTACACGACATCGAAACATACACCAGACTAGAGCAAGATCCGACTACGAACATGTCTAAAAATCTTGACAATATCTTGGATAAAGCGGAGGAATACAATTGGATCGATAATTCAACGAAACGATACCTTCAACAACCTCATCCACGAAGACCAAAAATATACTTTCTACCGAAAGTTCACAAGAGTTTAGAAAACCCCCCCTTCAGGCCAATCGTGTCAGGCTGTTCCTCGATCTTCGAAAATCCAGGCATCTTTATAGATGCACACATGCAACCATTCATGCAAAAATGGATCACATACATAGAAGATACATCAGATTTTCTGAGGAGTTTAACAGAAATCAAAAAGGTTGACAACGAAGATTGGACACTGTGCTCCATTGATGTAACCTCTCTTTACACATCTATTCCCCATAAACAAGGGTTAGAAGCGATGGAATGGGCATTACTGAGATCAGAGATACCTGATGAATTGAAATATCTCATACTGCAACTACTTGAATTCTGTCTTCTGAACAGTTATTTTGTATGGAAAGAAGGTTTCTACATCCAACAAACGGGCACAGCTATGGGATTTCCAGGAGCCTGCGTCTACGCGAACATCTTTATGGCGAAATTCGAGCTAGACTATATATTGGAAGACCCCACATGGCAAGCAGGGATAGTCTACTATAAGCGCTATATTGATGACATATTCATCATATGGAGACGCTCACCCACAGAACTACTACGGAACATCACAAGTCTGAACTTAGCTAACCCACGAATACAATTCACTCACAACATCAGTGATACAGCACTCCCCTTCTTGGACGTTCTTGTTGAACTTCAAAATGGGTCAATTTAAACTAAACTATTCAAGAAAGAAACGGATAGAAATACAGCACTACTTTATGAGAGCTTTCATCCTACTAACCTCATAAACAATCTTCCAATCTCTCAATTTATGAGAATTAAAAGAATATCATCGAATGAGACAGACTGCATGAAAAGCCTTGAACAACAAAGACAAAGATACTTAGATAGGGGATACCCTGATAAACTGCTTGAAGGTCATTTGGAAAAAGTCAAAAGTACACCCAGGAAAAATTTACTACAAAAAAAGACCAAAACAGATAATAAAAGAATGGTATTCGTGTCAAAGTATTCATCTGTATCAAAAGACATCCAAAGGATTATCTCCAAAAGATGGGAAATCATATCAGCTGAAAAAGATTTTGAAACACTTTTCCAAGATAAACCATTATTTGCATATAAAAGGTCGCAGAACCTCAAAGAACTATTGAACAAATCCATCAATGATGATATGATACTGAAAAAAACTCACAAAGGAACCCAAAAATGCCACAACTGTAAAAACTGTAACAACGTCATCCTAGGAGACATCTTGCTGCACCCGCGTACGGGCGAAAAGATACAACTAAGACACACAACAAACTGCAACTCAGAGCACGTGGTTTACTCCATAAAATGTCCGTGCGGATTAATATATGTCGGCAAAACAGACAGAAAATTGAAAATCAGGCTGACGGAACATAAAAGCCGCATCCGCAACAGGAATTTGACTGCACCTCTGGCAAAACATTGGATCGAAGCAGGGCATTCCATTGCCCAACTAAGATTCCAAATTATTGAAATAGTTCCCCAAAGGCTGGGTATAGACAATGCTAAAGCTCTAATTCAAAGAGAAACATTCTGGATTCGACGGTTGCAAACTCTCATCCCGAATGGATTGAATGATAAATTAGATCTAATATGTTTCCTATAGGCATCTAAATTTTGCATGACCGCAAACCTCTGTAATCTTCATTATTACTCCCACTCATCAATTAGGAACACTAATTCATCACATACAGCATAGTACACTTCAAATATGGACCTTCCCTCAGTAACATAAATTTGTCACCTTATCACAATCATTTTCTAGCTACCATTATGCTTCCATAATACTATTCTATTCCTTCCATTCGATACAGGAAGCCAGTCCAGTAAGATGTTGAACGTTCACTTTTCCTAGAATGTAAATAGGTAGGAGGTGTTGTTCACACTGTATCTTAGATCAGGAGTAGTTATTGTTTACAAAGATACATATGATGCAGACACACTAAAGGTGAAAGAACCGACTTTCTTGAATTGCCAGAGCTTTATTGAACTCATTTTCACACAAATTCTTTTCATCTTTTTTTCTTTCCATTTAATCTTATTTCACTACACTGTTGCATAATTTTCACAATGGTAAAGTTTTGATTCAACCCTCTCAGCCGACAACAAGCGTCCCATGCATTAAAATATCACGTTGCCTCTATTAGTATACCATTCCAATATGGCGACCAACGCGAGCGCTAGAGCACTTGTCTAGTCGAGAACAGGTGCATCACACGCTAATATACGGAATCCACCTTGACTCGCTATATTTAAGCCAGCCCTTAATCTCTTAGCGACCCCATTAAACACACATCTACTCGCAAACCGCAACATCCCAATCAAGATAAACAACCCTCGATAGTCCGTTTTCTAGTTCGACACGGAAGTCTAATCTCCGAATAAAAGAAGGACTAGTCGCCTTCACGCAAACGCCAGTAAAGACGCCGAGACGGGATCTCTGAGCATTCGGCTCCGGTAAGGCTTTCCGTCGAACCTTTTACATAGCTTTCTAATTGCAAAGCGATTCGAATATATCGCACGCCGGCCAGTATTTCAAGATACACTATCTTTATTTTTCCCGGCAGGTCTCTTCACCTTTTCGAGCACTTGTTGAGTCTGATGCGTACTTCATAGGACTCACAGGTAAACTCCAATATTTTATGGAGTCTTCGTTTACCGCTATTCTTGTAATTTACGGACCATTGATCGCAATCTTGTTTATTTCTACATAGGCTCCCTGTTCTAAAGTCAGCATACACAAGGTGAGGTTGTATATATACTTGATAACTTCATGACTAATTCAACTCCACGCTCATGTAATGTGAATTGCCTACACTCCCCTCACCCCTAATCTCGCCTCTCACTACTTTGTTGTCTTCACAGACTCTTTCAACCCAAGCGCACAGGTGACTCTAATCCTCATTCAGAGTTTCTTGATGCATTATACTGATTAAATCAACCCACTATGCTTACATGTAGTTCTCCCCTATACATAGATTACATCGACTCTCAACCAGAAGTGTAACTTGCAATACAACTCCATCTAGTTTGCGGTAAGAAACATAAACAACGCAATTACCTATCCTCATTGATGACAGTGCATCAATAGTAATAAGATTCCTTTTTCTTCCTTTTTTCTCTTTTTTACACATACAGACCCCTGACGAAGGGGCTCGTGCCCCGAAATGCATTGGGTGGACATCAAATGTATTGTCATTGTGATGTATGATATATACTTGAAGACAGTTATGCATATGTTGACAAATTAACATGCGCTTTAACAAATGTAACATGGATTTAAATGTTATGCTGATTTAAGTTGACTTTTTGATGAAAATTTAAATAAATGTATTAACGTCCAAATTGCAAATCGAGTAGTGCGTGCTGGTGCCCTGGTTCTCAACCAGGCCTAAAATACTTCACATGTCATAGTTTGCAGGCTACATACCAGCACAGCACACATACCGAATTAACGCTCTTAAACTGATTCAAAAGAGTGCAGCTGCCCTTCCAAATTCATGTTCCACCTGTTCAGCCACATTTCCAGCGTGTTTGGGTACATGTTCCATGGAAGCGAGTTGAAGTTTTGGCCCTTAAGCAGTCTTTGCCTGATCCACGTAAAAATCATGCAGGGTACTATAAGGAATTAGCACAAACTGCGAGTTCATGTATTATGAATCTGGCCGACATAGACTTGTTGTTTGGGAATGTTGTTCCACAGTCTATATGGGGAATGATTCGTCATACGGATCATCCGCAAGAGTAAGGTGACACATGGAATAATATTAGAGCCGCAGATGCTAGACAAGCAGGTGGTGCTAAACCAGAGGATTTAGTTGCAGACCTCCCTGGTAGGATTGTTGATTACATGAAGACTTTAATTCCCGCCGTGAGTGTTAATTGGGACAAGTTGTCTGCATGTAAGCAGAAGAAAGACGAAAGCGTGTCCGACTTTTTCACTAGGTTCGAAAAGACGTTTGTCGACCATAGTGGTCAAGATATGAGTACGGAAGGTGGTCAACGGTTGTTCGTTGACAAGTTTGTTCATAATTTGCTTCCCGAGTTGTGCAATAAGTTGAAGGATTCTGAGAGTGCTTGGGCTGTTTCTTCGTTAGCACAGATTTTGGCTACTGCCCAGTACTACGAGAATAGAGATAAGGATGAGAAAGAGAAAGCGGACAAAAAGACTAAAGAATTAAAGACTAAGGTTCTTTTACAGCAAGTGTATCCTCCTCGTAATAATCAGCGTGATTATCAGCAACCTCAGCAATATCAGAGAAACTCGCAAAGGTTCGAGTCTTCTCAACAGTGTTTTCCTGTAGGCCCTAATCAGTGTGCGTATTACAAAGAAGAGGGTAATTTCAAGAGTAGTTGTCCGGTTCTGTTACAGTACACGAATGGTGCTTCTGGTGTTAGAGGTCGAGGTGTTCAGCAAGCTCCTAGAGGTAGAGGTCATGGTCAGAATGCGCGTCCCTTGCCTCCACGAAATTCTATGAATAGCTTTGATCAGCAGAATGGTGCATCTGGTAGGACAGCTCAGTACTATACGGACGATTACTATGTCGAAGGTGAGGATATGGATGGTAATGATTGCTAGGACAGCTATAGACAAAGAGAGGGAGTTGTTTCAGTTCCAGTAGATCAGAGTGGACCTTATGTTGAAGTGATTGCATCAGGTATGTCAGAGCCTTTTCTGTTGGATACTGGTGCTGCTGAAGTATTTCGGGGTTCCCAAGGCCTACACGCTCCAGAGATTACCCACTTACACGCAAGAACTGTTGGCACGGAAACTGTAAAAGGCAAAGAACAAGTTTATTAAAACCCCATGGGGTGGTGGTACACTCAAACAGCACCCTTCGGTAATGCAAGAGGTATCACACCGAACACCGGTGTGACCCCGTTTATATACAATTTTGGGGCAATAAAAGATAGGCGGCACAAGTAAAGACACAGTTTTAGAGACATATATGGTCATCTTTTGGAATACTGCCACCTCATTGGAGGGTTTCAAACCCACTGGTCAGTTAGCAGCACATTCCTGAAGGTTTACGGGTCAGTGGGAACTGCGCATGTGTGGCTTGATCAGTGCTAAAAATAGCCTGTTGCTGGGCAGACAAGAGTGGTCAGTGGAACGGACAAAGGACTAAAGGGCACGTCGGCCACGAGGCCGCTCATGGTCTAAGATGGCCGCTGCAACATTCAAAATGGCGTTATCGTATATAGCCAAGTTAAGGAGGACAACGTGTAGGTTCAGCTAATCGCTAATCCGAACGGGCCAATTACGACAGACGACCCTTTTAGCGTTTAGCTGAATCTACCTCATCATGAACATAGTCTGGATGTTCGTCCTCGATGTCTATTAACATAATTTGTGTCACCTCTTTGTGTAGCATTATTTTGTCATGGGCAAGAGCCCGCCTCGATGGTAAGCAAGCTGATAGACACATTGAACATAAGGCAGGGCCACATTGAATACACAAGCATATAAAGAACATTGCTCCCACAAGTATACAGAGAATTGTCAACAGTTTCCAGCCCCAAGTTGCAATCATGGACCAGAACCATCCAGAAAGTGTCCAAGTTCCATTGTCCGGGTGTATTTCGGCAGCTATTTTATGCAGCTTGGAAATAGCATCATACACAGATGGAGAATTGTCCGGGACATAAACACAACAGCTGCTTCCGATAATTCTGCATGCCCCCCCACGATCAGCCAAAACAACGTCCAAAACCATCCGATTTTGGAGGGTAACAATTCTGGAAATCTGTAGTTCCTCGGTGATATTCCCCAGGGCAACGGCAGTGTCATTCGCAACAGCCTCAACAACGCGTGTCAGTCGTCTTATTTTCCGGCTGTTCAATGCAGCCCCCACAAAGGAAAATAGTCCCAGATTAAAATCCACATACTGTTGTAATGCAGTGTCCGTTTGATCAATATCCTCTAGGGCAACAGTTCGCTTAACCCTGTTCAGAACAAAATCGTGGTACAATGTGTAATCATTGTGGTACATTGGAGGGGCAATGAATACCGGAGGTAGCACAAACGATACGTAGCACGTGCCCAACCACCCCACTGGGAGCTGATGGTACCCCTTCGTTCCACAGATAAAGTAGGTGTTTCGAGATGCAACAAATAAAATGCCATTCGGGCTATCAAACGTGAGAGTAATATTACATTCGCTTTTCCCCACCGCAATCGTGCCCTTGTTTCTAATGCATAAATCGGCTTTTGTGGCAATGACATTTATGACATGAGCACTGGATACATTCACATTTCGCTGATTGCTATATATACGTGGAGCAGATACATTGTCAGGCCTGTACTCTTCCCATTCGAAACGTGTGCCCTCAGCCCGGGGAAACCCATCCTTGTCATGGTAACATACTTTATTCAAACGGAAAAGCACCCCCCCTTTAGTTGGCCATCTCAGAGTAAAGAGGAGGGTGTACCAGGCATTGCATGACCCATTATGCGAAAACGGGAGTGGAATAAGTGGGGTGCCCCCTCTCTTCTGGTGCCCAGGCAACATTCCACACACCCAGCAGTTAGAGGTATTGGTCATATTATGCGTGTGGTGAAGAATCTGAATGAAGCTGTTATTTAAATACGTTTGGCGATGGCGCTCTTCATGGAATGGCAATGTAAAATGAAAATGTTCAGACGGTGCCGGGGTAGTCGGCAGCAAATGTTCACGTACAGGCACCACAAGTTCGACTACCCAGGCCATAACAGCTATCACCACAATAGTTAGAACAAAGAGAAAGGCACCCAATATTTTCTTATCACGAGATGCCGTTGATGCCATAGTTCAAGAAAGTTTGTGCAAAGTCTCAAGTGGCACAAATTGTTCACAAATTGTTCACAGATTGTCTCAAATACACGTGCGTGTATACCTAAAAAAAGAAAAAATGCGGTGCTGAACTCCGAGGTAGCCGTTGTTTTCTTCTCCGGGCCAAGACGGGTGTCGCTACTCTGGCAGAACTGATCCCCCCCCCTTGGAATTCCCGGTTTCCGTTTCACAAACCTGGAGCGGTAACCAACCAGTCATAAAAAGGGACAAACAATCTTCTTATCGTGGACGTAGATCGTAACGCTCTCTTCCGGCGACAGATTGGTCCGGGAAGGCTCCCTCCACTTCGGCCGACGTCACAGCTGGGCTCTTTTCTTTCTCCAAGATCTCCTTATAATCAGTCAACACAGCAGGAGTCACCAGATCCGGAGAGACACGGCGACAATGTGTCGAATGCACCCACCGCTTCCTGTTCGTCACTCGTACTGCGGTGCGGGTTGCCAGGAGGACCTGCTCGGGGCCCTTCCACCTGGGCTCCAAACTGCTTGCTCTTTCAAACGAACGGACCATTACATGGTCCCCAGGACGAAGATCGTGGCCCTCTCCAGTGGAGTTATCAGGGAGCGCTTCTCGAACCTGTTGATGAATAGAGAGCAAATCATTTGTTAATCGTGCCAAATAATCATTCATCATAACACAAGGCACATCATGTATTAATCGCGGCTTGGGCACCCCCCAGATATTCATAGGGCGGCCAAACACCACCTCATAGGGCGTAAGGCCGGTTCGTGAGTGGGGTACTGATCTGAGAGATAGTAGTGCTAGCGGCAACGCATCTGGCCACTTCAACGATGTAGACGCCACAATTTTGGCCAGCTTAAGCTTCAACGTGGCATTGTACCGCTCGACCAAACCTGCTGACTGAGGGTGGAATACAGCGTGGAACTTTTGCTGAATCCCTAACCCCTTCAGTACATATTCCACAATCTTTCCAACAAAATGGGGCCCATTATCGCTCCACAAAAACTTGCAAACTCCAAAGCGAGGAAAAAATTCCTTAAGCAACACCTTAGCTGTTGTCAAAGCCGTATTGTCTTTCGTGGGGTAGGCCTCAACCCATTTGCTAAAAGCACACACCACCACTAGGACGTACTTCAGGTTATTGCAGCGCTCGAGTTGGATGTAATCCATTTGAAGCACTTCAAACGGTGCAGAAGGTGGAACGAACCCTCCTTTCGGAGTATGGGTCCCCTTCCCAGGATTGTGTTGCAAACACACCAGGCAGGTCTGCACTACTCTCTTTGCAGTATTTGCAATCTCAGGATGTTCCCAAACTCGTGTTAAAAGACGAGTGATTGCAAGAGCTCCAACATGGGCCAGTCCATGAGTCATCTGGACCATCGCCTGTAAGTAAGCCGCAGGCAATTTCCACTTCTCCATGTCTTTGCTTCTCCAACAACCTTCGTCATCTAGTACCCCATCTGCTGCCCAAGCCGCAAGTTCAGATTCTGTAGCTGATTTTTGAATATCCCGTATCTCTGCTCTAGCGTCACTCCATCTCTCAGCCTGTGATTGTACCACGTACATAGGGGAGCTAGTTCGGGACATAGCCGTCTGCCTTGCTATGCTGTCTGCAAAGGCATTTCCTTGACCCACTTTATCCGTAATCTTCTTATGGGCACTGCACTTCACTATCGCTACTTTTTTAGGACTGAGCAACGCATTCAGGAGATCACGCACTAGCTCTCCGTGCATAATGTGCTCCCCATGTGATGTCAGGAACCCGCGTTCCCTCCAGAGAAGCCCGAAGTCATGGGCCACTCCAAAGGCATACCGGCTGTCCGTGTATATGTTCACACATAGGCCAGCACTCAATTCGCAGGCTCTTGTTAAAGCTATCAGCTCTGCTGCCTGAGCCGATTTTTGTGGTATTCTAGCTGTTTCGACCACCGTCTTAAGAGTCGTGATCGCATATGCTGCGGAAGTCGTACCATCTGGCAGCCTCAAACACGATCCATCAACCCACAGTTCCCCATCCACATCAGGAAGTGGCACATCCTGTAAGTCAACACGACCCTTTGTCTGTTCCTCAGTCAGGAAAACACAATCATGATGTTTTTCTTCCTGACCCTCCTCAGCCGGATAGGGCAATAAAGTCGCAGGGTTCAAAGTAGCGCATCTTTTCAATGTTATGTGTGGCGCTAAGAGTGTCAACTCGTATCCTGTAAGTCGTGCACTCGTGAGGTATTGGGTCTTTGTTTGGTTTAACAGGGCATCTACTGCATGAGGAACTAACACCAACAATTTGTGTGATAACACTATGCCCTCACTCTGTCGTATGGCTACTGCTGTTGCTGCTACCGCTCGAAAACACCCAGGCAGCCCTCGTGCTACAGGATCCAGAATGGCAGAGAAGTATGCACATGGTCTCTGCTTATCCCCGTGTGACTGCACTAACACTGACAACGCACACCCATCGTTCTCGTGCACGTATAATGTGAAAAGTTTCGTGTAGTCTGGTGTTCCTAACACGGGTGCGGAACAAAGGGCCTGTCTCAACTGTTCAAAAGCTTTCTGACATTCGTCTGTCCACTCAAGCGGCATCGGTGTAGCTTTGGACAGTAATGCTAGCAAAGGTTTTATGATATGTGAAAAGCCCATGATCCATTGTCTACAAAAGGATGTCAACCCTATAAAGGCACGCACATCTCTCTGCGTGCGGGGGACTGGTGTATCTAAAATTGCTTGAATTCGATCAGATGTTAATGCCCGCCCCTCCTTAGACAACAGATGACCGAGGTAGGTCACCTGGGGTCTACAGTATTGAAGCTTTTTCTTGGAAACCTTGTGATTATGTTGTGCCAAAAAGGAAAGTAATGCAAGTGTACTCTGTTCACATTGTGCATAGGAGTCGGCGGCAAGCAAAAGGTCATCCACGTACTGGATGAGCGCAACGCCAGACTGCAATGTAAAGGAATCTAGTTGTCGTTTCAAAGCCTGGCTGTAGATGCTAGGGCTTTCAGTATATCCTTGGGGAACACGACAAAATCTATACGATTTATTATTGAGCGTAAAACCAAACAGATATCTACTATCTGGGTGAACAGGGATAGAAAAGAACGCATTCTTTAAGTCAATAACGCTAAAGGTGGTGGCCGTCGGTGGAACCAAGGTAAGTAAAGTCGTAATATCGGACACCACTGGATATTGGGGAATGACAATTTTGTTTATTTCACGCAAATCAATAATAAATCGGTAGATCTTGCCATCTGAGTCTCTTTTAAGAATCGGTAGAATAGGGCTGTTACAAACATTATAAGGGACCTCCTCCACTACCCCTGCAGAAATCAAATCCTGAACAATATGTGTCAGTGCAATTTCACCTTCCTTCGAGATCTTATACTGTGGCACTCGTGGTAGAGGGGCCCCCTCCTTAACAGTAATGTGTATTGGTGGAATGCGCATCTCTCCCACATCCGTATCTGATGTCGCCCACAACGTGTGCGGCAGAGAGACCAAAGCAGGGATATCTAAAATGGCATAAAATCTGTCAGGGTCAGGGCAATCATCAGGGTCAGGGTAGTTGTCGTTCAGGATAACCCGCACTCCCTCTGGAGCGCAGCGTATCGTCGCTCGGAAATATTTAAGCAAATCAATGCCCAGGATATTGTCTGGGGTATGAGGTGATAACAAAAATTGCCCAAAACTAAAGTATTTGTCAATGCATAGTGCAAGGGGCTTGGACAATGGGCTGGGGGAGGGTGTGCCATCAAACCCTACACACGTAATCATTTCGCCAGACAGGGGAGCCCTCGGAACCAAATTTTTCGACAGAGCGCTACGAGTAGCTCCTGTGTCGACTAGAAATTGATCAGTAGAACCCAAAATACCCGCTGTTACATATGGACCTTGCTGATCTACCGGCACTTCAACTGATTCCTTACCCCATCCTATGCAATCCTATGCATGCACATAATCCTGATGTTCCACATTCTCTCCTTCCGAAATCTGATATTGATTCCGTCTATCAAACGTATTTCGTTCGTCCTGGCCACGGCCCCTCTCCTCAACCTGTCTACGATCACCTCCGCCACCTCTCGTTCCAGTATAACCTCCTCTTGACCTTCCACTGCCTCGACCACGCTGACTACGCTGTTCGCGAAGTACCGGACAATCTTCGGCCCAATGCCCAAACTCCTTACAATAAGCACACTGATCCTCCGCAATGTCCGTACGACCATACGATGCGTTTCCTCCACCTCGTCTACCTCTATCATTCCCTCTACCCTGTGTTCCCCGAACCTGCGCCAACATCACCTTCGTTTTCAATTCCTTCGTCTTTTTCTCTACACTTTCTTTAGCCTCCACTTCCTGCCGCTCATAATACTGAGCCATAGTTAACAAGGACGCAGGGGTCGCCGTGGCCCAGGAACTTTCACTCGACTTCAATCGCTTTGCAATCTCTGGTAGGAGATTAGCCACATACTTATCTACAAACAAATGCCGACCCGTATCATCTGTTAAAGATTGACCACTGTAATCATGAAAGGCCTCCTCGAAGCGCGTAAAGAAATCTGAAACCGTTTCATCGGGTTTCTGTTTGCACGACGTTAACATGGTCCAATCAATCTTTTTGGAGGGAACAAGCGTTTTAATTTATGCAAGATAGCTGCCGGGAGATCTAGTATTAGCTGACAAGGCTTACATGCTGGTTCCCTATCTAAATCTGCAGCATTTATTTCTTTCCATGTCCCCCCCAAAATCGTTTCATCATTAGTTTTACGAATTTGCCTCCACATATCGGGTGGTAGAATTAGCCCAAAAAACAAATCTATATCTACAAGAGTCATCACACAAGACGATATAGCCCCCTCCACCCCTTCATAAAATGCCGCTGGATTCTTCCGAAGATCAGGTAAAGAATTTTTCAATGCCATGACATCTGCTCTATTCCATGGCGTATATACCCAATTATACACAAAATACCCTTTCGCATCCTTCGACAACTTATCATCATCCGTACCTTCCCCCCTCGGCGGAACATACAAAGGCGCAGCTTCACGCATAGGCATAACATGCAACGCAGAACTCTTATCTGAACCACGGAGAGAACACTCTCTGGCCTGCCCATCATGCTCCAATTCAGACTCCTTTTGTTTCCTTTTCCGCTCCTCCCGCAATCGAGTTGTCTCATCCCGCAGCTTGATCAATTGCGCAAACAGGTCATCAACATCTGAAAGATCAAAATCACCTTTAGTCAAATTTTCACGGTACACTGACAACACTTTGGGCTCTAACGTATCAGAAAGGTCACGGTATGCGCTCACAACCTCATCAGCCAAAGAAGACAGAAAATACATCAATTCAAGATCCGTCCACCCTGTTTTTTCTGATATCAATTGATCCTGAGTAACACTACGCTTATTCACTTTGCGAGCCCAACTACGTAGATGAGAAGACCTCTCCGCAGTAAACCTAAGAGCAGATACCCCCTTCTTGCCCGACTTATCCTGTCCGCCATCATCGGAATCCACAGCTGGAGCCGTCGGCGTAACGTACGGAGGTGGTGACCGATCTAACAAAGAAAAATCATCAATTTCATTATTAAGGACAGGATAAAGCGGTCGGCGAATAGGAAATTGACCAGTCGTTTGCAAATTACGTTCCCGTTCCTCCCTGTCTTTCTTCTCCTGAGCCTCCTTTTCCTCAAGCTGTAAAGCCTTATCCCGAGCAGCCTTGCGCTGCTCTTTGTCCGCCAAGGCAACCTCACGCTTCATTCGCTCACGCGCCGCTTTCTCCCACATTCGCACGCAATCAAACATGTTTTGTCTAGACCTGCGTTGAAACATACATTGCTCTACAAATTGGATTTTACTCAAATCGTACGACCCGTGTAGGGGCCATTGCAATTCAGGATCGGCCTTGGTGTACTTATGCCATAATTTACTGTACATAATAGGTGGAAGGCCGAATTTGATATACATGTCCCTATTTGGTGTTCCCTCTGGGGGAGCCGGCTGTGATTCCGCTAACCTAATTGAGGTACCTTCTCCAAAACAACACATTCCCCGGAGTGTGCTGAAAACAGGCATGTTCCAAAAGTATCACGAAAACGTGACACCGGACAAAATGGCACTTACAGTTCTCCACACGATTGTGCCGCTCAAAGGGAAAAAAAAAAGTTAGAGAAACATCTCTACATGCCTGCCTATGTGAAGTGCACTACACATATAAGTTCAAAGATCACAAATTCACAATGTTAGCTAACTCAAATCAAAGTTCCTAGAACTCGGCAAGCGTCCAAAGACTACCTCACCGATCACAAATCACAAAATTTCAGTAAGCGTCCGAAGACTACCTTACCGAACACAAATCGCAGAACTTCAGTAAGCGTCCGAAGACTACCTTACCGAACACAAAGCTTACCAAATTCTCAAATGTCCAGGTTCCAACTGCCAAGGTCTTATAAGCCAAATCAGCCAAACGGCACTTTCGCAGCGATGCAGACACTTCAAAGACTCAGTCGGAGACCGGCGCCACCTGGAAGGTCAGATCGGAAGGAAAGGAAAAAACACCGTGGCAGCCAAGACTCGGGTCACTCGTGGCAGCGCGCGCCCATGGCGGATTTCCAAGCCTTCGTCACGACCTCTCCTTCGGGCATCCGAGTCGCCGATGAGTCCCTTCGTGGTCGCCAATTGAAGTATTTCGGGGTTCCCAAGGCCTACACGCTCCAGAGATTACCCACTTACACGCAAGAACTGTTGGCACGGAAACTGTAAAAGGCAAAGAACAAGTTTATTAAAACCCCATGGGGTGGTGGTACACTCAAACAGCACCCTTCGGTAATGCAAGAGGTATCACACCGAACACCGGTGTGACCCCGTTTATATACAATTTTGGGGCAATAAAAGATAGGCGGCACAAGTAAAGACACAGTTTTAGAGACATATATGGTCATCTTTTGGAATACTGCCAGCTCATTGGAGGGTTTCAAACCCACTGGTCAGTTAGCGGCACATTCCTGAAGGTTTACGGGTCAGTGGGAACTGCGCATGTGTGGCTTGATCAGTGCTAAAAATATCCTGTTGCTGGGCAGACAAGAGTGGTCAGTGGAACGGACAAAGGACTAAAGGGCACGTCGGCCACGAGGCCGCTCATGGTCTAAGATGGCCGCTGCAACATTCAAAATGGCGTTATCGTATATAGCCAAGTTAAGGAGGACAACGTGTAGGTTCAGCTAATCGCTAATCCGAACGGGCCAATTACGACACTGCAAAGAGTTCTATCATGCACTCTAAACTCCCTGGTGCACCTTTGTCTGGCTTAACAAATGTTTCAGTAGGTTTTTCTGGCGCCCCGGTTACGAATCTGATTTCCAGTCTGTTGTCTATTTCTGTTGGACCTTGTGAATTCGTAGCACCCCTCATTCTGACGACAGGTTGTGGTGAGAACTTGTTGGGATTAGACTTGTTGAAAAGATTGTATGCGACGCTATATTGTTCTCCTTCAGGAGTACACCTTACATTAGGTAAGAGAGTGATCTCTCTGATGTATTTATCTAAAGGTCGACTTCCAGCTGAATTGTCTTTTCTCCCTGATTCTCTTTGGGCTACTGATCCTAATGATGTGGGTCTCTTGGAGATTCCGCCATATGTTGTGACGTTGAAAGCGAATGCTAGATTGCCAGGTATTCCCCAATATCGAATTTCCAGTGATGGTGAACGAGCACTTTTGGCGATCATCTATGATCCGATTAAGAAAGGTGTGATTGAGGAAACGAGAGGTAATGTGTGCAATAATCCGGTTTTGCCTGTTCTGAAAAGGACTGATTCTTCACAGCCTCCTGTATATAGGTTTGTGATCGATCTTCGCGAGGTGAATAAGATAGTAGTTCCGCAATTTCAATTGTACCTGATATCACCGCTTTACTGACTTTGATTCCGGATACAGCCACATGGTTTTCGGTGATTGACTTGAAGAATGCTTTCTTCAGCATCCCGATTGCCGTGGAAAGTAGAGATATTTTTGGCTTCTCTTTAGGAGGCCGAAGTTTCCGGTTTAAGCGCGCTCCTCAAGGCTATTGTGAGAGTCATTCGATCTATAGTCAGGCTTTGAAAACACAACTTGATTCGATTGTTTTACCTGATGGTGCTGCTCTTATTCAGTATGTTGACGATTTGTTGGTTGCGGCAGACAGTGAAGAGATCTGTAAAGAGGCTACTTTGTCGTTGTTTTGTCATTTGTCTGATTTCCATCATAAGGTTTCTGTATCGAAGTTGCAATATTGTCAACAAGAAGTTACCTACTTAGGTCACCTCTTATCGAAGAAGGGAAGGAAATTGACCCCAGAAAGAATTCAAGCTATTGCGAAAATGAGTGTGCCTACGACACAGAGAGAAGTGTGTGCTTTTCTGGGTATTACGTCGTATTGTAGACAGTCGATCCCTAATTTTTCATTGCTCGCGAAGCCTTTGATAGCTCTTACTGTTAAGGATACTCCAAATCCTATTCCTTGGACTGACGAATGTCAGAAGAGCTTTTCAGAATTGCGTGATGCGTTGTGTTCGGCTCCTGTGTTGGGTACTCCTGACTACAGTAAGCCGTGTACATTATATGTCCACGAGAGAGAGGGATGTGCATTGTCAGTTTTGACACAGCAGTTGGGCGATAAGCAACGTCCATGTGCTTATTTTTCGTCCACTTTGGATCCGGTAGCTAGAGCGTTGCCGAGTTGTTTGAGAGCTACAGCAGCAGCGGCTGTTTCGATTCGACAGTCTGCTGGTTTAGTGATGGACAATACATTGATTGTGATGGTTCCACATGCAGTGGATACCTTGCTGAATCGCACCAAGACACAGCACTTAACTAGTGCTCGGTTGTCGGGTTATAAATTGACACTCTTAGCGAGTCATGTGCATATAAAGAGATGCAACACATTGAATCCAGCTACATTGTTGCTGATTTCAGTTGAGACAGATGTTGTTGAACAGCATGATTGCTTCCTTAGGACAGAGGAAGAAACGAAAGGGAGGATAGACCTTAGGGATACTCCTCTTCCAGAGTGTGATGGTACCTTATGGGTTGATGGTTCGTGCTGTAAGCTTCCGAATGGTGATACGACTGCGGCATATGCTGTTACGACTTTGCATACGATTGTTGAAGCTGCACCTATCCCACATAATTCAGCGCAAGCAGCAGAGTTGATTGCATTGACAAGAGCATGTGTGTTGTCGAAAGCAAAACGAGTGACTGTGTATACCGATAGCCAGTACGCGTTTGGTGTGGCTCATAGTTTTGGACGTTTGTGGAAAGAACGTGGGTTCCTGACTTCGCATGGAACTAAGATTCAGCATGGTCAGTTGGTGAATGAACCTCTTGAGTCACTTACTTTGCCGTTGAAAGTTGTGATTGTGAAATGCAGTGCGCATAAGAAAGTTACTGATGATGTTGGTCGTGGTAATGCGTTTGCAGATGAAGTCGCAAAAGAAACTGCGAGAGATGTGATGAATCAAATGTAAAATGCGGGTCCGGCGAGTAGGGTTCCGGATAGAAGTATGTGTGAAGATACGATTGAGAGTGTGAAATCCATCCAAGCTGAAGCTACAGAGAAAGAGTTGAATGAATGGAGAGAAAGTAAGGGTAAATTGGATTCGAATGGTTGTTGGATTGAGTTGTCAGAGCATCAGCGTGGTTGATACCCGATGCGTATGTACTTCCAGTGGTTACGATGGCTCATGGAATGGCTCATATTAGCGTGAAAGGGATTTGCAAGTTGTTAGCTCCAGTGTGGCAGAATGCTGGAATTTCTAAGTGTGCAGAGAATCTGGTCAAGAATTTTATGGTGTGTTTGATGTACAATCCTGGTAAGGGAACTCCGACTCCAGCTGGCCATTTTGCTCCTCCAACGTATCCGTTCAAGGCTTTGCAGCTAGATTTCATCCACATGGAGAGGTGCAACAACCTGAAATATGTGTTAGCGGTTGTTTGCTCTTTTTCGAGGTGGGTGGAAGCCTACCCTTTGAAAGATAACACTACCTTGTCCACAGCTGAAGCCCTTATTAAGGAATTTTTCCCTAGGTATGGTTTGCCGAGAATGATCTGGAGTGACAATGGGAGTGAATTTGTGGGTCAAGTGATGAAGAAAGTGTGTGATGGGTTAGGAATAAGGCAAAAATTCCACGCTGCAAATCATCCCCAATCAGCTGGTCTAGTCGAGTGCTATAATGGCACCCTTAAGCTAAAACTAGCCAAGATTCAAGCGAGCTCTGGTTTACTTTGCCATTAGCCCTTTTGTCCACAAGAATGACTGTGCATTCACGAATGGGACTTAGTTCTTATGAGGTAGTGTTTGGTCACCCGGCGAATATTTGGGGAGTGCCACGGCCGACAGAATTTAGCGAGATAGAGCACCCTGTATTGCTTGATTACCTTTACGAATTGACGGCTAAATTGCGTGTTTTGCATCTATAGGTTCATGATACACTGCCACAAGCTTCTGAAGATCCAGGACATGCTATCGAACCTGGCACATGGGTCCTAGTCAAGAACTTCCAGCGGACCAAGAGCGAGCAGCCCCGCTGGATCGGCCCCTCCTTAGTTCGTTTATACACACGTTCCGCAGTGCGAGTGCACGGTAAAAAGAACTGGTTCCACGGCGTACATTGTAAGAGGGCCCCTTTGCCTCTGCCGTACGACCGGTGGGTCCAGAAAGGACTTCCTGATTCTGAGACTGAGACCGTGCCTCGTTTTCTGCCGTTTAGCGATGCCCGTTTGATTGGAACGAACACTGAGCAAGAAAGTGACGATCTTCTTCAAGAAGCTGTGTCTCCGTCGAATCATTTGGACACTTCTGAACCTGAGCTTTTATTCCGTGAACAGACATTGCTTGACAAAGAGCGTTATAATTTGCGACCGAGAGTCGTTGGACTAATAAAATAAATTCTTTCTTTTCTGACTTTTAAGGGTAAGCTCTCCTCCGAGGAACTAGTTTTGATTTTTGTTTTTCGAACCACCATCCAGGTTCAGCTGTAGGGTCGCGGTGTCAAGTCTTTGGAGTGCAAGCCGAAGACGTTAGGTCAACGGTTCTGGTTGGTCTAAGGGCGTTTCCCTGGACCGACAGACGCATTCCTTAGCACAGAACACCCTACCGCCGCGAGCAGCAAGATTAGAGGATGGAGTTTTTCGAGATGGAGAGACTTATTGAAAGAATGAGCTTTAAAAGCAAAACATGTATTGTCATGAGCAGAAAACGTTTTTTAATATTATGTTTGTTTATGTTGTTTAGTTTAATGATGTTTTTAATTGGATATGTGACATTCTCTTTTCAAGTGACGTTTGTGCCCACTATGCAACCTATGCCTCCTCCTACTGTTTTCTCACAATCTTTCCACCCTCTACACGAACATGAAACTGTTAGAAGACTGGAATTTGCTAACAAATTCCTTTGTTCAGCTTTTGCACCAACACCAGCTAGTAATGAACACGACTAATTGTTGGGTGTGCGTGTGGCCTTATGCCCCATACTGCTGATAAAGGAATTCCTTACCTGGTTTTGCCTTTTAGCTACAATGGTTCTGTTTGGGCATACAGAACAATGTTCATTTATGCTCATGGAGTCTATCCCCAACGTTCTGTGAAAGATAGTCCGAAGACTAGTGCTCTGGTTAAGGGTATAGTCGACATGATTAGAGGAATTAGTTCCTATGAGACTATCCCGAGAGATGAGACACAATCATACATTGGATGGAACGTTACTGGATATGGAGTTAGTCTGAGTGTTAACCAGCGAGCGAAAAGATCCTCTCCGATTTGGATAGTGCCCCATCAGGGTCATTATTGTCTGCAAGGTAATGGCAAGAATCCGAGAGCTCAGTTAGGGAAGAGTGTTTGCACTGAGACGTATGTTTTTGCGTCCCAGACTTCCCCAGCGTTTCTAGCAGCTAAGGGTACCTATTTCATCTGTGACGATAGAGCATACACATGGTTGCCCCCTGATTTCTCGGGCACATGTTTTGTTTTGTTCCTGTTGCCTCCCACATTTACAGCTGCAGCAGATTACCACAAGACGAGAGTTGTTAGAGGTGTCTTCAGTAAGGAAGATACCTCAGGACAAGAATTGGGAGATTTTTTGAAGGGTTTTCTGCCGTTCTGGGGACCTATGGCTAATAGCAGGAACATTCGACAGTTGACGAGAGTGGTTGAGTCCACCATAGTCGAAACTGCCGGTGCCCTTAGTAACTTGACTGCTGAGCTCCAGTCGGATCGCCTTATGACTCTTCAGAACAGAGTTGCGTTAGACATCATACTTGCAGATAGAGGAGGGGTGTGTAAATTGATTCAATCGAGCTGCTGTGTTTTCATTCCAGACAACGCTCCGACAGTTTTCCAAGCCATTTCCAAGCTACATAAGGTCTCCGAGTCTGTACATATAGACGAAGGAGATTGGTCGTTAATGGGATGGTTCTGGGGATTGTTATCCACGTGGGGATGGAAGATTCTGATGGTCATTGGGATGATCTTAGCTATCCTTTTCCTGTTCTGTCTCTGTGTACAGCGTGCTCCTGCTATCTGTGGCCTTTGTGCTACTTCATGTGCGAGGAGACCTGCCAAGAGAGAGTTACTAAGTAATAGGATGATGCTACAGCAACATCTTGATGATCTGATGAATATAGACCTGGATTCAGACTGACATGGGTTTGGGTTTGTTGCCTATGTAAGGGCAAAAGGAGGGTCTGAGGTTCCGTGATTCGGAACCTGTTCAATAAAGGTCGTCGGATAAAGACGATTTTGGTATCAGCAGACCGCAAATGACGAGTGCGGTATGTACAAGTGTTTTCGTCATAATTGATCAATGGGAACACTACGTATTCAGGGATTTCGTTCGAACCTTCGGGTTCCATTTTGTGTTCGGCAGCCATTTTGTGGTTGCCCTCACATAGGCCGATGACTACGGCCGAACAAGTTCTTGGGATCCGTACACTTTTAGCTGACTTTTGTGTGACCTGAACGAGCTGACTCCCTTGCCCGAGGCTGACGCGTTGAGCAAGTTCCTTGTTAGGCAGCTGGTCAGATAGAGATCAAAGAGCAGGACATTGCTGAGTTTATGGTACATGCACACATCCTTCTATCTTGCTTCTCATCTGTTTCTGTTCCTTCCTTTATGGCTTAATTTCTGATATGGGTTGAGGCCTTTTATTATGGGTCCGTCCGGCCTGTCCGAGCAGGAATGTTGGATTTTGCCTTGTCATTTCTGGTGGGCTGGACAACAGAAAGTGGGTTTGTCGTCATGCGATATGTTTGAAATGTCATCATCTGATTGGTCAGTTTGTATGTAACTGATGCTAGCCAGGAATGTGATTTTTAGCATAAAAGACGATGCTCCGCTCTATGAAATTGTGCAGTCTCTAGCAAACCACCCGTGTTGTGCTTCGTAGACCTCTGTTCCTGGTGGCAGTCAATAAATTTGGTCTTTGACGTCACCGAGAAGTATCCCGTGTCTCTGTATTCTAAGACAGGTGAACCCGAAGACATTGGGCGTTTCCCCTGGCGCCGCTGGGTTCTAAAACCCGGTTCTTCAACGTACCTCCAGTAAGCTCCACTGACCTGCGTTGCAGAGTGTTGTAAAAAGGGGCGTGGCCTGGACTACCTCTCTGCAATGCAGCGCAGTGGCGCTTACTGGAGGTACCTGGTGTGCTAGCTGGCCCCCAGGGATCCTCAGGTTTGAAGAGGAATTAATTCCCCAACTTAAAACGCACCACAGGGCGTGTTTGCACACATGTCACCGCAGGCCCCACCCCCTACCTTCATCGCTGTGCAAACGCGCCTCCTGGCACATTGTAAGTTGGGGAATTAATTCCCCTTGAATACTGAGGGTCCCTGGGGGCCAACTAGTCCACCAGGTACCTCCATTATGCACCAGGGAGCTGCGTTGCAGAGAGGTCTTCAGATCCCACGGCCCATTTTACACCTCTCTGCAGCGCAGCTCTGTAGCGGTTACTGGAGGTACCTTGTGGGCTAGCTGGACCCCAGGGACCCTCAGGATTCAAGGCGAGTTAATGTCCCAACTTAAAACGCACCACGGGGAGCGTTTGCACAGTAATGAAGGGAGGGGGCGGGGCCTATAGTGAAACACACCCCGTGGCAAGTTTAAAGTTGGGGAATTAATTCCCTTTCAACCTGAGGGCACCTGGGGGCCAACTAGCCCACCAGGTGCTTCCAGTAAGTGCCACTGTGCTGCTTTTGTAGAGAGGTGGTCCAGGCCATGCCCCTTTTTACACCTTTTTGCAACGTAGCTCTGTGGCGCTTACTGGTGGTACCTGGTAGGCTGCTTGGCCCTCAGGGGCCCTCGGTATTGAAGGGGACTTTATCTCTCAACTTTAAAAGCCCCACGGGGCACGTTTGCACAGTGGTGTAGGGAGGGGGTGGGGCCTGATTTGCCATGTGTGCAAACACGCCCTGTGGCGGTTTAAAGTTGGGGAATTGATTTTCTTTCAATCCTGGGGGCCCCTGGGGGCCAACTAGCCCACCAGTTGCTTCCAGTAAGTGCCACTGCGCTGCGTTGCAGAGAGGTGGTCTAGGTCATGCCTCTTTTTACACCTCCCTGCAATGCAGCTCTGTGGTGCTTACTGGAGGTACGTGGTAGGGTTGTTGGATCCCAGGGACCATCAGCATTCAAGGGGACGTAATCCCCCAACTTAAAATGCGCCGCAGGGCACGTTTGCATGGTGGTGAAGGGAGGGGGTGGGGCCTGAGTTGACGTGTGCAAACACGCCCTGTGGTGCGTTTTAAGTCGGGGAATTAATTCCTCTTCAATCCTGAGGGTATCTGGGTTTCAACAGTCCCACCAGGTACCTCCAGTAAGCACCACTGCGCTGCGTTGTCCCTTTACACCTCTCTGCAACGTAGCTCTGTGGCGCTTACTGGAGGTACCTGGTAGGGTTGTTGGACCCCAGGGACCGTCAGGATTCAAGTGAACTTAATCTCCCAATTTAAAATGGCCACAGGGCGTGTTTGCACACTTGTCACCTCAGGCCCCCCCCCCCTCCCTTCACCACTGTGCAAACACACTCCGTAGTGCATTTTAAGAGGTAGTTTTAATCACCCTGCCCTATTATTTACTAGGGCCTTACAGAGGAGGTCATGCTAATCATAGGGGTACCCCAACGCATAGTGTTCCCTAGTGTATGTAGGTGTTTTCATTGTATTCTAAGTATCTTTTAGCATAGCACTGGCTTTAGGCCTGGTTAGTCAGAGTCAGTTACCACCAGTACCCGTCTGAAAAAGTTGTGGGCACAGTATGATTTTGCAACAAGGCCTCTTTCTGCTTCTCTGTTAGCTCTTTCTGCACATCTTGTTTCTTCCTGCACTTTTCTTCGTCTTTGTGGACTTCTGTAGCTTCTTTCTCCATTTCTTTTGCTTCTTTCTGTGCATTTTTTCTTCTTTCTTCACATGTCCTACCTCTGTAGGCATAGTTAGAAACTAGCATTTGAAAAACCTTTGAAATTCACTGAAAAAACCATAGGTTTCACGCACGTTATAGTTAGAAATTAGCATTTAAGAAACCTTTGAAATTCATTGAAAAACCACAGGTTTCAGACACGTTATAGTTAGAAATTAGCATGTAAAAAACCTTAGAAATTCACTGGAAAAACCATAGGATTCAGGGGCGTTATAGTTAGTTGGACATTTCACTCATACAAAACCATAGAAATTCCCCCATTATAGTTAGTTCAGCTAACTATAAGTAGCGCTCCCGCAATGCACTGCTGATGGCGTCACATATTACATCACTCATGACATGGTCAGTGACATCACTCATGACATCTCAAATGACATCACTTATTACATCACTGCTGACATCATCCTTGTGATAGAGTGGCAGACCTCTTTTCACCCTAATATAACCTTTGATATACACACTCTAAAACACAAATTACCATTTACTAATTCAAAGATCTACACACACATCCACTTATTCACCAAAAGTCCAATACAGTCACTCAGACATGCACTCACTCATCATATGTACTCATACACCTATACATACACTTATACACCGCAACTCATCCATAGAGTTACTCACACAAATAGTCACACATGCAAAGAAAGTATCAAACATCCATTTACTTGCATATACAGTTATACACACACCACCACACTTACTGCTACAGAAACTAACACATACTTACTCTCTTAAACAATCACTTATAGAAACACATACTCACTTATACAGGTACTCTTTTCCAATCATTCACTCTCACATATACTAGCTTACATACACCAATACTCACATATACTAGTTTAAAACATATGTAGTTACTCATAAAGACAGTACTGAGACAATCATTCACTCACCAACACACCCATACACACATGCAGTCTTGTACACATGCTGTATTCAACACATACAGTGACTCAGTCATTCATGCATCTATGCACAAAGTAATACCCCCAACAAACCACACAGACACTCAGACACTCATACTGATACTCATAAAACCAGCTAAAAAACAACTAATAAACTATATAGACACTCATGTAGCTACTCACCAACCCATGCTGCCACTTATACACAAAATGATACAGATATTTACACATTTAAAGATTACTCACTAAACCATGTATTCACTAAGATACACTTATACAATCAGTTTCACACAAACAAAATCATCCATTTAGACACTTATATACCCACTTATTCTTCCATCGACCTCGACATATACATATATATAACATATTTAAATTTCACAAAAACACCCATTCACTCTATGTCATCAGTGATGTCATTTGAGATGTCATTTGAGATGTCATGAGTGATGTCACTGACCATGTCATGAGTGATGTAATATGTGACGTCATCAGCATTGCATTGCGGGGCATGAGTTATAGTTAGCTGAGCATCTTCTATGGGGCATCTTCTATGGCTTTGTACGAGTGAAATGTTCAAGTAACTATAACGCCTCTGAAACCTATGGCTTTTTCAGTGAATTTCTAAGGTTTTTTAAATGCTAATTTCTAACTATAATGTGCCTGAAACCTGTGTTTTTTCGTTGAATTTCAAAGGTTTTTTAAATGCTAATTTCTAACTATAACGTGCCTGAAACCTGTGTTTTTTTTAGTGAATATATATGTATATGAAGTTATTGGTAGTTATCTTATCAAACAAGGGGCGAGCGGAGTTAGCTTTTAAATAGCCACTTACATGTTGTATTTTAGTTTTGTGAAAAGGTGCTTTATACAAGGGCACAGAGAGTTTGTTACATAGTTGCATTATAATGGTATCACTGTCGATGTTAGATGCAGGATGTTTATGACAGGTTTTTAAAAGCTTCTGTATTTGCCTTTTGATATTCATTCCAGTCTGCAACTGTCTATGCTCAATGCAACAAGACAGGAAATGATATCCTGAGTCTCTGTTAAAGTTAAAGGTTAAGAAAACAAAAACAGAATTGTATTTCCTTTATAAACAAATACATGTAGATTTTTATTTGCTTAGGAGTGTTACACGGTTATATTTATTGTCTTCACTTCTTCGTTACATTTTTTAAGAGATCTGTATTAGAATGTTTGCTAAATTGCGGTCCACCATTCCTCATTCCACTAGGCAATACTGTATCTTCACTGGTTAATGGCTTAGATGTTTCTGTTGTTTGAAGAGTTCAATAATGAATGGAAGAGTGAGTTAATATAGCATTACTATGAAGTGAATTACAGTTTATTCTCAGCACAGCATTTGGACTTCCAATTCCTTTCACTGTCATAGCATTGGGAAGCTAATCTGCTTAAAAAACTCTTTATCTAGCTGAGCAGGATAAATTCAGATTAGCTAAAATACCGCCTCTTCCTACAGGAAGCTTTAAACTGCTGTTTCCTTGGTTGTACAACAGTTAGTAAACTTACATAATTTTAACCTCTGATATTTGAGGCAACGATCTTATAGTCTTGGAGTATGTGTTTCTGGAAGGATGATGCTTTATTGCTGGCTGTTATGTTTTCTCTGGATCTTTGTCCCTTGTTTATTGCACAATGGAATTACTGTCTTTATGTACTGGTTTTTGTGTTTTAGCTTATTGTGCAGTTGGTACACTTTTCTGGTGTAGGCAATTATGCCATTGTTGCTCAGAGAGATTTAGTCACAGTTTGTACAGGCCACAGTCAATTGTTGCATCATGCTTTCCTTCATTATGCTCAGTTGTTTCCAAATCGGGTCATGGCACGAGCAGCGCCTCACAAAAGAGACCCAGACCCAATCGTCAACTAATGTTCTCTTTGTTAGAGGTGGTTCAGTAAGTGTGCCAGATAAACGGCTGCTTGTATAAAGACTATCGAAATTGCTATTCTCTTCAAATAAATGCTAATAAACAGCACTGCCAACAGCAGTAGGAATGGGTTTAATATGCTACCATATGATGCATTAGAGAGAGACACAATAGGGGCCCAGCAGTTGTAGACAGTGAGGGCTATTACGTTGTTACTCTTGCAGTGCAGCGCAATCACTCAAATTAAGGTAGAAGGTTACACCTAAACTTCGGAATGAGTAGCGGAGAGAGGGCACATCGGCCCTGGTGGCAGTCCAGAAGATCATGGCACCCCGAAGGGGGTGAAGGGCAGCACCAGATGAGCATCTGCCTGGTCCTGGCCGGTAGTAGCTGCTGCAGGCTTGCGCCCACTTGGCACCAGTGGATGGAGGGTGACCTATATGTGAGGGTGGGGGCGACAGTGCCTTCTCAATATGTGGGCCTGTGGGCAGAGACTTCGGGATGCGGATGTGGATCCAAAAGGGAATCTCTGGTGGTGTATCCCCAGAGCACGAGGCCAAACCTTCGCAAGCTGAATGGCTGACGGCTATCCAGGGCTGCCGGACAGCACGTAAACAAAAATTTAGACTGTCTCTATAATGGTCAACTTACTTAGGGCCAATCTACGGAGAGTGGCTGACAAGGTAGCTGCTGTGGAGAGCAAAATTGAGAGTCTGCAGGGGGATGTTCCGGCTTCAAACAACAAATGGCCAAAATGACTCCTGTGACATGGCAGTTGGAGTTTAGGGTGGAAGACACCGAAGGCTGCTCCTGCCGCAATAACATCTGAGTGCTGGTGGTTCCTGGAGAGGGTAGAGTGCTCCTCTACAGAGGAATTGCTGGAACGAAGAGTGAGACTGCAGCTCCTGCCACTGGACCTTTTGTATTTCTTTGTGGTGCAGACGGCTCACAAGGCACTGGTTCCTCTCCCTCCGTTGGCCATCATTGCTAATATCCTGAACTACTGAGATCGGGATTTTATGTTGCGAGCTGCCAGAGAGCTGGAGATGCCTGTGTTTGACAACAATACATGCCACATGTCCTTCCTATACTTGGAAGGTACAGGAACAGCGTAAATTGTTGCCTGCTGTAAAACAAAAACAGCACACTCTGCAGTTGAAATATAAGCTGTTGTATCCTTCAAAACTGAAAGTAATTTCACAAGGAAAGCACATTTTTTTAACATCCTGATGAGGTCTGGGAGTGGCTAGAAATATAAGACAAAAATGTGGCTTGCTGGCTGAGGGAGCGCTGCTGTGCAAGATCAGGTACCGGTTCCATCTGTGGTTCCTAGAGGGGTCTGACCCGGGAGTAGGAGGTTTCAAGGGGTGGGGGGATTTCTTCAGGGATTGACAGACTGGTTTCACCTGGAATAATGATCAGGAAGGATGGCACCATTCAGTTGTCTGTTTCTGATGGCCCGCAGTCACTTGAGGGGGGTGCCTTTGGTTCTCCCCTCGCCCAGTCTGCTCCCTGACATCCCATGTGCTGCTGCAGACATTGTGCTGGAAACAATGCTAACTGATTTGATGCCTATCTAGTCCCAATAATGTTTTCTAGTTTAACTTCGCCATGTGACCTTAGCCATGGAGATGGTAAGTACTTACTTACTTGGAGACGGGGGATCGTTTGTATTGGGTCCAATGCATGAACATTGTACAGCAGCCTGTAGTTGCCATGATGGGAGGCGCATGGTTGCATAAATTCGCTCTTTGATGTGTTTATTCTTGTTTGAGGCATTTTATTGGGTTTTCACTCTTCTGTGGGCCTCACTGTATTATTGACCGTGGCCGGGTATCCTCAGTGTCACCTATGGGGATCACGGGTGGTATAGTTGCACTGGGTGGTGGGATGAGAGTCATCCACTAACCTTCTCACTCCAAGTAACTGACTAATATCCACCACTGAAATTACTTCATATTTCACCATATTAATTCACCACTAATCCTTTGTAGGCGTCCTGAATAGCGTGCGTCAACAAGCGCTATATAAATACAAACCTTTGTCCTCCTCTATCCGTCTGCTATCATTCCAAATCCAATTAACTCACTAACCTATCCACCACTTAAAATGTACTTGCATGTTTCACTATACTAATTCAACACTAATCCTCTATGGGCCGAATAAGCGCTTCGAAGCCTCGTCAGGGGTAGTAAGCTCTATATAAATGCAATTACAATACAATTACAATTTATCTCACATAGGATACTGTTTGTGATCAGTAATGGTTGGGGTGAAGTGTGGAAGAGTGGACCAATCTCTCTGGATCAAGAGTAGAAGGTTAGTAATTACTGACACTACTTAAAGGAAGAGCTTTCGGCGCAGTCATTTTTTTGTTGTCATTTGTTTCTTGCTCCATCCCAGATCACTCACCCCTTCTAAGGGACCGCTATTGGCTCCTTTAGGCATTCTGCTCCCAACGCAAGCTCCATTGTCTTCCAGGCAGACAGTCATTAACACCTATACAGTTTTGTTTCATTCATGCCTCTGGAATGGGTCCACCAGGCAAACGTTTTTATGTAGTTAGCTCTCGGGCAACCCAGGATACATTTTTGGAAGTAAATTTTTCTGCACCGGTTCGGGGAAAAAGCACACACTCTGTGGCACTGACTGGCAAGGTCACAAAGCACAGAGACACAGTTGGGATTTTATATCAAGATCAAAATATCTGACTCCCTGCAACTGGATCTCTTGGCTTGGCAGACTCTATGCTTTATGTTTAGGTTTAAGAGACTATTTTTAGAGTCCAGCATCTTGTCATGTGTAGTATCATGTGGTAGAGCACTACTTTTCTGAAGTGGCGTGACCGATTATAAAGATTAGTTCGGCACTCATTTTCAGTGCGGGCCTGTTGAGAACATATAAGAGGAAATTAGATATAATATGCAGTGAACAGAGCTGGCTTTATTCCATCGGTTTAAATAGTATACAGCAGTTGCACATTCTCTTAGCAATTAATTTAAATTCCAAGATATTTGTTTCATTTAATTGCTATTTGGCCATTTTGTTTAATTTAGTTGCTACTTAACCATTGATCGACACCGCCATATTTTTCACTCTTGCTTAACTACAGAGTGTGTCAGGATTGTAATAGTTAGGCAAGTGAGCAAAGAGGCTGGCTGCCCGACGCTGCTCGTAGCCATAATTCTTTCTCCTTTGAGTCCCAACATTTTGAGTAGAATTCATGTCATCCAAATCCTCAGAATTTCAAAGTAATGATTGTCTACCAGAGACTTGGCACTTCCACTCACTCGATTTATTTCGATCGGGGAATACCACTCTATTGTGACATGTAGGCGTTTTGTAAAATTTCAACCATCTCATCAACATTTTGAGATTAACCTTGAAAAGGCTGCATTTACTAAAACAAGCTCTGGCAAAGCCAGAAGATCTGGATTTATTGTGCCAACACATTCAATCAGCATTTGTCTGTATTTCATGTTTTAGCTTATTAACAACAGACCTACTAGCATTGCGTGCAAAGAAAGCCAGCCACCGTTTTGGAGACACACATTCAAAGTGCCTGCACTCTGGAAAAAGGTGCATCAGGCATGAAAAAGACTGCAGATGGGAGGGGTAACTAAAAGGAAAGGAACCCAGAAGTCTTATGCTTGTACAGAGATGTGACAGGAGAGCATATTTCACTATGGGTCTTTAAATGCCCTTATGACCCATACCTATGTAATGAAAGGCACAGGAATGCCTATAAGCCCTTGCAGTAAAAAGATTAGAGTTTCTAATCAGACATACATATTTACAGAGGAGATTTCTTGAAGTCACGCTTGTTTAGGAAATTTAACTTTGAACTTTTTAGGAATTTGATTGTATTGCCAAATACTTTGGAGACTAATTGCAGTCTTTTAAACTTGAATACATTTTTAAAGGAACAGAAATGATGCTATTGTCAAATCACAACAATTTTCATTTGTCTATGAATTATGCATTTAGGGCACAACTGGGGAGTAGTAAGAGATACAGGTATCATCTAGTTTAGCGATCATGAAGTATTAACAAATGTTAATTGTTCTCTAGTTTCACATAGGTGCAATCATAAACTATATATTCAGTCTCATTCGGCGCATATTTATGACGTTTGGGGGTAGTTATCTTGCCAAATAAGGAGGGAGTGGAGTCAGCGTTTAATTGAGCACTTATATTTGAATGTATCAGGATACAACGCATGCTTTTACAATGCATGCCATTACAACACATTTTTCACAACGCAAAAACTATTACAACTAATGTTTTAACAACACATACCATTGCAACGCAATATAAATAGAAGGCATTAAAAGTGCCATCTCAACGCAAAACAATACTACGCATACCATTACAACAGTAATTTTTTTTTCATTTATAAATTAATTTTGTAAAATAACTCCTGGCAAGGGATGCAGGGAAAATAGGGGTTTTGTGTAGGTAAGTGTATTAAAATGCGGAACGGAACTGAGCACATAATTTTTAAAAAAACAGGCATTTAAAAAATATATATTAATACTCAGGTATTAAAATTAATACTCAAGTATTAATCGAGTAACATAATATATTTGAAAAAAACAACATTTTCAAAAACTGAAACAGAAACTAAGTTAATATTAAAATAAATAAATTTAAAAATTGAAGAAAAACTTACTCTACAAAGAAAAGAAACAAACCACCTAAAAACGATCCACCATTTTAGGAGCTTGCTCAACCACAAGTCCTACAACAGTTTTCATGACAAGAAATAGAACCTACAGCAAACAAAATGGAGGAGTAAACACTGATGAGCACATTAAACAGTCACTTTATTAAAAATATATTAAATTATAGGTTTTCACATCAAACGAATCCAAACAATTCGAGAATAAAAGTGAATATTTGTCCGAAAATAATGGTGAGACACCAAAAAAAGTATAAATGATGCTTGTTCACCATTTTTAAATCAGTGGTCAACAGACTATCAGAGAGAGCAGATGCTTTTTATGCTATCTCCAACGCTCCAACAGAAACTAACACAGTGGAATTGCCTTACAACCATTCTCAAAAAGCAAGTAAGTATGATACATTTTTATAAAAATATTAACTTTAATTGAAAATCCATAAAGAAAATATGATTAAATATCATTTTTCAGTTTTTGGCAAACTTGGCAGACAATTATCCAACGAGCCGAATATTGAAAACCATTTAATAAAATTGAAAGTAAGTGAATTAATTAAATAAAATATAGAGTTGTATAACAGAAAAAGTGACTTTTCGTACCCAAAATGAACAATACTTTTCATTTAAATTTTTTAAATGAATCACAGTCGGTTGATAGTTAAACAACAAGTTTCCTATTTATGTACCAACAAAAAGAATCAAACCTAAAAATTCATGAAAAATAAGCCAATGTATGCAATGTTCTGAAGCAATTGTGAATGTATTTTTTTATATTTCTACCAAAGTGTGTTATTAAAATGCAATTAACACTGCAAAAATCAAAACATTTTCCCCAAAAAAAGAATAAATGTTTTTAGTTACATTCACATGTAACACTAATTTGGAATATAAATTACGAAATGTGTAACTTTTCGAAATTTAATGTTTTACAAAAATAGGTAAGACTGTTGGATAATGCTGCAGTAATAGCTGTTTTTCTCAATGAAAAGTTTGGTATTAAATGAAATGTAATATTATTAAAGGAATTATATTTTAAATACCTCTTGATAAAAAAAAATGCGAATCCATATCTCTTTTACTTAATTGCAGCATACTGAAATTATTTCTGATCAAATCAAAATAAAATCTATTGAAGAAAGAACACCAAAAACAAAAAACGACAACTCTGTCCAAGGAAATAAAGTAATAAAAATTACAATAACTGATAGCAATTAATGAAGTTGATTATATCATTAAAAAAAACTGATAGCAATTATCTAGCAAATTTTTAAAATATTAGAAAATAAATCATGAACATTTCTGCAACTGTTTCTGAACTATAATCTATATTTTCTTTTTTTATTAAAGTTTGTAAACTTTTTGCTGTCAAAATTGCAATTTTTTAAAAACTGTAATGCATTTTAACCATAAAAAATGATATATTTCACAACCTATAAATAGATATTTAATACATTGAAAATAAAAAGTCTATATATATTATATCCTACTACAGATATCAACATCTACATCTGAGCTCAAGCAACAAAGAAAAACAGCCAGCTTTAGAACACCTTCTAAAGAAAAACACCAGCATCTTCAATACATCCAAAAATAAATACTAAAGGTAAATATATTTCATAAAAGACAAGAAGAATAATTTAACCCCTTTTTCTCCAGAGTAACATAGCAATACAACACCATAAATTAAACCAACATTTTTCAAATTTTCTTTTAGCACTTCAAATTGAAAGGTCAACCAACCAACAAGAAGTTCAACCTAATCCATTGTATCGAACGGATAGAAGATAAATTTCTAACAACAAAAATGTAAAACTTAGAAAAAAAAACAAGCAAACTAATAACTTTGCATATATGTTTTTTGAAACAACTGTACGAAAAGAAACAGGACCCAAAAAATGATAACAAATCATATATTAATAATTCTGACATACTTTGCTTTTATTTCTTATCATTTCATATAATATCAACGAATAAGACAGCCCATTATATTACCTAGAGCAAAGGAAACCGACTTCTGAAACATGCAGGGTACATTTGTTGCAAGGAGAGTATAACAGAACCAAGGAGACATTGGAGATGCGTGCAATACCACTCAACCCATTGCACAGGCAGAGCGGTTTCTCTGGGTGACACAGTTCTTAAAACATCAGAGCATAACCACTCTGCCTCTGCGATGGAGAGTGAGGTAAGAGAAACAATTAATGAAATGAAAGATATTGCAAGCACCTCCAGTGACTCCTCTGGTTCCATTTTGAGGGAGGTTGCCCATCATGCCACTAGTCATGTTGCTAGCAGTATGCCCATCATACCCAATCTGAGACGAATTATACAACGTAAAAATCAGGCAAGTAGCCCACAAAGAGTTACACCTCAAACATTCTCTGATTTTCTTGTCCCTCCTGAAGTCTCTACTTCTATATCCAACGAACCTTTCTTACTGCATGATAATAAAAACCCTCAAAAATGAATAGTTATCTTTAGCACACCCCGTAATTTAGCCAAGTTAGAGAATAGTGATGTTTGGATGATGTATGGCACCTTTAAAAGCACGCCCCATCCATTCATCAAAATATACGCTATTCATGCTAAAATAAACAATACAGTAGTCCCCTTAGTAAACAGTTTGCTACCTGACAAACAATCCACAACATATACTTAACTTTTTTTTTTTATGTTTGAAAGCTTTATTAGAGTAAAATCAGATATTACAATAAGGTGACATCAGCAAAATACAAGAGAAAGGTTAAAAGTTGGAATAAACTAAACAGAAGTAGCCAATATCACAATGAAAGGCAAAGCATTTTGAATTATTTTTACGGGGAGGAGGGGGGGGGGAGGGAGGGAAATAAAACCATGCTAATATCATAAAAGAATGGATAAAAATAGAAACACAATGAATGTCAGTCAGAAAGTACAGTAAATACACAATATTCAGCAATTACCTGAAATAAGAACTTTTAGCAAAAGGAAACATTAATAAAGCTAAAAAACTGCATTAGTGAAATTGCAAAAACATCATAAACTACAAGCAGGAGTACATATGTTCAAGGGGGGTTGAAATTATCAGAGGAAAGTGGAGAATATGTCTTTTTGGCAGATTGATCTAAATATAGAGTGAGAGGTAACCAGTAGAGTTCAACATTTCGGGAGGGTTTGCAGGAGGAGGCAAAAGCAACATCAAGTCTATGTGAGTGGCATACTAGATTCCACCAGCAGCTTAGGGACAAAGTATTCAAGGATTTCCAGTTAGAAACAATGTGTTGCAGTGCAAGGGCCAGCATAAGATCAAAGAGACCATGAGAATGTGGAGGGAGTTCCAGATTGTCTGAAAGGCTACCTAGAAAAACAAAAGAGGTGGAAAAAGGAATAGAGATGCTGAAAATACGGGAGAGACGAGACCATATCTGAGTCCCAAAAATGCGAACTGAGGGACAGAGGAAGAAGAGGTGTAGAAGATCCGCATTGGGAGCATTACAGGTCCAACAATTAGCTACAGAATTGGATTGAAAGCGAGAAATAGAAAGAGGAGAAAGGTAGAGTCTGTGATAAAAGAAAAATAGGGACTGAGTAAGAGAGGCAGTACGGGAAATCCTCAAGGATCTGGCCCATATTTTGTTCCAAAGAGAAGTTGACCACGAGGAACCCAAGTCCTTCTCCCAAGATTATTCCAATTTCGATTTGAGACGATCCGGGTCAGGGGCCGAGAAATACCGATAAATAAGGGAAGCTTTAGGAACAGTAGAGAGGACGGTAAGTAGAGAGGGAGACGAGGCTGGTAAACCTTCAGAAGGAAGAGAATAATAACAATCAAGAATGGTTTCCATAAGTATGAAGAATATCTTTGCAAAAGAAGGAGGACAATGGAATTGAGATTGGAATTGAGGAAATGAGCATTGGGATGAACCATCAAAAAGATGACGCACCCAAATGATACCTTTCGCTCTCCACGAGGGCCATGCGATAGGTCTGTTATGTATTAATATGAGTGAGTTGTACCAGATAGGTAGTAATAAGAAGGATTCCTGAGAAACCGAGGTAGAGGAAACTAAAGGCCGCAAAAGAGAGGAAGTGTGCTTGAATAGGAGGGGGTTAAGACATGGGGCTTTAGAAGTGAAACAAATTACCTCTTGTAAAGAATAAGGAAGCAATAATTCCTGTTCAACAGAAAGCCAAAGGGAGAGAAAGGGGAGATCTCCTGTGATAACCAGCGGGAAGCTTGTCGAAGCGAGAAGGACTTATGGTAGAGGCGAAAGTCTGGAAAATTGGTCCCACCATTAAGTTTAGATTTACGAAGGTGTGAGAGAGATATACGAGCCTTTTTCTGTTTCCAGAGAAATTTGGACAAAACAGAGTCGATGCGGCGGAAATAGAACGCTGGGATACGGATTGGGAGCATGGATAAAAAGTAGATCAAAATCGGGGCAATCATCATCCTGATGGAATCAAGACGACCCCACCAAGAAAGAAATAAAGGATTCCAAGAAGAGAGTAGTGAATCTATTCTAGAGATGACCGCGTTCATGTTAAGTTGAATAGAGGAGGAGATAGAATTACAGAAAAGAACACCAAGATATTTTATTTTCTTAGAGTTCCAAGCAAAGCCAGTGGATGTGAAGAAGTGGGGAAGGCAAAATTTGGTTAGAGGAAGAATTTCTGTTTTATCAGAATTTATTTTATAACCTGAAACCAAAGAGAATTTTTCAAATTCAATTAATAAAGAGGGAACAGAGGTGACCAGGTCTGAAATAAATAAAAGGATATCGTCAGCATATGCAGATAATTTAAGATGATGATCACCATACGGGAATCCAGAAATGGAGGGATTGTTACGTATGGAAGTGAGGAAGGGCTCAAGCGCCAAAAATAAATATATAAAAGAGGTGACAAAGGACAGCCCTGACGAACTCCACGTTGAAGTGTGAATGGGGAAGTGAGGTGACCATTGACGAGAACGGAGGCCTTGGGCATAGAATATATCAAAGAAATATAGGAGATAAATTTAGGACTGAAGCCATGCCATTTCAAGGAAGCCATGAGAAAAGACCAGTCAACTCGATCAAAGGCTTTCTCAGCATCGACTGAAATGGCTGCAATGGGAATTGATAGTGAGGGGGCCTTACTTAAAACATTAAGGAAGAGTCTGGAATTGTCCGAGGTAAGGCAGCCCTTAACAAAACCACATTGCTCTCTTCCGATGAGATGTGGCAGGAGCGGGTCGAGGCGAAGAGCTAATAATTTTGCAAAAATCTTATAGTCCACATTAACTAAAGATATAGGTCGATAATTCCTACAAACTTAGGGTCTCTACCTTCTTTAGGGATAAGGCATATGGTGGCGTCCTGAAATGAGCCTTGGGCCAGTCCAGTAGAACAAAAAGACTGAAAAAGAGAGAGAAGTTTGGGTAAGAGGAGATCGGAAAAATGTAGGTAAAATTCAACTGGAAAGCCATCAGGTCCTGGAGTTTTGCCTTTAGTAAGAGAGGATAAAGCAGTGGATAACTCAGAAATAGTGAGATCAGTATCAACGGCCGAAAAATCAAGGTGGGAGGTATCTGGTTGAGGTAGGTTATCAAAATAAGATTGAATAAGCTCTGGGGTGGGGGGGTTCTCAGGAGTATATAAAGATTCATAAAAGGAGTGAAATTGTTCCAAAATTTCTGCATCTGTATGTAGAAGAACATTAGAGGGGGAATAGATAGAATCTATGTTAGTTCGTTCCTTACGCGATTTAAGATAGTTAGCCAGTAATTTACCTGACTTATTGCGACCTCCATAGTATCGTGCACTGCTCCGGAGAAGAAAAGAGGAGGCTGAATCCGTAGTAAGTTTGTTAAAAGCAATCTTAGCCTTAAGAAGTTCAGGAGACATATGATTAGGAGAAGAAGTATAGAATTGATGTTCCAGCGACTTAATGTGTGCAAGGGTGAGTTTACGCTTTTGAAGGAACTTTTTCTTCTTTTTAGAGACAAAATCGATAATAAAACCGCGGGCTGTGGCCTTGAAGGAATCCCAAAGAATATGAGGAGGGGTATCAGGCTTAGAGTTAAGTTGGAAGAATTCAGAAGCGAAAGAGCGAAAAGAGGAGGAAAAAAGAGGATCAACAAGAAGAGAAGGGTTAAAACGCCAGCGAGAAGATTTAGGAGTAGGAGGAAGAAGATCAAATACAGTGATAATAGGAGCATGATCAGAAATAACAATAGGTTCAATAGAAGAGGATAGAAGGTGTTGAGATAGAGATGAAGATAGAAAGATGTAGTCCAAACGAGAGAAAGAAGCATGAGGAGGAGAGAAGAAGGAAAAGTCTATAACATCTGGGTGAGTGAGTCTCCATGAATCCACAAGATGTATCTGAGTGATAGTGTCAAGGAACTGTTTATGTTTTTTGTGAGGAGAAAAACGAACAGAAAATCTACGATCTAAAAAGGGATCAATGATCTGATTACAGTCTCCACCTAACAGGAAAGAATCATCTTTATATTGAACACATTTTGCTGTAATGGAGGGCCAAAAAGAGGAGTCAAAGCATGTAGGGCCATAAACATTGAACACAGTAATTGGGATAGCATTAATGAGTAGTTTAGCCAAAATCCAACATCCCTCATCATCCTTTTCTTCTAGTAATACTTTACATTGAAGACGTTTATGAATCAAAATAGCAACCCTGTTCTTTTTTTGAGAAGCAGGGGAGAATAAAACAGTTCCAACCCACAATCTCTTTAGTTTTAAGGATTCAATATCTGAAAGGTGGGTTTCTTGAATAAGAACAATATCAGGATTGTAAGAGGATAGGTGTGAGAGTACTCTTTGCCTTTTGATAGGGTGATTAAATCCTTTCACATTCCATGAAACAACTTTGAAGGTGAAAGAGTAGTAAACTGATCAAAATTGAAAAATGCAAAAA
The DNA here is from genome assembly GCF_964263255.1 of Lissotriton vulgaris. NCBI lineage: Eukaryota > Metazoa > Chordata > Amphibia > Caudata > Salamandridae > Lissotriton > Lissotriton vulgaris. The sequence continues at coordinate 108,261 of NW_028242809.1, forward strand.
CATACTGTACATTTAGTAATTCAAACTTTAGAGAGGTAATAACCATGAAGATCATCAAAAAGGTAGAAGGAAGGATAGGTAGAGGATGAAAAAGAAAAGGGAAAAGGGAGAGGGGTAGGGAAAGGGAAAGAAGATCAGCAAAAGAAGGAGAAGGAAGAAAAGAGAGAAGGCATAGAAGACAGTACAAATCCAAAGGGATGACTGTATTGAACATACCTGGAAGGGGAAGTACACAAAGGGGGAAGGTGGGGAGGTGGTGATGCGTTACAAGACGGATGGACCAGGATCAGGAGCAGAACCACACCGAGACCTCACAAAAAAGGAACAAAGGATGGAACAAGATGGTGAAGGGAACGTCCGACACATATCCGTCTGGGGAAAAAAAGGAGAAAATTGTTAACATACGGAACATGTGACATAAAGTATAGATCCAGAAAGTAGAAAGAGAAAGTAAGTATATATAAGATACGCAAAAAAGAGATATGAAGAAAGAAGATGAGCAAGATGAGAAGATTAAGATTAAGATAAGGAGTATAGAGAAGTACATGAAATCAGAGAAACACTACTAGAAAACAAGACATGGAAACAACAAAAGCCAGATTTCAGCCACTGTTCGGAGTAGAGGAGGAGGCGTCCATCCCTTCTTCACTCTGTAAAAAGAGAAAATTCCGTAGTTCACCAGGATCTTGAAATGACCAATTCTTATTCCGATAAGTGACTCTGAGAGTACAAGGGTGAAACAGGCCATATCTTGCTCCCAGGGAGCGTAGAGAAGGACGCATAGCTGGAAACTCTTTACGTCTGGAGGCAGTGACATTAGAGACATCTTGAGATAAGTAAATTCGTTGACCTTGCCAAGTCACTTGTTTTTTGTTCCTTGCTGATGAAAGAATCAAAAGGAGATCTGTGTACTTCAAAAATAGGATGATGACTCCACAAGGCTTAGAAGAAGAATCTGTTCTTGCGCCTAATCTATGAGCTCTCTGTATACTGATGGATGTAGAGGGGGGCAAGTCCAAAAGTTTCGGCAGGAAGGTGGTAAAGAAAGTCACTGGATTGTCACCCTCAAGATTTTCCGGCAAATTGTAAATACGAAGGTTGTTCCTTCTATTGCGATTTTCCAAATCCTCTGTATGCTTTTGTAGAGAGAGGACAGTCTGTTCTAATGCAACAATACGTTGCGTGTTGGATTGAAGCTCAGGGATGTGTAGCTCAACAGTAGAAAGTCGGGCATCCATGGACTCCCATTTGTCCTTCAAAAGCTGCATATCCGTACTTGTCTTTTCAACAAAGGGACGCATTGCTCGCAGCTCCTCCAAAATTTGATCAGTAGGAGATGTTGAAGGGTTATCTTCCGGTGTAGGAGAATTTTGTTTAAGACGCTTGCCCGATGGAGCAGGTGGAGAGGGCTTACTAGCAGATGGGTGAGCCGAAGATGTTTTTTGAGAAGACATTTTTGCAGAATAATTCGATTTAGGTGTACCAGATGAAGAACCCACCGAAGTATTCACAGAAGATGTAAAGACAAATTGAGGTTTACGTAGTCTCACCATAGAAATGTCTTCTTGTGCCAATAACTAATCTCAATTCCCTGTGAGGTAGAAAAAGGTGCTTTGAAAATGTTTCAGAAAAACATCGCAGTGTAAGGTAAGTGAAGCGCCATAAAATACAAGACGTTCCAAAAAATACAGCAGATGAAGAGGAGAAAATGAAGCTATCTCCTGAGGAAGCGCTTGTAAATTGTAGAAGAGAGCGTCAGGGAATTGGAGTGAGAATATGCTGGCAACTGAAAGAGAGAGGGTGGTGAGAATGGGAGTAAATAGAAGTGCGTCATGAAGCAGCTGAGGCGTAAAGAAATGCACAGAAAAGTCCCAAAAAATTAGCAAAACGCTATGAGGAGGAGCATTAGGAATAGCGCTGAGATTTGAAAACGTCCAAAAAAGAAAAAGCGGGTCTCAGAGATGAAACGCTACGCCAGTGCGCTTGAGCAAATCTTCCTCAGTGTGGAAAAAAAGAAGAAGATAAACGTAGCAGAGAGTCACCACATAATTAATTTGCTCATCCCCAAAGTCGGCACTGCCAGGGTCGTTGGTGTCCAGTGACATGTCGTGTTGTGGCGAATTATGACGGTAGAGGTCCGGGAGTTGAGGAATCCTCAAAATGGCGGCTCCGTGAGGGGCGGCAGAAACATCGCGGAGACGGGCGAAAACGGCACTTCAAGAGCCGCAAAGCCGCTCCGCTCGTTCCACCGAGGCTCCGTCAGCCGAATTCAGCAGCGGGGCTCAAAGACGTTCCCGTTCACATCGGGAAATATGCTGCGAGGCTTGACGGTGTAGAGGAGCTCGGCACCTAGCCGGCCATCTTGCGCGGCACCCAAGCCACGCCCCCCAACATACACTTAACTTTAAACAGTGATAAAATCAAAAACATCAAACAAAAGTCCTAGGAAAATAACTATTGATTTTGAATTCGCAATGATAAATGTTATTACTAAAGCGTACACGGATACCCAAATTCAAGGATGTTTTTTCAATTTTTCCCAGGCATTTTGGCGTAAGATACAAAAATATCCTTATGGATTATGTATCAGATAGCAAACTGCAATTCGAATTAAAAAAAACAACTGCACTTTGCTTTGTTCCTTCTGATAGTGTAGACGAGTACTACACTGCAATTACAGAAACAGACTTTTACATATCAAACGAAGAAAAATTGTCACCCTTACTAAATTATTTTGAAGACACATGGATTGGGCATCTAAGCAGGTCGGGTCGCAGGAGGAAGCCACGTTTCCATGTGGAGTGGTGAAATTGCTACACAAGCTGCTTAGAAGGAGGAGCAAAGACAAACAATGCTATAGAGGGGTGACACAACTCCTTCAACCACACAATTGGAAAACCTCACCTCTACTTTTATATTTTTTTGGAAACTTTGAGGAAGGAGCAAAATTTCCAAGAAATGAGAATGTCACAAGCATTGACAGGTAGTCTAAACCCACACATTTCTATAAGATCAAAAGAAACGTCTGAAAGACTATTGGGTGCATTACAATAATTTTCATTGTGTGTGGCTTCAGACTACCTGGATAATGTTGCACACATTCTACATTACTAACTCAACCTACACTATTACTTTCCTGTTTTGCCCTAAGTTATATAAGCGCACATTTAATTTGGCATTTTTTTAAAAAAAATATTTTAAAAATTAAAGTCGGGTCACCTTACCTTAAATGTCTTTACTTTTCTTTAATAATCCAATCCATAACCATGCTTGTTTTTTTCCAAATTAAAAACCAGAAAATGAAAACCCATTCGCAAAATCACCTTTTTTTAAATCATATTCCAAAAAACAACCATTCCAATTAATTGATACTCCATTCCAAAGATGAATCCTATCAAAAAAGATCAATTTACAAAAACCATTCCAAAAAGTAGATCTTCTCCAAATTCAAAATATCGTGAATTCCCAAAAAAATGATGTAACGATCCATCTTCTTTCTTCGTAAAAAAATCTAATCCTTCGAAATCCTCATTTGTTGAAAAATGTTCCATGGAAAAAACAAACCCAATAACATTGATGTCTTCCTCGATTCAAAAACAATCCTTTTTCCCAAGAATAAATCCCTTCTTCAGAAATCGATCTTCTTCTTTCTCTGGTTTTACGAAAGAAAATATTTTTTCATTTTTTCAATCCAAATCCAGTATTTACAGTGAAATAAACTTAGTAAATACTAATATGCCAACACTTTTTTAAAACATCAAATAGCACGTGACCCGATGTGGGCATACACTAACAACAAGTTCGGGGACATGCTCAAAACATACCAACTATACATATAATTAACTTTCTAAACCTCCCTTTTCTCTCCTTGCAATAAATGTCACTCACACCATCATTCACAATTGTATATAAGTTTTTAAAGTTTCTTACCTGAGCGCAGGTCTCCTTGTTTCTGCTCTGTCCAGCGACGCTCCTCAATATGGCTGCCTTCGTGATTCACGTATACGCGTATACGTCATCTGGAGCTACCAAAAAAGAAAACGGACAATTTATGTACTATTTATTTTTAATATTAATTGATGTTCAAAACCTATCTTATTTTTAAATAAAGTTTACCGATATGGTATTAAAATATTTTCAAAAATAATAAAATTATCTGAATTTCAAATAAAGTATTTTAATTAATAAACTAAAATATACAGTCTCGCATTGTAACTATTTTTTTTAAATTATAAAATTGACAATGTACTACTAAATTTTAATACATGTATTATAATTTTAAATAACATTCTTACCTTTAGGATGCTCCCTTTTGCTTCTTTTCCATCCCGCGTTACTCTTCAAAGGACTTCCAATATGATAGACGCGGCAATCACCTAGACATCTATGGAAATAAAGGAACAATGTAAAAGCGTGGGAACTTTTTTAAATATATTTTAAAAAAATATGTATTTATTAACTAATATTTTTGCAAAAACATATATTAAAAGATATCTATTTTAAAAATAAAAGTAATTTATTATTTTACTCTTTGAAGTATTAATTCCTAATCCAACTCCAGGGGGGTTGTAATAGTATGGTAAAAGTGTTGGATAGTGTAGGGGTTAAAATTACTATTATAACTCTAGGGGTGTGTAATATTAGAGTAAGTGTTGGATAGTATAGGGGTTTACAATTACTATTCTTTCTCCAGGGGGGTGTAATAGTAAGGAAAAAGTGTTGGATAGTGTAGGGGTTAAAATTACTATTCTAACTCCAGGGGGGTTTTAATAGTAAGGTAAAAGTGCTGTATAGTGTGGGGGGGTTAAAAATACTATTCTTACTCCAGGGGGTGTAAAATTAGGGTAAGTGTTGGATAGTGTAGGGGGTTAAATTTACTATTCTTACTTCAGGGGGGTGTAAAAGTAGGGTAAGTGCTGGATAGTGTAGGGATATAAATTACTATTCTTCCTCCAGGGGGGTGCAACAGTAGGGTAAGTGTTGGATAGTGTAGGGGTATAAATTACTATTCTACTCCAGGGGTGTGTAATAGTAAGGTAAGTGTTGGATAGTGTAGGAGTTAAAAATACAATTTTTACTCCAGGGGACTGTAATAGTAGGGTAAGTGTTGGATAGTGTAGGGCATGAGTACTCACAAACTTTCTCTTGGGGGCCAAATTTACAGTGTGGTTTTTGTCCAAGGGCCGCACTAGTGGGGGCGGGGTCAGTGGGGGAGGGGGCGGGGCTAGAGCAACAAAAAAAATGACCATGAGTTTGATCATAGGTCCCTGCAGCGGACGCCTTCGTCCACTGAGTCACCAGACCCGACATTCACACATCTCTCTCTCACACTCTCTCTCCCTCACTCTGTCTCCCTTTACCTCCCTCACTCTATCTCCCTTTCCCTACCTTTCCCTCCCTCATTCTGTCTCACTCACTCTTTCCCCCTCACTCTGTCTCCCTCCCTCTCTCTCCCTCCCATTCCCTCCCTCACTCTCCCTCTGTCTCCCTTTCCCTCCCTCCCTCTGTCTTCCTTTCCCTCCCTCACTCTCCCTCACTTTGTCTCCATCTCCCTCTCCCTCCCTCACTCTCCCTCTGTCTCCCTTTCCCTCCCTCACTCTATCTCCCGTTCCCTCCCTCCCTCTCCCTCTCTCTCCCTCCCCCTCTCTCTCTCCCTTTCCCTCCCTCCCTCTCCCTCCCTCCCTCCCCCTCTCTCTCCCTCCCTTTCCATCCCTCCCTCTGTCTCCCTCCCTTTCCCTCCCTCCCTCTCCTCATCTCAACCTGCCTGTGTGTGTCCAGGCTTAGGCAGCTTCCGGGCACACACACACACACACACTGAGCCGCACCCGAGCACGTCACAGGTCTTTAAAAGACTATTCACGTGTTAATGAAGCTATGTTGTATTTCACCTTTAAGCGCCGCAGTTCCACTCTGACTATGGCTGGCCCCCACAGAGCAACAGAGTCACCGAGTCACACTGGTAGATGTCTGCAAGGTCCGCCGGCCATGAGGGAAGGCTTGCTGGGCCGCCAGCGGCCTAAGCATGGGCGAATTTTGCGAATCTCGCGTTCGCAAATTTTGCGGATTTGCGAACTCGCAATCCGCAAAATCCGCGAATTCTTGCGAATTTGCGGATTTTTTTTTTGTGTTCGCAAGGATTTCTGCCAGTTCGCGAGGGTTTCATACCAGTTCGCAATTGCGAACTTACATTTCGTCGCGCAACGGTCGCAAATTATGTTGTTTCTACGTCTGGTTCATCATCACAGGTTCCCAGCACCCTCTGTTTCACCACTGCAACCCTCTGTTACATCAATGCCACCCTCTGGTTCATCATTACTGTAGATTATGGGGGGGAAAAGCAAGCACACCAGCCCTGCTTCAACTGAGATGAATTAATTTGGGGTTAGTTTATTAATGTGTCACTGTTTTAAAATTCCAGTCTGGCACCTGCTTCCTTATCTATAATTTTGCTTTCTGTTGCAGTGCATTTTTTTTCCCCAGGACCTTCTTTGTGGCCTACTTGTAGCTATTGTATGAGCCTGCTGTGAGGGTCAGAGCAGGGTCATACAATTGTTGCAACTAGCAACTGAATTCTGGAGGGGCCCAGTCAGGAAGCACTACCGGGAATTGTTACTAATGATGAGTTTGAACTCTTGCCCCTGCCGAGTGCTTTCAGTTTTGAAAAACTCGTTTTTCTGCAATTTCGCGGGGTTCGCGGGGTGCGAACACGCGCGAGATCGGATTCGGAAGCCGCAAATTCGTGCAAATATGCAATTTGTTTTTTTTGCGGCGTGTTAGTTGGCAAGGTTTTGTGCGTTTTTGCGAGCCGCTCGTAGCGCAAGACGCAAAGTTACCCTCGCGGTCGTTCAAGGGCGCAGCCATCTTGTTTGCCTAAGGTATTTCCGTTTCCGGGCGCGAAGTGTAATCTCGCAAAGTCCGCGGCTTGCCAGTACAGTCTCGCGCGTGTTCGCAAGGAAAATCTCGTGCGAACTTACCCGCACGGTCGTGAACGGGCGCGGCCATCTTGTTTCTCATTCATTGCTATGGTTCTGGGCATGGTCTTTGTATCCTCTGTCAAAATTTTACTTATTATCTATCCCTCTATTTTTCTAGCCCTATATTTTTGTGTTTACTGCTACTTTTGGTTAATTTTAAACTACTTTTGTAAACTCTTTTCTTTTCTTCTCTTCCCTATTCTATTTTCTTTATTCCTTTCCGCCCAGACCATGGTGAAGGGAGCCGGGAAGCATCCCGAGAAGGGGAAGGGTCCCGCACCCCGTGTCCGGCTCCCGTGCGGGCGTTTGAGGGGGGAGCTAGTGATGCCACGGGAGATCTTTACCCCGGAGGAGGTGGCCCAACTCATTTTTTATGTTCAGCGCCGCCTCCCCAGGACCATCATGGGAGGCGGCAAGATCAGTGCCGGGTACGGGGCCCGGGAGCGCCGGAAGCGGTGGGAGAAGGTGTGCCAGGCCATTTAACACCACTCTCGGGTCTGGCGCACCTACAACCAGGCCACCCACCACTGGACGGATGTCCTGACCCGTGAGCGAGATCTGCTCGACCTCCTTGGCCTTGAGATCCCCGGGCTTGGTGAGTAGTAGTAGCTATGTCTTTACTACTATGTTTTCTCCTGCTGTGTTATTATATTGCAAATTTTTGTTTTTTACCAAGAGCAATAATGCTGCTCATTACATTGTAGGTAAATTTTATTTCAAAATCTTCTGTGCATTTCAGGTACACTGCTCTCCTTCTTCTCAGTAGTGTTGCTACTATGCTTATTTGTTTTAGATTTTGTGTTCATTTCATTGGCCTGTGAAATTATGTATGAGTGTAGTTGAAAGAACTGCGTAATGCTACACACTAAGGTTCAGATTTTTAATTACCGGCGCATCCCTGCAAAGTTGCAGGGATGCGCCAGTAATTGTGCGTCACGCCACCATCACCCATGGTGCGCCGTATTTACAATGCGGCGCGCCATGGGCCCAAAACGTCACCAAAGCGTTACGCATCTGTGCCGTAAAGGCGGTGCATTGCTGGAGTTGCGTCGCAACGATGGTGCAGCTCCATCAATGCTCTGGGGTGCCCTATCTCCCCAATGCTGCGTCAAGCCGTACGTCTGCTTCAAGCAGGCGCAGGGTTTGAGTCACGCATCATTGTCCTCAAACTGACTGATTGAAATCTTGTAGATTTCCCTCAGCCAGTTTTAGGATGCGTTCCTGCGCAGGAACGCCCTCCCTTGCGCCGGAACACCCCTATTGGCGCAGGGCTTTACAACGTGATGCATCTCCCAGATGCGTCACGTTGTTAATATACGCCGCACCATTGCGCCTCTTTTGTGCTGTCGCTGCGTCACAAAAGTCACGCAACAATGGAGCAAAAGAGCCGGAAGGGCCTTCTAAATCAGCCCCTACAGACTCAAGTCCAGTCCTTCCTTTGTACACATGGCGATAAGAAGAAATAGTGGTGGTGGATTAATAGTTTGAGTATTTTAATGACTGGTGAATGTAGTAGGAAACTTTAGTGTTGTCGCTGATCTTCAATCACGATGGACTTTGGCTGTCACTTTGCGTGCTGCGGACTGCTGCCTGCCAATCCTAGGCAAACCTTTTTAGTACTTTGTTTAGTGAGTTACATAGGGTAGTTTCCAATTCGACGGTCCTCAAATCAAGCAATACTAAAGTAATGACGTAGTCGACCACATGAGATTGGTCAATAATATATCCCGTGGAGTCGTTCCCTATTTGCTATTTCGCAAAAATATTTTGTTACTTTGTTAGTTCTTTTTTAAATGTTTGATTTGGTTGAGATTTATCATCCATGTTTTCTGTTTTTCTTTCTTTCATGTTGTACATCAGCTTCCCCCAGGGGCAAGAGGAGGACACAGGAGGAGGAGGAGGAGGGTGCTGTTGTCGATGCAGGCCAGGACCGGGCAGTCGAGGGCTCCCTTGCTGGCCCCAGTAAGTTTTAATTTTAATATAGAGTACTTATTTTTTCCTAGCGTTCCTCATTCGATTTTTTCTAAATCGTCTTTGATCTTCTTGTAGACAGGATCAAAATTCTTATCCTGCCTCGACTATGACTCTGTGTGGTATTACTAGATTATTCTTATTAGTCTGTCTGTGTAGCTAACTAAGATTGCACATTTGGCATTTCCATTGGACTCCCATTCTAGTCAGCAATAGCTCTATGCACTGAGTGTAGTCCTCTGGGATTGTCCATAATGTCTTTTCAAGTATTCTAAATGTTTATGCTTTGGACCATTGCCAACAATAAAAAGGTGAATGACCACCACCAAGAAATAATAAGATACTACTTTACTTTTGGTTTGAATAGGAGGACAATCCATTCTACTACTGTTGCAGGGACAAATCTGCACAAACAGAACTATGGACACTAAATAATGCATCGCTTAGCTTATCAATTATAATAGGTGCTGTAACTGTTAGACTTTCCACATACCTCAGTGATAACAGACTTTGTAGTTGAACCCCCAATCTCCTTACTGACTAGATAGTGTGGCAGAGTCATTTAGCTCCCAAAGTCACCGATGGCAGAGGCACGGACTCATGCTTGCAAAAATTCGAAAACCTTTAGCTCATCCACTCTAGTCTGGAGGACCAAAAACCACAGAGTCTATTTAAGTTTAAAAGCTTTATTAAAAGTAAACACATTTATTAAATTCAAGTTTGTCATAAAAGTGAACGTGTAACTGAAAATGGAAAAGTGCTTAGTGCTGACGATTAATTGGACACATTTCTTGTGGTCGAGCCGAGCTCTCACCTGGTTTGAACTTGATCCTGCTCGTGTTCTTAGAAGTCAAGGTTCTGTCTGTTAGGAGAAAAAGTGGTGCGTGTTAAAAAGTAAAAAGCAAACATTCATCAGTTGTGCCAAAAAGTGCAGCAAGACAACAGCCTTCCCTGGAAAAAGGGACATTTTTACTCTAGAGTACACAGTCAAAAATTATTAAATTGTACACTTTTTTCACATTTCTTTCTTCCTCCTAGACCAAATATTATATAGTAGTGAGTGGTGTATTCTAACATTATCAAATGTACTTTGTAGGTGGAACATCTGGAGACGGGGCCAGCGCGGAGGTGGTGGTGGCATTGGACGAGGAGGACAACTCTGGGGAGGAGGCGGTGCAAGTGCCGGACAAGGACATGCCTGTGAGGGTTCACACGGTGGTGGCGGGCAGAGGTAAGCTATACATTCCTTAGTCATTGGGATTGAAGACTGCAGAGTGTGCTTTCTGCACGGGTGTATTATAAAAAAAGCAGGTAGTAGCCTCCTCTAAATGTACTTCGACTTAGCTGTGAAGTTTTTGGCGAGAAGAATCCCAATCAGATCTGAGGTGAACTTGATGGATGGGATGAACGAAAAGCGAAAGAAGGGTGTAAGTGTGGAAGCACGAGAAATGTAATGATGACTGGCAAAGAAGAATGATATGTGTTTGCTTGGTCCCCGAGGTGGCTGGGAAGGTAAGAAAATGGTATGGTGCATGGCTGGGTGAATGATGAAGCAAGGATGGGTGGAAGGAGAACAGCCTGGGTGGGTGAGACAGAAACTGTATGTGTGCAATATACTTTGAATGGATGGATGCCTGGATCATTCATGGTACTATCTGACTCTTAGATAGCATATGTGAATCTAGAGAGAGTAGACGGTTACTGGATGAACTAAGTGTTACTTTGAAGAGCATGTAACACCGCACCCGCACGTCCGTTCCAGTGTAGGAAAGGGAAGGAAAAGAAGTTGTAACGTTGTCCAAAGACTACCATGAATAGTAGCAGTAGTTTGTATTGCAACTGCAAGCACAGCATATATCCAGTTATTACGGTGGACACTCCCTACCTCCCTTAATAACTTTAGTTTAGTAGTAGTACGTCATTCATGTGTGGGGGTATCACTGTTCACTCAATAATAAGCAAAGCACCTAAAGTCATCCCATATGTCATCAAATACATCCCATGTGAAGTGATAGATAATCAGATAATTTAGCTTCTTCATTTTCCTTTTCTAATACTCATTTGCACTGTAGGGTGAAAGCTAAATTAATTAAGCAGTAGCCCTTTTAACAGAGTATTCTCAGTGCCACCCGTAATAGAAAAGTAAGAGCTTCACCACCTGCATGTACTGGACCGGTACAGTAACGCAAGTCTGTCTCACTCACCATGGTGTGCGTCTGTTTTTCTCGGGTGCAAGTTCACTGCGCTGGCATTATGCCGGCTTGCATAAGATAACGTACCAATTTTCCTAAACAAGAGAGAAGAAGAAGAATAAGAGTGGTGTACTGTCATAGTCGACTGTAATAGAAGTCCATAGTGCTCGTAGAATTTGTTCCTTAAACTCCCACTAATGTTAGAGCAAGGATGAAGAAGTCGGAGGTTACATAGATACTGTCCTCAATAGTTATGCACTGTGCTTTCAATTTGCTACTTGTACTGTGACAACTTTCTGCTCAATCATTTTGTGTTAATCTTAAGGAGCATTGGTTACAGACTATGTCTTTCTTTTTTCATGTAGTTGCTCCTTCCAAATCCAAGACACCATCAAGGAGGAAGGAGCTGGCTCGAATGGCCCGGCAACGGAGGCTGGATGCCACTGTTGCTGAATATCGGCGGCTGGTGGCCCTGGAGGAGGAGGAGACGCAGTCTGGTACAACAACAACGTCCACTGGGACAGCTGCATCCTCCTCCGTGCGGGCTGCCAGCCAGCGCAGTGCTCCAGCGGTACGGAGCCGGGCTACCAAAGCCAAACGCCACCGCCCAGCAGCAAAGAAAGCAGCTGCCCCTCACAGGATTTGCAAGGCACACCGGCGCCGCTTATCCCTCAGACTGTCCTACCTGGAGCAGGAGGTCCATAATTATAAGAACGTGGTGGAGGGCCTCCGCTTCGAACTTGCCACCCTCCGCAAGGAGCATGATGCCCTGGCTGCTAATTCCAACAGCACCCTGCCATAGTGTCCCTTGCCCCTTTTTTAGAGACTTTTTGGGGGTGGGAATTGGGAGTTGTGATTTTTGGGGACTTTTGAAGGACAATCGTTGGGGTTAGGGAGGGTCTTGCGGGAGATTCTTTTGTTAGGGCTATAAAAATATACTTTTTGAAACTTTATCTGACCATACCTGTTTTTTACTGCTTTTGAGTCTGGTGGGTGGGGGTTTAACATAACAGTAAGTTTGTTTTCCTGAATAGTCCTAGGACTTTAGTAGTACTACCGTCAATCAAATCTCTCGTCTCTCCTAATACTCCATTATACTACCTCCAACCAAACGCCTATCTTACCACGCCTATCTTACCACGGGAAACAGCAAATAAGGTTGGCAATCCTGGGCGGATAAAATTTCCTCATAGCGGTCGTACTAGTGGTGTGACACAGTGGCAGTTGCTTGCCTATGAAAAAAAAGAAAATGAAATCTGGCTTGTCCTCCTGAGAAATACAAAGGTACAATACAGAATATAGCAGGTGACAGAAGTACACTAGAACAGTGCCACATTGTAGCCTAACAAATGTTAAAGTATAACTAATTCGGTTGAAGTTCTTTGACATTAGCCATGGGTCTTTGTCAAGCAGAGTAAGAATATATCCTCGGATTTCTTCACCAGCCTGTTGCTATCACCTTATCCTCCCCAGCAAGTGTGTGGATTTATTGCTGTAATTTAGTCACACATCAATCAAAACCACACAGCCCGGGGGAAGAGGGTTAGGGTTTGAAAAATGGATGGGTACGGGGGTTTTTGGGAAAGGTTTTGGGAGACAAGAAAAAGTAGCACAGCATGGACAAACAAATGTGAACATAAACAAATCTTTGGGTACAAACCTATCCATCAATCTTTGAAAGTGTATACACTACTTCATGCATGTCAGTTAAAAGTAAGTAGTACTTTCGACAACTGTGGAAGAAAGAATGCGACAGTACAGGGCGTGGGTGGAAATATTGATAACTATATTCAACATAAGGTCTCTGTAGCCAGATACCTGAGAGCCTTGCTGGTCACTATAAATCCATTCACAACAACACTCAATGGGGTTGGTCTGGAAGGTATAGTAGATAGAAAAGGAGAAATTGCTTTTTTTCTAGGTGTCCCCTCACTCACCAGGGTTGCCCCTTGGTGACATGCTTCATCATTGGGGCCATCCCAGTCCTCTACGGGCTGGGGCGTGCTGCGACTTGCGAATTACGTAGGAGCACTTACAAATGACTATGTGTGGTGCAGATGTGATAGTAGAGTGGACTAAGTGATGTGTTAAGGGATCAATTTAGAAGCAGAGAGAGATCCAAGAAATGCAGTCACAGTCAGAGAAAAAGGCAAGGGATACTGTATCTATGTGGTTGTAGTGGTCCTGTTGGAAGTGGTAAGTAAGTTGCCTGCAGAAAAAAAATCCTCCTTTTAGCGGCACTCCTCCATTGCAGCCGCCGCTTCGTCCATCGATGTTGGTCACCAGAAGACACCCTGTAAAAAATAGCACAGCATAGACAAACAATGGAACATAAACAATTCTTTGGGTACAAACCTATCCATCAATCTTTGAAAGTGCATGCACTACTGCATGCATGTCAGTGAAAAGTAAGTAGTACATTCGACAACTGTGGAAGAAAGAATGCGACAGTACAGGGCGTGGGTGGAAATATTGATAACTATATTCAACATAAGGTCTCTGTAGCCAGATACCTGAGAGCCTTGCTGGTCACTATAAATCCATTCACAACAACACTCAATGGGGTTGGTCTGGAAGGTATAGTAGATAGAAAAGGAGAAATTGCTTTTTTTCTAGGTGTCCCCTCACTCACCAGGGTTGCCCCTTGGTGACATGCTTCATCATTGGGGCCATCCCAGTCCTCTACGGGCTGGGGCGTGCTGCGACTTGCGAATTACGTAGGAGCACTTACAAATGACTATGTGTGGTGCAGATGTGATAGTGGAGTGGACTAAGTGATGTGTTAAGGGATCAATTTAGAAGCAGAGAGAGATCCAAGAAATGCAGTCACAGTCAGAGAAAAAGGCAAGGGATACTGTATCTATGTGGTTGTAGTGGTCCTGTTGGAAGTGGTAAGTAAGTTGCCTGCAGAAAAAAAATCCTCCTTTTAGCGGCACTCCTCCATTGCAGCCGCCGCTTCGTCCATCGATGTTGGTCACCAGAAGACACCCTGTAAAAAAAAGCACAGCATAGACAAACAATGGAACATAAACAATTACTTGGGTACAAACCTAGCCATCAATCTTTGAAAGTGCATGCACTACTGCATGCATGTCAGTGAAAAGTAAGTAGTACATTCGACAACTGTGGAAGAAAGAATGCAACAGTACAGGGCCTGTGTGGAATTATTGATAACGATATTCAACATAAGGTCTCTGTACTTAGCCAGATACCCGAGAGCCTTGCTGGTCACTATAAATCTATTCACAACAACACTCAGTGGGGTTGGTCTGGAAGGTATAGTAGATAGAAAAGGAGAAATTGCTTGTTTTCTAGGTGTCCCCTCACTCACCAGGGTTGCCCCTTGGTGACATGCTTCATCATTGGGGCCATCCCAGTCCTCTACGGGCTGGGGCGTGCTGCGACTTGCAAATTACGTAGGAGCACTTACAAATGACTATGTGTGGTGCAGATGTGATAGTGGAGTGGACTAAGTGATGTGTTAAGGGATCAATTTAGAAGCAGAGAGAGATCCAAGAAATGCAGTCACAGTCAGAGAAAAAGGCAAGGGATACTGTATCTATGTGGTTGTAGTGGTCCTGTTGGAAGTGGTAAGTAAGTTGCCTGCAGAAAAAAAATCCTCCTATTAGCGGCACTCCTCCATTGCAGCCGACGCTTCGTCCATCGATGTTGGTCACCAGAAGACACCCTGTCCACTGCCTGCCTGATGCTGAATTGTGGCTCGCTACTGTGAAGCCTGACTCCATCCTTTTTTCCCCATTGCGGGACCTGAAACCCGGCTTGTAATTATTCAACGAAAAAAAGGAAGTGATATAATATTACAACACCACTGATAAATAAATATAAGGTATGTAGGCTGTGGAGTGCAAAAAGTCACAATTTGATTTTCCTAGTAGACAGTACAATATTTTTGAAAGTGCGTACTCTGAGTCACCTTTTGAAGGATAAATAAGTATGGGCAAATTAATGTAGCGGATCTTGCCCCTCAAGCTAGGTGTACTGTAAACTGTGTTTTAGAACAAAATTAGATCTTCCTAGCAGTGCTCCCACCCAGACCCTTACTAAAGCCAGTCGCAAAAATGTAGAAGACCCCCAATCAAATCTCAAAAAACGAGGCCTAGCAGAAAACTGGTGACAAAACTTACTTTGAAAGTAAAAGTAGGCCGAAGTACCCCCTTCCTAATTACCCATTACCCACCGTGGATTGCATTCAAACCACTTGCAAGCAACCAAGCAAAAGTAGCCATAGCCAGCATCGCTCCAAGACTCGAAATCCCCCCCACTCAAACACATGCAATAGAAATACTGCTAACCCTAACGAACCCTAAGTTAAGAATAGTGGCAAAGGCTTTCTTTAACTATGCCAAATCCCCCCTTTCCCACCATGGATTTTCTTCAAATGACTTGCAACCAAAATTACACATTCTCACGAGTGCTCCAAGACCCCAGAACTCAGTTGGAAAAATCTAGAACACCCCGAAACACATGCAATCCTGCTGCTAGGGCTAACCCTAACGAACCCTAAGTTACAAAAAGTGCCAAAAGGCTTTTCCGCGAGGATTTTGTCCCAACCACTTCTACCCGGTATTAGACCTTCCCAGGAATGCCCCAAGACCCGCCAACCCACCCGCCAAGAAGCATAACACCCCCAAACAGGCCAAAAGCAAAATCTCATACTTGCAATATTTCTGGGCCTTCGGTCCAAACGCACTGCGTAGCTAGGCAATAAGTCGGGGTTGCCACGACGGATTTCCTGAAAAGCAAATGCAATCAAGATTAGAGTGTCCCAGCAGTGCTCCCAGACCACGAAACTCACCCACAAACACCAGGAAGCCCCCCAAACAGGCCCCTGAAAACGCTACATAGAGCAAAATGTCAGAAATAGCCAAAAAAAAATCGGCCTGGATTTTGTCCCAACCACTTCTACCCGGTATTAGACCTTCCCAGGAATGCCCCAAGACCCGCCAACCCACCCGCCAAGAAGCATAACACCCCCAAACAGGCCAAAAGCAAAATCTCATACTTGCAATATTTCTGGGCCTTCGGTCCAAACGCACTGCGTAGCTAGGCCATAAGTCGGGGTTGCCACGACGGATTTCCTGAAAAGCAAATTCAATCAAGATTAGAGTGTCCCAGCAGTGCTCCCAGACCACGAAACTCACCCACAAACACCAGGAAGCCCCCCAAACAGGCCCCCGAAAACGCTACATAGAGCAAAATGTCAGAAATAGCCAAAAAAAAATCGGCCTGGATTTTGTCCCAACCACTTCTACCCGGTATTAGACCTTCCCAGGAATGCCCCAAGACCCGCCAACTCACCCGCCAAGAAGCATAACACCCCCAAACAGGCCAAAAGCAAAATCTCATACTTGCAATATTTCTGGGCCTTCGGTCCAAACGCACTGCGTAGCTAGGCCATAAGTCGGGGTTGCCACGACGGATTTCCTGAAAAGCAAATGCAATCAAGATTAGAGTGTCCCAGCAGTGCTCCCAGACCACGAAACTCACCCACAAACACCAGGAAGCCCCCCAAACAGGCCCCCGAAAACGCTACATAGAGCAAAATGTCAGAAATAGCCAAAAAAAAATCGGCCTGGATTTTGTCCCAACCACTTCTACCCGGTATTAGACCTTCCCAGGAATGCCCCAAGACCCGCCAACCCACCCGCCAAGAAGCATAACACCCCCAAACAGGCCAAAAGCAAAATCTCATACTTGCAATATTTCTCGGCCTTCGGTCCAAACGCGCTGCGTAGCTAGGCCATAAGTCGGGGTTGGCATGACGGATTTCCTGAAAAGCAAATGCAATCAAGATTAGAGTGTCCCAGCAATGCTCCCAGACCACGAAACTCACCCACAAACAGACGGAACCTTCCCTAAGAGCACCTAAAAGGCAAGCAAGTCATCAAAAACACAAAAAAATTTCTTCCTGGGATTTGGTCCAAACCACTTTTATCCGGTATTAGAGCTTCCCAACAATGGTCCCAGAGCCGTCAACTCACCTGCAAAGAGGTACAACAACACCCCCACAAGTGCTGAGTCTTTCTTCATTGGGCGTAAACCAGCCCTCTGGTTTGATGGAAATAGGAGTCTGGAGGAGGAGGATAGAGGAGCATGTTCTTCTGAACTTGTGAACCTGAGGAATGCAGACTGCGGCAACTTCAAATCAATTAGCAAACCAGCGAAGACAGTTCTGCTGATGGGCTTGATTTTGTGATTATCTGATTAAAGTTTGAAATATATTAACTGTGCACAACAAAGAAAGACAGACACACAGGAATAAAAGTGAATAGGGACGAAAAAGAAAGCTATTGATTCGTTGTCTCATTTTCAGGGCTCGGTATCACGGTCCAGGAATGAGAATAAGGCTTCGTCATCATACTCTGCGAATTCAGGCAGGGTGAGCTCAGTGTCACCTGACAGAGTAGAAATTCCCTCATCTATGTTGCTGGCCACCTCCTCTTCATCCGGCACGCTCTCTCGTACTCTGAAATCTGGTGGTATGAGGTGCTGATTCATCTTGATCATTGTTAACCTCTCCACATTTTTGGGCGAGAGGCGGCTCCGTTTGGGAGTTACAATCCCACCAGCCGCACTGAAAACCCGTTCAGAAGACACGCTTGCGAGTGGGCAAGACAAGTAGTTTAAAGCCAGGTTGGTGAGCTGTGGCCACAATTCTTTTTTCCCATGCCAATACGCCAATGGGTCAGAATTAACATAGACCTCTGTTGAGTCATTCAGATAGTCCTTCACCATCGACTCAAGGTCCTCATCCAAGGTTCCTCCACTTTGCTTAGCTCTTGCTGTGCCTCTGACCTTTTGAGAACCAAACCCACGCAGAGCTAGACAATCCTCTTCAGCCTCCAATGTTTCTGTTGTGTTTCGTGCAGATTATACAGGTTTATACAGTGCGCCAAACACGGCACTCTGAAATAGTAGCCGTCCCTCATGGCCTTAACTATATTGGCGCCATTGTTCGTGGAAACATAACCAACCTTGCGTTTTAGTGGGGACAGCCAGTTAAGGACCTTTGTGTTAAAGACATCCAAAATGTTTTCTGCTGTGTGACGTTTCTCCAAACCAAACATGGCTAGTGTTGCATGTTTCCGAGCAGCTTTAAAAACAATGTTCGTGTCAACACCTGTGTTTAGCTTTGCTTTAGCCCCTGAAAAAGAGACCCAGTGTGCAGTGATGCACATGTAATCAGCGCCTGCGCCACTGGTCCACATGTCTGTTGTCAGATGTATAGTGTGAACAGCACTCTTCTGCAAAGCTGCCCCAATCACCTTCAGAACATCTTCATGTAGTGCTGGAACCGCAACTCGGGCAAAATAGAACCGGCTAGGAACCTTCCATTTAGGGCAGAGCGCTGCCACTAATTCTAGAAAACCAACCCCTTCTACAAAAGAAAAAGGGAGAAGGTCCAGAGCTAGCATTTTAGCCAGCTTAGTGTTATACAGACGGGTCATTGGGTGGTTGCGTTCATATTGCGCTTCTGTAAACAACATCTTTTTAATGTTGCCCTGGACCAAGGATTTACGGGATGATGATGATCTCTTCGACCCAGTTACGCTCGCTGATGAACTTTTCCGCATTGATGTCTCACTCTCTCCCACACTCTTAGTGTGGCTCCCATGGGGTGTGCTGCTGACAGGGGAACTGGGTGTAAGTGAAGTGTTTGAATCGTCTGCTTCCTTCTCGTCATCATCAGATGAAAAATCAACGTTTTCATTGCGTGCAATTCGGGCTTCCTTGATCGCGTGTAGGTGCGCAAACCATTGGACATCGTGCGTTCTCCTAAGATGACCTCTCTGGCCTCCGGTACCATAGTTGGTACCAAACTTACCACGACTAACTCGAAGCTTACAAATGCTACAAATGGCTACGTTTTCCTTTTTTGGGCAAACACTAAAGAAGTCCCAAACTGGAGACTTGAAATGTCTTTGGGGGCCGGAGGAGGCGGCGATACTGGTGGTGGTGGTCCTGCTGCTAATGCCAGATGAAGTGGAGGATGTGGATTGCCGAACTTCAGTACGTTTTGCACTTTCACCACCACGAATTGAGGTCGAGGACGAGGTGGGTACCTTCTTGCGAGGAAGAAATATGGAAGCGGTAGGTTTTGGTGTACTACCTAACTCCAAATCTAATGATTCCATTTCCATTGCCTCCTCGCCGACATCATCATCACGCTCAGCAGCTTCTCGGGATAGGGTCAAAATGTCTCTCTGCTGCATGCCCGGTGGGGCTGCAGTGACCTTTGTGATGACTGGCTCGTCGTCATCGTGAGAGGCTTCATCACCAGCAGTATCTGTCACTTCTTGTTGAGCCTCATCACACTCCATAGGTTTGAGTTTTTGGACGACCTTCCTTTTACGCTTAGGTACCGGTGTCAGATCATGGTGTGCCTCACTGTCAGACCGCAGTTGTGGTTCCCAAGACAGATCACTTGCATCAGAACGAGGTGGGCTTGAAGAAGATGTAGACACCCCCCTTGATCTTTTCCTTGCTAGGGATGTGGAAGACAATGAATGATCATCAGGAGGAGTGGCTTCCAATGATACCTCGGCTTCATTGTCGATTTCCTGATGTGCCCCTACTTCGGGAGGAACAACTATTGTGGGCACTTGTGAACCTCCATGCACCTTTGCTTGCGCATCTCCTTTTGCTGCCTCTCCTTCCACATGTACTTGGGCGTGTACTTGCACATGGTGTTGTTGTTGCGGCTGTGGTTGTTCAACACTTGTCAGATGAGTTACAACAACCTGTGTTGATTCAGGGAGATTGCTGCTACTTTCTTGCGATGAGCCAACATCACTGGTCGATTGTGATTGGAGAAGTACACTGACTGCCTCTGAAGCACTCAAGGGCTTTGACTTAAGTTGGCGTGGTGGTGGAGGCACTGAACCCAATGGAGCAGGGGTGCTGCTCCCAGCTTGGTCCCCAGCAGATCCTGCTGCTGCAGGCGTACTTTTTTTTTTTCTCCCAAAAAAAGTGGCGGGTGGCACACCAGCCTCCTTGGTAACTTGCTTCTTCTGCTCCTTACTAGCAACTTTCTTGCTAGAGGAGCTAGGGAGAACTTTCTTTGGGGCCATCTTCTTCAGAGCAGGTCAGACAGCAGGCCGCAGTTGCACGAATTGTAGAGTTGTCTGAGGCCAGACGTGACGTCGCATGACGTTATGCTGCACACACACACCGCTGCAGGACTTCTTCCTGGCACTGGTGGTTCTCTTGAGTCTTGTGCACCTAAAAAAAATGGAAGACAGAGGAACATCAGTTCAGTTACAGAGCACAAAAAAATCGAAAAACACTGCAAAATCAGCACAATCCCAATCCATCCATGCCCTCCATAATGTTTAAATTCAAGACCACCCACAGAAAGACTAGGCCCATGCAAGACTCACTACCCCTGGGCATAAATAAAGGTTGAAAAGTAGGCAAAATGGTTGGAGGCCTAACAACAAAGCCTGCATTCAAAATGGCCACTTGCCTCCTAGCACATGGCCAGGGCCTGCCTGTACCAGCACTCAAAATGGCCCCCACCCACATGGCCTGTCCCCATGAACAATCCAAAAAATCGAAAAACACAGAAAAATCAGCACAATCCCCATGCCATCCATGCCCTCCATGATGTTTAAATTCAAGACACCCCACAGAAAGACTAGGCCCATGCACCACTCACTACCCCTGGTCAAAAGGCCCCAAAACAGCTCAAAAATCGAAAAACACAGAAAAATCAGCACAATCCCATTCCATCCATGCCCTCCATGATGTTTAAGTTCAAGACAGCCCACATAAAGACTAGGCCCATGCTAGACTCAAATACCCCTGGTGAAAAGGCCACAAGTACAGGCCCAAAAAACGAAAATCACTGAAAAATCTGCACAATCCCATTCCATCCATGGCCTCCATGATGTTTAAATTCAAGACAGCCCACAGAAAGACTAGGCCCATGCAAGACTCACTACCCCTGGGCATAAATAAAGGTTGAAAAGTAGGCAAAATGGTTGGAGGCCTAACAACAAAGCCTGCATTCAAAATGGCCACTTGCCTGCCAGCACATGGCCAGTGCCTGTAGCTGCACTCAAAATGGCCACCAGCCACATGGCCTGTCCCTCCCCATGAACACCCCCAAAAATCGAAAAACACTGCAAAATCAGCACAATCCCATTCCATCCATGGCCTCCATGATGTTTAAATTCAAGACAACCCACAGAAAGTCTAGGCCCATGCAAGACTCACTACCCCTGGGCATAAATAAAGGTTGAAAAGTAGGCAAAATGGTTGGAGGCCTAACAACAAAGCCTGCATTCAAAATGGCCACTTGCCTGCCAGCACATGGCCAGTGCCTGTAGCTGCACTCAAAATGGCCACCAGCCACATGGCCTGTCCCTCCCCATGAACACCCCCAAAAATCGAAAAACACTGCAAAATCAGCACAATCCCATTCCATCCATGGCCTCCATGATGTTTAAATTCAAGACAACCCACAGAAAGACTAGGCCCATGCAAGATTCACTACCCCTGGGCATAAATAAAGGTTGAAAAGTAGGCAAAATGGTTGGAGGCCTAACAACAAAGCCTGCATTCAAAATGGCCACTTGCCTGCCAGCACATGGCCAGTGCCTGTAGCTGCACTCAAAATGGCCACCAGCCACATGGCCTGTCCCTCCCCTCGAACACCCCCAAAAATCGAAAAACACTGCAAAATCAGCACAATCCCATTCCATCCATGGCCTCCATGATGTTTAAATTCAAGACAACCCACAGAAAGACTAGGCCCATGCAAGACTCACTACCCCTGGGCATAAATAAAGGTTGAAAAGTAGGCAA
Source organism: Lissotriton vulgaris (assembly GCF_964263255.1). NCBI lineage: Eukaryota > Metazoa > Chordata > Amphibia > Caudata > Salamandridae > Lissotriton > Lissotriton vulgaris. The sequence continues at coordinate 130,228 of NW_028242809.1, forward strand.
AATGGTTGGAGGCCTAACAACAAAGCCTGCATTCAAAATGGCCACTTGCCTCCTAGCACATGGCCAGGGCCTGCCTGTACCAGCACTCAAAATGGCCCCCACCCACATGGCCTGTCCCCATGAACAATCCAAAAAATCGAAAAACACTGAAAAATCAGCACAATCCCCATGCCATCCATGCCCTCCATGATGTTTAAATTCAAGACACCCCACAGAAAGACTAGGCCCATGCACCACTCACTACCCCTGGTCGAAAGGCCCCAACAACAGGTCAAAAAAACGAAAATCACTGAAAAATCTGCACAATCCCATTCCATCCATGGCCTCCATGATGTTTAAGTTCAAGACAGCCCACAGAAAGACTAGGCCCATGCTAGACTCAAATACCCCTGGTGAAAATGCCACAAGTACAGGCCCAAAAAACGAAATTCACTGACAAATCTGCACAATCCCATTCCATCCATGGCCTCCATGATGTTTAAATTCAAGACAACCCACAGAAAGACTAGGCCCATGCAAGACTCACTACCCCTGGGCATAAATAAAGGTTGAAAAGTAGGCAAAATGGTTGGAGGCCTAACAACAAAGCCTGCATTCAAAATGGCCACTTGCCTGCCAGCACATGGCCAGTGCCTGTAGCTGCACTCAAAATGGCCACCAGCCACATGGCCTGTCCCTCCCCATGAACACCCCCAAAAATCGAAAAACACTGCAAAATCAGCACAATCCCATTCCATCCATGGCCTCCATGATGTTTAAATTCAAGACAACCCACAGAAAGACTAGGCCCATGCAAGACTCACTACCCCTGGGCATAAATAAAGGTTGAAAAGTAGGCAAAATGGTTGGAGGCCTAACAACAAAGCCTGCATTCAAAATGGCCACTTGCCTGCCAGCACATGGCCAGTGCCTGTAGCTGCACTCAAAATGGCCACCAGCCACATGGCCTGTCCCTCCCCATGAACACCCCCAAAAATCGAAAAACACTGCAAAATCAGCACAATCCCATTCCATCCATGGCCTCCATGATGTTTAAATTCAAGACAACCCACAGAAAGACTAGGCCCATGCAAGACTCACTACCCCTGGGCATAAATAAAGGTTGAAAAGTAGGCAAAATGGTTGGAGGCCTAACAACAAAGCCTGCATTCAAAATGGCCACTTGCCTCCTAGCACATGGCCAGGGCCTGCCTGTACCAGCACTCAAAATGGCCCCCACCCACATGGCCTGTCCCCATGAACAATCCAAAAAATCGAAAAACACAGAAAAATCAGCACAATCCCCATGCCATCCATGCCCTCCATGATGTTTAAATTCAAGACACCCCACAGAAAGACTAGGCCCATGCACCACTCACTACCCCTGGTCGAAAGGCCCCAACAACAGGTCAAAAATCGAAAAACACAGAAAAATCAGCACAATCCCATTCCATCCATGCCCTCCATGATGTTTAAGTTCAAGACAGCCCACAGAAAGACTAGGCCCATGCTAGACTCAAATACCCCTGGTGAAAAGGCCACAAGTACGGGCCCAAAAAACGAAAATCACTGAAAAATCTGCACAATCCCATTCCATCCATGGCCTCCATGATGTTTAAATTCAAGACAACCCACAGAAAGACTAGGCCCATGCAAGACTCACTACCCCTGGGCATAAATAAAGGTTGAAAAGTAGGCAAAATGGTTGGAGGCCTAACAACAAAGCCTGCATTCAAAATGGCCACTTGCCTGCCAGCACATGGCCAGTGCCTGTAGCTGCACTCAAAATGGCCACCAGCCACATAGCCTGTCCCTCCCCATGAACACCCCAAAAAATCGAAAAACACTGCAAAATCAGCACAATCCCATTCCATCCATGGCCTCCATGATGTTTAAATTCAAGACAACCCACAGAAAGACTAGGCCCATGCAAGACTCACTACCCCTGGGCATAAATAAAGGTTGAAAAGTAGGCAAAATGGTTGGAGGCCTAACAACAAAGCCTGCATTCAAAATGGCCACTTGCCTCCTAGCACATGGCCAAGGCCTGCCTGTACCAGCACTCAAAATGGCCCCCCACCCACATGGCCTGTCCCCATGAGCAATCCAAAAAATCGAAAAACACAGAAAAATCAGCACAATCCCCATGCCATCCATGCCCTCCATGATGTTTAAATTCAAGACACCCCACAGAAAGACTAGGCCCATGCACCACTCACTACCCCTGGTCAAAACTCAAAAGGCCCCAACAACAGGTCAAAAATCGAAAAACACAGAAAAATCAGCACAATCCCATTCTATCCATGCCCTCCATGATGTTCAAGTTCAAGACAGCCCACAGCAAGACTAGGCCCATGCTAGACTCAAATACCCCTGGTGAAAAGGCCACAAGTACAGGCCCAAAAAACGAAAATCACTGAAAAATCAGCACAATCCCATTCCATCCGTGCCCTCCATGATGTTTAAATTCAAGACAACCTACAGAAAGACTAGGCCCATGCTAGACTCAAATACCCCTGGTGAAAAGGCCACAAGTACAGCCCCAAAAAACGAAAATCACTGAACAATCAGCACAATCCCAATTCATCCATGGCCTCCATGATGTTTAAGTTCAAGACAACCCACAGAAAGACTCAGTCCACCCACCACTGAGTACCCCTGGGCAAAAGGCCCCAAAACAGCCCAAAAATCGAAAATTCCAAAATTTTAATTGCAGCAACTGTAATGCCCCAAACAAACTTATTTGTAAAATTTCTAATCCAACAGTGATCCAAAGAAAGTCAAAAAGGCCTCAAATCCAAATATCCAGCAGCATCCACAAAAAGTAATCCTTCCAGCTCCAGACCCAAATGAAAAGTGACCAGGAGATGGACAAAGCACTGGGAGGAGCCTGCTGAACAGGAACAGGAAGTTGAAGACTGTGGGGCACTTCCTTCCTCCCACCCCCCTGCCCCCCTCCCCAAAATGGACTCCTCGCTAAAAAAGTGCAGGCAAATGTCAAACTAAGGAGTTATTCAGATAAAAATCATCATTTCTAGAAGGTTTATGCTGCTTGCTGGTGGATTTCTTGTGCAGAATTGCAAATTTATATTTTCGCTCGCCGCATCTCAAATCTCGCAATTGCGAAGTACCGCGAGACGTGATCTCGCCGTACTCGCGTTGACAAACTCTCGCTGTGCAAGTTGGCAAGCCGCGATGACGTAATCGCGCTCGCCAAATTCCCGCGGGATCACACAGCAAGATCCAAAATGGCGCAGCACTCGCAAAATATCGGGAAAAACAACTCGGCAAACGATGATAAACGCCGCGCGCCGCAAAAATTGTATCACCAACGCCGCGCGCCGCCAAAAAAATCCGCTGCGTGCGAATTTGCGGATTTTGCGGGAAATTCGCAAATCTCGCGGATTGCGAATTTCCCAAAAATCCGCAAAATCCGCGAGCGTAACGGATTTTCCGCCCATGCTTACAGCGGCCCGTGGGCCGTACTATGAGTACCCATGGTGTAGGGGGTTAAAATTACTATTCTTACTCCAGGGGGTGTAATAGTAGAGTAAGTGTTGGATAGTGTAGGGGTATAAATTACTATTCTTATTCCAGGGGGGTGTAATAGTAGGGTAAGTGTTGGATTGTGTAGGGGGTTAAAATTACTATTCTTTATACAGGGGGGTGTAATAGTAGGGTAAGTGTTGGATAGTGTAGGGGGTTAAAATTACTATTTGTACAGGGGTGGCCTTAGGCATGTGCAAGCTGTGCACCGCACAGTGCCACCAAACCCCAGGGGCCACCACACCAATATATATCCTTAATATAATAATCCCCTGAGTATGGATACATATTTGTGTGGCAGCCCCTGGCAGTGATTTGGTGGCCTCTGGCTCTGTTCCACTTCCAAACACCCTGAACCCCCCCTCTTCACTTGCCTCCGTGCTCCGCCCTGCCCGGACCCTCTCTTCCGGGGCCCCCTACCTATGCTCCCTGCCCAGGGCCGCCATGAGCCTAGAGCCACCCCTGATTCTTACTCCATGGGGTGTAAAATTAGGGTAAGTGTTGGATAGTGTAGGGGGTAAAATGTACTATTCTTACTCCAGGGGGCTGTAAAAATAGGGTAAGTGTTGGATAGTGTAGGGGTATAAATTACTATTCTTACTCCAGGTGGGTGTAATAGTAGAGTAAATGTTGGATAGTGTAGGGGTATAAATTACTATTCTTATTCCAGGGGGGTGTAATAGTAGGGTAAGTGTTGGATTGTGTAGGGGGTTAAAATTACTATTCTTTATACAGGGGGGTGTAATAGTAGGGTAAGTGTTGGATAGTGTAGGGGGTTAAAATTACTATTTGTACAGGGGTGGCCTTAGGCATGTGCAAGCTGTGCACCTGCACAGTGCCACCAAACCCCAGGGGCCACCACACCAATATATATCCTTAATATAATAATCCCCTGAGGATGGATACATATTTGTGTGGTGGCCCCTGGCAGGGATTTGGTGGCCTCTGGCTCTGTCCCACTTCCAAACACCCTGACCCCCCTCTTCACTGGCCTCCGTGCTCCGCCCTGCCCGGACCCCCTCTTCCGGGGCCCCCTACCTATGCTCCCTGCCCAGGGCCGCCATGAGCCTAGAGCCACCCCTGATTCCTACTCCATGAGGTGTAAAATTAGGGTAAGTGTTGGATAGTGTAGGGGGTAAAATTTACTATTCTTACTCCAGTAGGGTGTAAAAATAGGGTAAGTGTTGGATAGTGTAGGGGTATAAATTACTATTCTAACTCCTGTGGGATGTAATAGTAGGGTAAATTTTGGAAAGTGTAGGGGGTTAAAATTAATATTCTTAATACAGGTGGGTGTAATAGTAGGGTAAGTGTTGGATAGTGTAGTTATTTTAAATTACTATTCCTAATACAGGAGGGTGTAATAGTAGGGTAAGTGTGGGCTAGTGTAAGGGTACAAATTACTATTCTTACTCCAGGGGGGGGTGTAACAGTAGGGTAAGTGTTGGATAGTGTAGGGGTATAAATTACTATTCGTACTCCAGGGGTGTGTAGTAGTAAGGTAAGTGTTGGATATTGTAGGAGTTAAAAATACTATTCTTACTCCAGGGGAGTGTAATAGTAGGGTAAGTGTTGGATAGTGTAGGGGTTTAAAATTACTATTGTTACTCTAGGGGGTGTAATAATAGGGTAAGTGTTGGATAGTGTAGGGGTATAATTTACTATTCTTACTCCAGGGGTGTAATAGTAGAGTAAGTGTTGGATAGTGTAGGAGTTTTACATTACTATTCTTACTCCAGGGGGTGCAATAGTAGGGTAAATATTGCATAGTGTAGGGGGTTAACATTACTATTCTTACTCCAGGGGGGTGTAACAGTAGGGTAAGTGTTGGAGAGTGTAGGGGGTTAACATTACTATTCTTACTCCAGGTGGGTCTAAAATTAGGGTAAGTGTTGGATAGTGTAGGGGGTTAAATTTACTATTCTTACTCCGGCAGGGAGTAAAAGTAGAGTAAGTGTTGGAAGGTGTAGGGGTATAAATTACTATTCTTACTCCAGGGGGGTGTCATAGTAATGTAAGTGTTGGATAGTGTAGGGGTATGAATTACTATCCTTATTCAAGGGGGGTGTAATAGTAGGGTAAGTGTTGGATAGTGTAGGGGTATAAATTACTATTCTTACTCCAGGGGTGTGTAATAGTAAGGTAAGTGTTGGATAGTGTAGGAGTTAAAAATACCATTCTTACTCCAGGGGAGTGTAATTGTAGGGTAAGTGTTGGATAGTGTAGGGGGTTACAATTACTATTCTTACTCTGGGGTGTGTAATAGTAGGGTAAGTGTTGGATAGTGTATGGGTATACATTACTATTCTTACTCCAGGGGGGTGTAATAGTAGAGTAAGTATTGGATAGTACAGGGGTTTTAAATTACTATTCTTACTCCAGGGGGGTGTAATAGTAGGGTAAGTGTTGGATAGTGTAGGGGGTTAAAATTACTATTCTTTATACAGGGGGTGTAATAGTACGATAAGCGGTGGATAGTGTAGGGGGTTAAAATTACTATTCTTACTCCATGGGGGTGTAGAATTAGGGTAAGTGTTGGTTAGTGTAGGTGGTTAAATTTACTATTCTTACTCCAGGGGGCGTAAAAGTAGGGTAAGTGTTGGATAGTGTAGGGGTATACATTACTATTCTTACTCCTGTGGGGTGTAATAGTAGGGTAAGTTTTGGAAAGTATAGGGGTTTAAAATTAATATTCTTAATACAAGGGGTGTAGTAGTAGGGTAAGTGTTGGATAGTGTAGTTTTTTAAAATTACTATTCTTAATACAGGGGGGTGTATTAGTTGGGTTAGTGTAGGGGGTTCAAATTACTATTCGTACTCCGGGGGTGGGGTGTAAAATTAGGGTAAGTGTTGGATAGTCTAGGGGTTTATATTTACTATTCATACTCCAGGGGGGTGTAAAAATAGGGTAAGTGTTGGATAGTGTAGGGGTATAAATCACTATTCTTACTCCAGGGGGGTGTAATATTATTATTAATATTATTATTATTGCATTTATTTAGCGCACAGCTACCTGGAGGTTTCCCGGCGCTTGCCTTGGGAACCCATCCTGGCTTTTCCCTGTGAGATAGCCCCTACAGGGCATCCCCAGGGTGAAAGTCAGGCATCCCTCCGCAGGGGGGCCGTTGTGGAGATTAAGCAAGCTTAATGCCCAGCGTTGCAGAGTGAGAACCCATGATTAGAGCAGGCACCGAAGCGAGAATTATCAAGTCCGTGGACATTTGAGCTCAAGACCCTGCCACGTCGGGAATTGAACCCTGGTACCGGGTCTGACCTCAGCTTCCGGGTCTGCCTGCTCTACACTGTGAGCCACACTTCTCCACAACACCGTGAGCCAAACTTCTCCACAGTAATAGTAGGAAAAGTGTTGGATAGTGTAGGGGTTTAAATTACTATTCTTACTCCTGGATAGTGTAATAGCAGGGTAAGTGTTGGATAGTGTAGGGGGTTAAAATCACTATTCTTAATACAGGGGGGGTATTAAATTAATTAAAAAAATTAATTTAAAAACTACTTACCCATACTCACGTTGTAAAGGCATGCGTTGTAATAACATCTGCGTTGTAATGGCATGCGTTGTAATAGCATGCGTTGTAATACCTCTTGCGTTGTAAAAGTTGCGTTGTGATGGTAGTGCGTTGTGAAAGTTGCGTTGTGATGGTTGTTTCCCCTTATATTTTGTATAAGTGTCCACCATTTGGAGTTGGTGCACATAATGGCTATCAGCTCCTCTGAGCAGCTTTTTGGCAGCGTATGCACTGTACAAAGAACATACAGTATTACACACACTAATGTATATCAAGCAATGAAGTTTAATAATGCGTCAGTTTTATACAGTAGTGCTGCCGGAGATCTGTGGTTTCTTAGCATATGAAATAAAAGATGTGTTATTACCTGTTAGAAATCGGGTTAATGGTAGAGGGAAGTTAAACCCTACTCTAGCAGGAACCACAATACTTGTTAGGGTGAAACACAGGTCAACCCTAAATGAACCTATGGGCAACCCTGTCGCAGCTGGACATAGAGCAGTCAGGCTTAACTTAGAGGCAATGTGTAAAGTATTTGTGCAACACTTCAAACAGTAAGAAAGTGAAAACACCTCACAAAAAGGATCCTGCACTGAGGAGGAAAAATAGAACTTTTTTCTAGAAATAAAATAACAACAAAACGATTTAAAAAATCCAATTAGTAGAATGGGAGATATGCAATATTAAAGATTTTATTAAAAAATAGCACCAAAAAGCAAAAATGCCATGCCGGACCAGGGCAAAGTCACAAGTGCAGGTCACTGTGATGGAGCACTGGCCCAGCTATAAGCACTAAGTTAGGCCTGCTGAACAAAGTACCTTAAATCCTGATGCTTGGAGTGCACAGCATTGCTTCATGAGGCTTGATGTCGCCCGGCTTCAGTTCCAAGGAAGCTGTACGGCTAGGCATTCGTTCCAATGGATCAGGCAGCTGGGGGGTGAGGCTGTGAAGGGTTTTGCGTTGATCAACTTTGATTCCAATGAGGCTGCTAGCTGTTTGGCAAGGCTCAGCAGGGCTCTGCGTCACTTCTTATGGGTTCCAATGGGGACCGCAGTTGGGCTTGTCAGAGCACCTTCAGGCCCACTTCCAAGGTTCCAGGACTGGGACGGCAGCACTTGGGAGGGCAGGACTCACAATGGCAGAGTACAGGTGCTTGGGTTCAAGCATGTTGTAAACCTGTTATGTCCCTGAGACTTCCAATCAGCATCCAGTCAACTAGCCTTTGGAGTCACTCTGGGGTCCTGGGTTCAGAGCTGCAGGTCTGGCAAGAGGGCAGCAGATTAGCACAGCAAGGCAGCAGTCCTTCAGAACAGCAGAGTGGCCGTCCTTCTCTCTGGCAGAGTATCCACAGGTTCAGAAGTGTACTACATATCTGGTGTCCAAGGCCCAGTTATTATACCCAGTTGTTCCTTTGAAGTGGGGAGAAGCTTCTAGAATTCCCTTTGAAGTCCCCAGACATCCTCCCTTCCCTGTCTTGGCCCAACACTAACTACAGGGGATATGCAGCCCTTTGAGTGGAGGGAGGACAACGCCTATTCAAACGTCCCGGACTTCAGATGATATTTTTTCAGCCCGTGTTGGTCCATCATGCCTGCATGAGCACCATTAAGATTTTCTCTGCCTCTGGAGTGATATAAATGTCCGTTAACAAATGTTTACATGATTCAAACTTTGTCTATGGGGTGCAACCTCGTCAAGGGACAGTCAATTTGGTTTGCAAAAAAGGAACAATGACAGAATGCACGCCTTCCCTTATAATGGTTATATGTAAATCTTGATGAAAAGAATCTTTAAGTGCGTGCGATCAGATGAAGTGATCTGTCCCAACAATCACTATTCTATGATGAGTGTTCAAAAGGGGCACGTGACTACGCACCCTCCTGTCGCACTGAGAAATCCAGGAATGTTTCCACATAATAAACAGCTTCATTATAGTAATCTGCTTTTTCGAAGTACACCAATCAGAAATTAATATCTTTAATATACTTTGTATCCATACTTCCTTAATCACTGCGGAGACAGCGTATTCAGACATGATTCATTTATTGGACATTTCAAATTTTCAAATGTCGACTGCGTGCCCTCCGGGCTTTTAACAGCAACATGTTTACAATGGATCATGGTGTTAAATAGGTTCATAAAAGTCTTCACCCACTGCATTTCAGGCCGTAAAGGCCCTTCGTCAGGGGTCACTAGAATAGATAAAATAAAGACATCTCAACCAACTGCACAATGCTAGCGCTATACATAAAAATGTAAACAATGACAATATAAATGATAAAGCTACCCCACATGGTGCGACCCTCTGCTGGCCTTTCCTTAACAAAACCACACAAAATACTAATCACCTCCCACTTGCAAGTTGTTTCCAACCCGAACTCCAACATTAAAATAAACCAAGGATAAATACAAAAATCTTAAATTCCATAAACCCTCCACAAGAGTGTGCACCCCATCGTAAATTACTATAAAGACTTTCCCCAAAGAGCCTGTCTATTAATCAACACTAGTAGTTACAGCCACCACCTTCAATCTATCGTATTGTGTGAATTGATAAAGTAACCTTTTAAAAGCTACAAGTGGCATTTTGATGGTTCGTACGCAGCCGTTAAACGCTGCTTGAAATCTGCTCAAACACCAAACTTTCAGAGCAATCTTTTAAAGACTACCCCACGTGCACACTGAGAAACAGGTGTGTTTTGAATACGTGATCTTGGCCCAATTGAAATTCAAAAGTCTTAAAGGGGTATGTTCCTAAGCTCTGTGATTAAAACGCAAAAAATCCTCATTCAACAACAAACTTACCCACCACCTCCCTTGTTCCAATAAGAAACCTGCATTAATTGGAAAAAAAAAACAACTCATGTAAAATAAACACATGCATACTAAAAAGGCCATGACATGAGTAAATAAACAAATGTTTTGTGTATTAGAGAAATCCGCCAGTATCAACAAGGTTAAAACGTTTCGGACTTCAGATGATATTTTTTTCAGCCTGTGTTGGTCCATCATGACTGCATGAGCGCCATTAAGATTTTTTCTGCCTCCGGAGTGGTATAAAAGTCCGTAATCAAAAGTTTACATGATTCAAACTTTGTCTAAGGGGTGCAACCTCGTCGAGGGGCAGTCAATTTGGTTTGCAAAAAAGGAACAATGACAGAATGCACTCCTTCCCTTATAATGGTTATATGTAAATCTTGATGAAAAGAATCTTTAAGTGCGTGCGATCAGATGAAGTGATCTGTTCCAACAAGCACTACTCTATGAAGAGTGTCCAAAAGAGTGCATAGTCACGTGCCCCTTTTGGACACTCTTTATAGTATAGTGAATGTTCCTTTTTTGCAAACCAAATTGACTGTCCCTCGACGAGGTTGCACCCCATAGGCAAAGTTTGAATCATGTAAACGTTTTATTACGGACATTTATACCACTCCGGAGGCAGAAAAAATCTTAATGCCACCCATGGAGGCATGATGGACCAACACGGGTTGAAAAAATATCATCTGAAGTCCGGGACGTTTTAACCTTGTTGATACTGGCGGATTTCTCTAATGCACAAAACATTTGTTTATTTACTCATGTCATGGCCTTTTTAGTACTTATGTGTTTATTTTACAAGAGTTGGGATTTTTTTTAAATTACTGCAGGTTTCTTATTGGGACAAGGGAGGTGGTGGGTAAGTTTGTTGTTGAATGATGATTTTTTGCGTTTTAATCAAAGAGCTTAGGAACATACCCCTTTAAGACTTTTGAATTTCAACTGGGCGAAGATCACGTCTTCAAAACACACCTGTTTCTCAGTGTGCACGTGGGGTAGTCTTTAAAAAGTGCTCTGAAAGTTTGGTGTTTAAGCAGATTTTAAGCAGCGTTTAACGGCTGCGTACGAACCATCAAAATGCCACTTGTAGCTTTTAAAAGGTAACTTTATAAGTTCCCACAATACGATAGATTGAAGGTGCTGGCTGTAACTACTAGTGATGAATAATAGTCCGGCTCTTTGGGAAAAGTCTTTATAGTAATTTCCGATGGGGTGCACACTCTTGTGGAGGGTTTATGGAATTTAAGATTTTTGTATTTATCCTTGGTTTATTTTAATGTTGGAGTTCGGGTTGGAAACAACTTGCAAGTGGGAGGTGATTAGTATTTTGTGTGGTTTTGTTAAGGAAAGGCCAGCAGAGGGTCGCACTATGTGGGGTAGCTTTATCATCCTCCTAGACCTCTCCGCGGCATTCGACACTGTCTGCCACCGCACCCTAGTACAGCGCCTCAGCAACGTCGGAATCCAGGACAAGGCGCTGGAATGGATCATCTCCTTCCTCGACGGAAGAACACAGAGAGTCCGCCTACCACCGTACAAGTCAGAGGCCACCGAAGTCATCTGCGGCGTCCCCCAAGGATCCTCACTGAGCCCTACCCTCTTCAACGTCTACATGAGCCCCCTCGCGGCCATCGCACGCCAACACAACCTCAGCATAATCTCCTACGCCGACAACACCCAGCTGATCCTCTCCCTGACCAACGATCCCGCCGCCGCCAGAGCCAACCTGCACGAAGGGATGAAAGAGGTAGCCAAAAGGATGACGACCAGCCGCCTGAAACTGAACTCGGACAAGACGGAGGTCCTCATCCTGGGCTCTTCACCCTCCGCCTGGGACGACTCCTGGTGGCCTCCCGCCCTGGGCACCGCACCCAAACCGACAGACCATGCACGCAACCTGGGCTTCATCCTGGACTCCTCCCTCTCCATGACCAGGCAAGTCAACAACGTCTCCTCGGCGTGCTTCAACATCCTACGCATGCTACGGAAGATCTTCTGGTGGATCCCCACCAAGACCAGGAAGACCGTCACCCAGGCCCTCGTCACTAGCCGACTGGACTACGGCAACGTCCTCTACGCCGGTACCACCGCCAAGCTCCAGAAGAGACTCCAGCGGATCCAGAACGCCTCAGCCAGACTCATCCTCGACATCCCACGAACCAGCCACATCTCCGGACATCTGAGAGACCTTCACTGGCTCCCCGTCAACAAAAGAATCACCTTCCACCTCCTCACCCACGCACACAAAGCCCTACACGACCAAGGCCCAAGCTACCTCAACAGCCGAATCAACTTCTACGCTCCCAAACGCCACCTCCGATCAGCCAACCACGCCCTCGCCGCTGTCCCCCGCATCCGAAGAGCGACTACAGGAGGAAGGTCCTTCTCCTACCTGGCCGCCAAGACCTGGAACTCCCTCCCGACCGACCTGCGCCTGACCCAAGACCACCTCTCCTTCAGGAAGAAGCTGAAGACCTGGCTGTTCGAGCAGTAGCGGCACCCCCCCCACCCCCAGCGCCTTGAGACCCTACGGGTATGTAGTGCGCTCTATAAATGTCAGTGATTGATTGATTGATCATTTGTATTGTCATTGTTTACACTTTTATGTATAGCGCTATCATTGTGCAGTTGGTTGAGATGTCTTTATTTTATCTATTCTAGTGACCCCTGACGAAGGACCTTTACAGCCTGAAATGCAGTGGGTAAAGACTTTTATGAGCCTATTTAATGCCATGATCCATTGTAAACATGTTGCTGTTAAAAGCCCGGAGAGCACACAGTCGACATTTGAAAATTTTAAATGTTTAATAAATGAATCATGTCGGAATACGCTGCCTCAGCAGCGATTAAGGAAGTATGGATACAAAGTATATTGAAGATATTGATAACTAATTAGTTTACTTCGAAAAAGCAGATTACTATGATGAAGCTGTTTATTATGTGGAAACATTCCTGGATTTCGCAGTGCGACAAAAGGGTGCTTAGTCACGTGCCTCTTTTGGACACCCAACTTTATGAAAGAGGCATTTTATAAATTGTAATTTAAAATCCCACTTCACCATAAGTTAGGATTTTTCATTACAATTCCAAAGATACGAAACACGAAACTGGTAACCTATTACCATTTGGAAATGACAGCTTATTAAATGTAATTAGGTAACTCCAATGCTATGCTATGGGTGAGGTAGGCATTTCATTAGTGAAAAACTTTTCATGTATTGTACATATCCATTGTATTGCAGTCTGAAGAAGTCCATTCTATGGACTAAATGCTTTGGATGCCTTCACTATATATATGTGAAACTGTATAAAAAAGAGAGAGAGAAAAAAGAAAACAAAGACGAGAATCACAACCATGTTCTTTTTTGGTTATTGTTGTGGTGCATCTCTATAGCTTACATTGTCATTTATAACCATCCCTTGTTTTATGCACCTTGGCAGCAGTACACATTCATACTTATTTATAATACGGTTTGCTCTCTTTGCTCCAGTGGTACTGCTCTGTGTGCCTTACACCCTGTCTCCAGTACACGCCTGGGCTAGATAACAGTTCCCCTTTGTGCATTCCCTCCAGACAGCCACAAAACACAGGAATGCTTGATGTGGCTGGGTACCCACCGATGCGCATCTGCATCCTGTTGGCCCTTCCTGGGTAGAAATGAGGAAGGGGCTCATACTCACACTTCAAAGGGTAGTGGCCTGATCCCACACAAAGGGGTGATTACACCCCACAGTTGAAAGGGATGCTTGGGTACTTCATACCCACTCTTTGAAGTTTGCTCCACTTCAGAGTCACATTTGAGTATACGTACTGGTTCTCTGACCCCATCAAATCAAACAGTTCTGGATCTTGAACTAAACCTCTGTCAGAAGAACTGCAGTGCTGCTCAAACGGACTAAACTGGACTTTTTTCTGGAAGGACTGCTTTTCTGTTTGTTACCCTGCTACCTGCTGCTCTCTAACTATGCTGAAAGAGATCTGGACTCTGCCTTGCCTCAAAGTGATATCCAAGGTCTTCCTGGCTTGCCTCCTGTTCTCTGAAGTCTCCAGGAAACAAAATACTTCCTACAGTTCTGCTGGTGGTGCACACCATCCTCAACTCATCCATCACCTCTGCCTCCTTCCCAGAATAGTGGAAAAATGCAGAAGTAAAACCTCTGCTAAAAAAACACTACAGCTGACCCAGATGAACCCAAGAACTACTCTCCGATCTCCCTGCTCCTGTTCCCAGCTAAAGTCCTGGAGAAAGCAATAAACAGCCAACTCTCCAACCACATAGAGATCAACAAGCTCTTGGATCCGTGTTAATCACAGCACATAAACCACGATAAGCGCAGCCACAGATGACATCCGATCTCTCCTAGACCAGGGAGAGACCGTAGCCCTGATCATCCTCAACTTCTCTGCAGCCTTCGACACCATGTAACACGAACATCCTCCTGCATGGACTCCATAAGATGGGAGTCCAAGGAAATTCCCTTAAATAGATTGCTTCCTTCCTCACCGGAAGAACCCAGAGCATCCGCCTCCTGCCTTACACCTCAGGACTAAATACCATCATCTGCAATGTTCCCCAAAGGTACTCACTGACTCAAACCTTGTTCAACACATACATGGCGCCCCTGGCCACGCGGCTCAAATCCTATGGTATGAACATCATATTATACTGTGACGACACTCAGCTCATCCTTTCCCTATCCTCAAATCTCCTTAACACCAAAGCCCATTTCCTAAGGTGCTTTACCATGCCTCAAACGTAACACTGACGAAACAGAGGTACTCATCTTCAGGAGGAACACCTTCCCATGGGGTGACTCCTGGTGGCCAGTGGAACTGGGCCACTCACCCACTCCCAGAGACCACGCCATAAACCTCTGTATCATACTCTACAACAATCTCACAATGAAGAAACAGATAAACACTGTCTCCTCAGCCTGCTTACTCTCCCTTCGCGTGCTACAGAAAATATTCAAATGGCTCCCCATCAACACCAGACACACCATCACCCAAGCCCTCATCACCAACCCGGCAAACAACTACACTCTGCATCCCTTGCCCGCATGCTTAGCTTCCACAAAAGCAGAAGTGACGGCAGACGCATCTTCTCCTACCTGGCCGCCAAGACCTAGAACGGCTCCACCTTCAGACTGCACCCACCCTACAGAAGATCAGCAATTGGCTAAAAACCCAGATGGTTGACTGACAACTCCCAGCAGCATCTCTTTCCCCAGCACCTGGACACCCTCATGGGTGATGAGCAGCACTCTATAAATCATTGCTTGATTGATTGAAATCGTTGATTGATACCAGGGATCTCCAACAGGTATCTTGCAAGCTACCAGTAGCTCACTATCTGCCAGACAAGAACTCTTCGACATGGAGCCAAGCATAGTACATATTTCAAAGGATCTGGAGTGTAACCATGCATCCTTGTGCATATCACAGGAGGGAGTCTTGCTGAGTTGCAGACCCTTGAAGTAGAAGACAGCCAAACCAATTGCAGGGTTCAATGCTCAAACACGCACAATGAGACTGACCTCACAAAGTCTACAACATAAATCACCATGAAGCAAAGCTGCCTGCTGCAGTGGGCCCATAGAGGTGAGGGAGAGGGAGAGGGAGATGGAGATGGAGATGGAGAAGGAGAGTGAGAGTTTAAGTGTTACTATCTCTGTGGGGACTTGGGTGTGATAACATTCATGCTGTGGGGACTTGATTGCACTGTGTGGATCTGAACCCAGGTCCCCACAAGGGAGTACCCTTTAAAAGATAAAAATATGACTTCATGAACATCTGTGTCAATATTTACAACTTACATTTTTTTAAAATATATTTCTTTATTGACCTATTTGCTATTAATCTATTTGGCATGCGTACCAAACAAGTGCAAATTTGAGCAGTCAATGTAAACAACAAAACCATGTGCATTATCTCCCAATTTCAAAATCATCACATTTCAACTGATCTGGCAACCCATGTATCTGTAACAAAGTGGTACAAAAGGCGGTGGGAAAAAAAGGGGGTGGTGATGGACGGAGCATCTGAAATCAAACACTCACACCCAGTCAACAGATCTGGGTTTAATCCATCACCGTTCTTTAGCCCACTCTGCCACCCAGTTCAGACATGGCCATATGCAAATCAGTCTGACCCTGTACCTCATGGGAACAGTCCAGCCCGAACTGCCAAGCCATGCCTTCCCTGGACCGGAAACAATCTTCCGAGGACCGGTTTCTGGCATTTCAGCCGTCTTCAGCCCGGCTTGCTTGAATCCAGTGGCAAAGTGAGCAAGGGACTCACGCCTGAGCATACCCTGCCAACTTATGGCGAACAAAGTGGTACAAAAGGGGGTGGTGATGGACGGAGCATCTGAACTAATCAAACACTCACACCCAGTCAACAGCTCTTGGTTTAATCCATCACCGTTCTTTAGCCCACTCTGCCACCCCAGTTCAGACATGGCCATATGCAAATCAGTCTGACCCTGTACCTCATGGGAACAGTCCAGCCCGAACTGCCAAGCCATTCCTTCCCTGGACCAGAAACAAGCTTCCAAGGACCGGTTTCTGACATTTCAGCCGTCTTCAGCCCGGCTTGCTTGAATCCAGTGGCAAAGTGAGCAAGGGACTCACGTCTGAGCATACCCTGCCAACTTATGGCGAACAAAGTGGTACAAAAGGGGGTGGTGATGGACGGAGCATCTGAATCAATCAAACACTCGCACACAGTCAACAGATCTGGGTTTAATCCATTACCGTTCTTTAGCCCACTCTGCCACCCCAGTTCAGACAGGGCCATATGCAAATCAGTCTGACCCTGTACCTCATGGGAACAGTCCAGCCCGAACTGCCAAGCCATGCCTTCCCTGGACCGGACACAAGCTTCCGAGGACCGGTTTCTGGCATTTCAGCCGTCTTCAGCCGGGCTTGCTTGAATCCAGTGGCAAAGTGAGCAAGGGACTCACGTCTGAGCATACCCTGCCAACTCATGGCAAACAAAGTGGTACAAAAGGGGGTGGTGATGGACGGAGCATCTGAGCCGCTTCCTTTCTGATAATCAAGGCAGGTCGAGGAAACAGTTCATTTCTTTCTCCGACACATCATCGTCAGGAACTGACAGTGACGCTGGTGGAAATTACAACCGCCCTATTAGAAATCGGAACAACTGGAATAGTAACCAACAACAACAGAATCAATCTTCTAACCCTCATTTTTTAGGAAGAGGTCAGACGCGTCCCAGGGCCAGGGTGAGATACACGGTCCCATGGGAAATGAAAACAAGACGCCAGCACTACACGAATTGAAAATATCACCCATCTTTAACCTTTCTAAAAGAATACTCACACAAGAGGGAGAGAGTATTTTGGCCAAGGGTTTATCATTTGTTCCATCGAAAAGAACCGATTTTGTAAAAATGAAATCTGAGTTCATTGAATTCTGTAGAAAGCTACGACTCATTCTTTTCTTTAGTGGCACCCCAACTCAAAATCATATGGAGGTGACCGGCCTCAGAAATAAATCTACGCTCTGTCCCCCTTCAAATAAAATCCCGAAAGAACTCTTAACCTAATATAAAAGAACAACTTAGAAACTTAGGCAAACATTACTAAACTTTACTGAAATACGTGCTCCGGAAGTTGCTTACCTCATTCTTTAAATTCCATTACGTAACAGTTCACTATTATTTGTATTTATTAATTTATTAATACAAACCCTCCAGAAAAAAACTTACTTACTTACTTACTTCATGAGAGACCTAGATACTATTAATTCATTACCAGATCCATCAACTAACATTCAATTTGACAATATCATTTTAAAAAATAGCAAGTGAACTAAAGCCTTAGAACAATGCACATTAGCAGAGTATGCTTCTATGTATACTCATAATAGTACAAGTAAGCAACATAAAACTGCAAATGACAATGAGAACTTACTCGCTGAAACAAATGTTTTCAGCTCATATCAGGAAGAAATTGAAATAGACAATTAAAACCATGAAAAAGACAATACAGACATAAATACAATCAGTAGTAGGCCCCTAGGTCTAGTTAGTTATTGAAGTATGTGAGTATCCCTTTCTGAGGAAGATTCCCCTCACACACCCTTAGGTAGCATGCTTCATCATAGGGGATCTCCTCACACTACGAGCCTAGTCGTAGTGTGGGCTAAAACCCCCTCACTGAGAAGGAGGAGCTCAGGGATGTTTTATGAGTGATGATGAAGTGTCCTAAACCTCTTGATGATCAATGTATGGTGAAAGGTAAGTGAAAAAGAGAAAAAGTGGCTAAACTAACTCTACGATATGCTAAACAGTTTAATATGGCATTCATAGGTCAGGATTAAAAAGGTGAAACTAAGACTATTTCCAAATTAAACTTACTATAAAATCATGCATATTTAACTTTGTTTACCATCATTTGCATTGGTTCAAAAATAAAAAATCACACGCTATACATTCTGTACTGGTGGGGACGGAGTTGGAAAAAGCTTTCTTATTACAGCACTCTATCACACATTATTATGGTGTTATAATACTAAAGCAGGGGAAAATCCAGACAACATTTATATACCACTTACAGTACCAACAGGTAAAGCAGAACAAAATATTAATGCGGAAACACTACATAGCACATTCAAAATTCCTGTCATAAACTTTTACCTATAAACATTTAAAACATGAAAACAGGACTGCTCTTCAAAGTCAACCAATGCATTTTAAAGTACTAATAACTGATGAAATGTCCACAGTTGGGACGAATATGTTCGATTTTATACATAACAGATTATTAGAAATAAAAGCATTCAATCTCCCATTTGGAAGTATCTCAATTTAGCCTATTGGAGACTTTTGCCAATTTTAATCAGTTTTTGACACCTACATTTTTAAGAATACAAACTATGCATATGGAACACTAAGTACTAACTTATTGGTGACTTATTTTAAACATTATGAACTTCCAAAAATTATGAGGCAACACAATGAACTACCATTTGCAGAGTTGCTAAACAGATTAAGAGAAAGTAAGCATACCAAAACAGATATTATATTCATTAAATACAACCATATGAAAGTATTATAAACATATGTCATGTCAATAATGAAGTAAATAACATTAATAATAAAGTTCTAATGCAACACATACAGTAATATCCAGTTTTCCTAACTATAGCTAATGATACAGTAAGTTCTGATCTTTCAAAAGAAGTAAAGCAAACAATATTAAAACAACTGCCATCTGATCCCACAAAAACTATGGGACTGGCACACACATTATATATTGTATTAAAACTATGCTATAATCCAACTTGTAATGTAAATGTTAATGATGGATTAACAATTGGAGCATAAGGTATTGAGGAATTAGTAGAAACTATCAACAATACACCATTCATAGTTTGGATAGCATTTGATGAAGAAACAATTGGCAAACTTACAAGAAAAGAAAACAAACACTTACATCACACAACAGTTTGAGCTAATTTGGCACCCATACATCCAATAATACGGCTCTACCAATACACAAGAAAATGTATTACCATTATACGCAAACAATTTCCATTACGCCAAACATCTGCATCAACAATACATAGGACACAAGGTGAAACTATTTAGCCACTTTATATACACTTTAAGAATAGCATAATACATCACTAGCTTTAAGCAGAACTAAATCAATATCAAACATGTACATTCAACACTTTGCGGAAAAAATACATCACAAAGTTAAGGAAGAAATGCAACCATTACGAACACAATTGCCATTACATTTATCTGTAGCACAAATAAGCACATTCAACGAAAATGTCAATATTATCATACAAAATATACGATCACTTTCACTGCATTTCAAATCACTAACATCAGATCAAAACATCATAAAGGCAGATATTTGCCTAACAGAAATAAACACAACTAGAAAAGCTGCAATAGACACATTCTCAATTCAAAAATATCATCATATAATATTTGATAAATACCACAGTGAGCAAACACAACATGGAATTGGAATATACTACAAAAAAGAGCTTTGCATACTGCCTATTTTTCAAGCACAAAAAGGAAATTGACATTATACATTTTACACTACATATTAATGAATACAACTACTTAATATTGATATTGTACAATCACCACATTTACCAATACCAAAACTATTGCAATCAATAACAAACATAATTTACTTCTACCCCAATTTTCCATATAACATTATCTGTGATTTTAACAAAGATTTAAAAACCCAACCCTACAAAGTTCCTTACTACAAGATTTATTGCACACATACTCTCAATGCAGATGAAAATAGTTACATCACTACCTGCCAAACATTATTAGATCACATAGGCAGTAATGGATATATAAAAGGTTTTGGGACTTTAGGAGACTATTATAGTAACCACACCGCTTTATGGGAAGCAGTTTAACATAAGAAGTATGTACTGCCTAACAATGTGTTTCTCTTTGTAGATGCTTCCATTCAAGACATCCTTAGAAACTCAAATGGTGACTGCAAACCATATATCAAACCAATTAAAGCAATGAAAATGATGTGCACTGCCAAAACATATTACAGCATAGCTAAGCAAGAAAATAAAGTCCTTTATCATGTAGCAATGGCAGACACAAATGGATCAATGATAGCAACTTCTATAATGAAGGCTATTATATTCTAACTAAAGAAAAGAATAGAATTATAATTTGAAACTTTATGATAATAAAACAATGTAATTTTTATCAAAAAGCAAACTAAACTGAGAAGTATCCTCCAATAACAATCCCAGATACCATTGTGCAAGAGTTTGAATATTTACTGCAACCAAAAGCATTGCGAATAAAAGCTATATAGGAAGCAAAACTGAAATCACCAATGACAGTTTGCGAAGCAGTAACATAGATGAGATAAGTACCGTACTTGACTCCACTATACCACTCTCTAAACCAGAGGTGAAACAAACTGTTGTGCTCCAAATCCCCCTAAGCAAAATGTTTTAAACCTAGCCTACCCCTCAAAAACTTTATGTCAAGGATTGGGTGTGCGGGACCGAAAAGGCTTAGAATAGAGTGCATGGTTTATGAGATCATTTTAGTAGTACATTTTATATAACTCATAAACCACAATAAACATTGCAAATATTGAACAACCAATATATCAAACCAAAACAGTTGTTACCCTCAAACAAGGTTTACCATAATTAAGGTGTTGTAAGACCCTCACACTCAAGTAACCCAATGCAACAACACTTGCTGCACTAACAAAAACTGGAATTGTGTACCATGCTATCTCCTCTTCCTTTTATACCACTTCACCACCATGCCGAACCATCACTACAAGCTTGAAAAAGACCTTCCTCCCCTTTCAACAAAAGAATAAATAAGCTGCCATATGTTCTTTACAATTTTCTGTAAAGGTACCCTCGGTCCTAATTCTAGAAAGGAAAATAAACTCAAATGCCCATTTCTTAAAGTGAGGCAGTCACAATTCTAAAGCAGTAGCTCCCTTTAGCCCCTGGACTCCAGTGCAACTGAACCGGCTTCAAAAAATGGTAATAACTGCCTTGCAAGAAGGGCAATATGAACTGCCCTTTCTTACAAACATGAGCTCTAATCTAGCTACACCTCCTTCTCTATGATATCTCTAAGTCGAGACAAAAGTTTATCCACTGCTTTAATATTCCCCTCCTGTAGGTCACTGTTCTAAAGCCCCAATAAACACTGGCAAGTATGCAATAAAACCTAATGCAAGTGAGCAAAACAAAATAAACAGCCAGATTTAAGGTTACATTTCCTCCTCATACCATCTGGGCCCTGCTACCGCTGTAACCGCAGTACTAATGTTTTTTTTCTGCACCTTTGTGTTAGAAAAAACAACATGGGTAACCTGGGCTCTAAAAATAACTAAAGAAGTAGACACACACTCCACTTCATAGTAGGACAACCATAATTAGGCAGCAGTGGCCACTTATAACTGCTGCACTAATAAATAACTATTTTTAACAAACGTATATCTTTCCCTACCTCAGGGTATCTCTCAAAGAAACTGGACTCTAGCCATTGTAAACATAAAAATTACCCCCACACACTGCTCCCTCTTCTGGCCATCTCTTTAACAATATCTATAAAACTCACTATTTTCCTCGTTCATCCTACACTATTACTCTAAGAACCCAGTGGTTAAAATAATAAGGGCTCTGTATCTAATTACAACCCTACTGCCCCCTTCCTTTTCACCCCCTAAATTCACCAATTACAAACTGACATACTTTTAAATGTTTAATAATAAACTCTAAGGTATCTATACCTAAAAGCAAAGGTGGGGTAGTATAAATAGACTTAAAGAAAAAAACACAATGCCAAAGGACTATGTCAAATTCACTTTATGGAGAGAAGCAAGCACATTCTCATGCAAATTGGACAGTATATCTAAATACCTCATGTCACAGTAAATGCATTTAATGAGGAAAATATTTTGAATATGATGAAACACAGCATATTACAAGTAAGTACAAAAGAATACAACTAACATGACCCTTCAATCAGTAGAGAATACATTTTTACACTTACACTTTCTTCACTCCTCGGATCCACAATTAGCTTAAATACCAACAATAAATTGTGGACCGTCTTTCTAGAAGACTTGGTAGGTTTAGCTCTCGTTTTATTATCTGCTAAAAGTTTGTCTTCCCCTGATCAAAATTGCACTTACTGTATTGTAGAACAATAACTAAAACAAAAATGCACAAATCTTTTTACATATACATTATGCAAAGTCACTCACAAGCACTTAGCCTTAACTAATTTATGGATGACTACAAATAATATTAATTCCCATTCTAAAGCGCATGTTAATTTAAAGTGTTTAGAACATTTAAAAAATGCCAATTGAAAAAGCAATTAACATGATAACAATCCAACATAAGATATTTCTTTCTATTACAAAATGCCATGGAGCCTTACTAAACATGGCTTAAAGCACCTGAACACGGGTCTTATCTCACGCAATATAATCCATTTTCTAGAGCTTGTCCAATCACTGGATCCTGATTTACTTCTCTCCCAAGTTGTCCATATAACAGAATTTATAACAAATTACTAAGCACTTTACATTATTCTGGCCACTGTACGCATTTTCTAGACCACGTTTTTTACCTCCCCTCTTAGTGGGAACATTTTATATCACATCAAAAGGACATCATCTTTTTTCAACGTACTTTACTGCCCTAAACTTTATCACCCAAATGCTTAATTAAAGGAAATACATTAGAATTTATCATGCCACAATGTGAGATTAATTCAATAACAACAATAGTTAGGTTTCAGGAAGGTACTACATTTGGAATATAACATTCCTATTTTAATATAATTTTTTTCATATGTTACTGAGGCACTACCAGCAAAAATTACAATACATATATATGGCGTCGAAAAAATGACACAAAAAAAATTGCACTTTAACATCACAGGTGGAAAACAATGAAAACTATTAATCCATGGATATAAACAATGAACTACTAATGGAGGGGTACTTCCTAAATCCAGAAGTAGAAGATTTAACAGATGAGTTAATGACTCATCTACCTTTCACATGTGAAGTTATTTTCTATAATGGGTGTATAAAGAACATTTTATGAAAAAATTGCCACTTTATAAACAAACAGAATTACTATACAATAAAGGTTTTAAGTATTTTGAAAAAATATACATCTACAAAATACAAAACATACATACTTGATATAAAAAAAAATATGTTTACTTAATACTCAATAAAAACAACTATAAGGTACAAAGTAAGTTGTCTACCGTCACGTGGTCTTTTTGGGTACAATATTTGGTTGGTTTTGGGATTCTTTCTAATAGGAATTGGACTTCATTTTTGCCTTTAGTAATTGTATTCCACAAATACATTAACATTTACAATGCCAATAGCTCTAACAAACAATTGTGAGACCTATTGCATTTTCAACCTGCAATGTAGGGCGTGGGCCTCCTTCTTCGTCTTCATCCATGCTGACTTTGCGTTTGGGAAGTCACAGTACAAAAATTTGATTGATCCAAAGACCTGTAATTCAACAGAAGTGTGGAAACACCGTACAGGCTCAGACACACAAAAGAAAACATTTTTTCAGTCATAGCATATGTCATGTAGCAGGGGTATGACAATACCAGCAACTAACACTGCTCCTAAAAGCTCCCTGAAGCACCAAAGTATGTTTGAAGTGCCTAATAGGCATGTTGGCTGTATATTCAGGAGCATTGTCACCAAAACACATACAAATGCGATTTATGCACACCAAAAATAAATCCTTTGGAGCGAAAAAGCTATTTCTTCTTGCTTGAAGTGGAAAATAAGAAATTGTTACCTTTTCTAAAAATATTTTCAAATTTGAAAATAAAAGTACCTCAATGAAACCTTGATAAACCTATGTTTCTATTTTTAGAGGGAGGGACATTTTGAGCATCTTTTGTTTTCTGTTGATAAACATGTTTGTATGATGGCTGACGTTCTATAAATTCATCTATAACTACATTTGTTGATATGTTTTAAATCAGCGGGGACATATGGAAACTGTGAGTTTAATTAGAATATGTATATCGAATGGCCTATGTTATTTGTATGATGATACCTCTATGGATCTCAAATAACTGACAAATTGGGTACTTGCAAGAGGCCTAGAGATGCTCAAGTGCGACAACTACCCTACTCTGCATTTTCTACATGCTCATTTTATAATTGTATAGCAGATGACAGATTCCGAAGCTGCTCAGACATTAAGCCTGTTCCCAACCTCTCCAAAATATGCACAGGAGGGGACTCCTAGGCTTTCCTAACCAGTTTCAGTGCTAGCCAATGAGCTGCAGGTAAGCAGACAGAAGGCACTAAGGGCAGATGTACAGCGCATTTTACAGGTTTGTGACCAGTAACATTTGCTTTTCTATGTACCAACCCTATTTTGCGAGTCAGTAAGTTATTACTAACTCACAAAATAAGGATTTGAGTTGCAATTAGGAAGGGGCGTGTAAAGGGCGTCCCTTCCTAATAGTGAGTAGCATTGGTACGTATGAATCCTTTGCGACCAGGAATACGGTTGCAAAACAATTGCAGATTACCACCAATTTCAAATTGGTGGTAAGCCATTTACAAATGGAAAAGGGCTCACAAGGGACACCTTACCCTTTGTGAATCAGGGTGCCATCATTTTTTCATAGCAGCTAGTGGTCCCATGGACCACTGACCACTGTAAAAAAATGAAAAGAATCTTTTCATTAAAAGTTTTGAAATGGATCCCATTTTTCTTTATGGAAAACATGATGCTTTATTTAAAAATCAGTCAGAGACATGGTGGTCTGCTGACCCCAGCAGGACACTATGCCTGTGAGTGCCGCCCATTCACAATGGGTCACAAATTGCGACCTGCCCCATGATTATTTATAAGGCAGATCCCTTTCGACCCATTTGTGAATTGCAAACAGTGTCTGAGACTCTGTTGTACATCGCATGTTGAAACTTACTAGTTGCAAGTCACAAAAAGTCACAAGTTAGGTACCAACAAAATACTAAGGTCGTACAACTGGCCTCATGGGCCAAATCTACAATGGGTGTTAGCAGTCGCTAACAGCGAATTGGGACGTTTGCAACCACTAAAATGCCTTTTGGCATGTACTAACCCTATTTTGTGAGTCGGTAACCTATTATGAACTCGCAAAATAGGGGTTGTGAGTCGGCATTTAGAAGGAGTGTGCCAAAAGCGTCTCTTCCTAATAGCGAGTTGCTGGGGGGTGTACGACTGCTTTGTGACTAGGCATGGGCGAATTTTGCAAACTCGCAATTCGCGAATTTGCGAATTTTGCGAATTCACAATCCACAAAATCTGCAAATTTGCGGATTCTCGGATTTTGCGGATTGTGTGGGGAATGGCCGGGCGGGAAAACGGTGCACTAGCGTGAGGGGCAGGGCCAAACGGGCGAGGCTTAAATGCGATTTCACATGCCTCTTGTGTGTATAAAAGGACAGGCACGGATCAGAGAAGCTCGTGGTCACAGGAACTGCACAGGGATTGAGCTTGTGAAAGTCAATTATGCAAAGGCCTCCATCAAGCATCATAGCTAATTTTTGACGATAGATATGGGGAGAGCGCACACCTACCCAGCCTCGACAAAACACACATTTTTGGGGGGCTGATTAAGTTTGCCATCACACCAAAGAGCGCCGGGGTCCCTCGAGTGAGCTGTCCATCAAGTGGGTAAAGGGCACGAAGAAGGTGCACACACCACTAGTGTGTGGGGAGGGGCCAAACGGACGGGGCTTATATGCGAGTTCACATGCCTCTTGTGTGTATAAAAGGACAGGCACGGATCAGAGAAGCTCGTGGTCACAGGAACTGCACAGGGATTGAGCTAGTGAAAGTCAATTATACAAAGGCCTCCATCAAGCATCATGGCTAATTTTCGACAATAGATATGGGGAGAGCGCACACCTACCCAGCCTCGACAAAACACACATTTTTGGGGGGGCTGATTAACTTTGCCATCACACCAAAGAGCGCCGGGGTACCTCGAGTGAGCTGTCCATCAAGTGGGTAAAGGGCGCGAAGACGGTGCACACACCACTAGTGTGTGGGGAGGGGCCAAACGGACGGGGCTTATATGCGAGTTCACATGCCTCTTGTGTGTATAAAAGGACAGGCACGGATCAGAGAAGCTCGTGGTCACAGGAACTGCACAGGGATTGAGCTAGTGAAAGTCAATTATGCAAAGACCTCCATCAAGCATCATAGCTAATTTTCGACGATAGATATGGGGAGAACCCACACCTACCCAGCCTCGTCAAAACACACATCAATCATCCTAACTAACTATTTTAGGATGGTGCCGGCAAGCTGCCAGCGCCATCCTAAAATAGTTACTAAATTAGCTTCATCAGGGGAAGCACTAATAGATCAAACAAAGCAGGTACTCGAGCACCTGCTTTATTTGATCTATTAGTGCTTCCTGTTGAAGCTAACTTAGTAACTATTTTAGGATGGCGCTGGCAGCTTGCCGGCGCCATCCTAAAATAGTTAAAAGTTCAACATGCTTGAACTTTTCCCCCCGAAATCCGCTGCTCGCGGATCTCGCGGGTTTTCAGTAAATTCGCGGGAGTTCGCGGATCTACCGAAAATCCGCGAAATCCGTGAGCGGAACGTATTTTCCGCTCATGCCTATTTGTGACCAGAATGCATTTGCAAAACAAATTGCAATTTACCGCCTACTTCAAGTAGATTGTAAGCTAGTCACAAACTGGCCCTAGGGACACCTCCCCCGTTGAGACCACTGCCTAATCTTAAAAAATGAAACTGAAACATTTTATTTTGTTTTTTTAAAATGCATGGCATTTTCCTTTAAGGAAAACTGGCTTCATTTAAAATAAAGTATTCTTTTTAACTCAAACACAGACATGGTGGTCTGTCCCCAGGAAGCCACTATCTCTGTGTGTTTAGCAATTACCAAAGGGTTACGAATTGCGACCTACCTCAACAATATTAATGGGGTAGGTTAATTGTGACGCCATTGGTCATCACTAAATGTGTCTGAAACACATTAGTGCATCGTATTTTCCAACTTCCTAAGTGGTAGTTGCATAAAGTCACAATTAGTCAATTGCAAAATGCTTTGGTCGTAAATGCGGCCCTAGGAGGCCAACTTGCACTTCTGAAAATGGGAGTTTGGGCAGAAGGAATTGGGCAAGCTTGTGTGTGCTGTGTAGATCATACAGCTACAAAGTGATGCACAGTCCACGGCCAGCCTTTTGTCCACTGAAGATAAAAGCAGAGTGTTAGTGGCATGACCCACCTAGGTAATTTTATGCACATCTATAAGTCCCTATATGGTAAAGTACTGTAGAATGAATAGAGTAATTAATACCCTTGATCAGTTCACAAAGTGCATAGATTTGCATTGGGTTCCTGTGCGCCCTTTCGCCTTGCATGGCTGACAAAGGCTTAATTGTTGTTTCATCTATATGGAAGGTTTTGGGTGATATTCAGAAGGTTCAGAAACATGCTCTAAGCACAGTGGGATGAGCTTTTAGCAGCCTATAAGAGGTACAATTAGACAGTTACTGTGTATGCTCCATAGAACTTAACCAGGGGCGATAGTGGCCCATCCCTGCAGCACAGTTAAATAACCAGTCTACATGCTTTGTGGAGTCTACTAGGAGCGGCAGAGGCCTAGCCACACCAAAGGTCCATTAAAATAGTCAGGCAACCAGAGCTGCGGGAATAAGGTGGGCTATATATTATATGGAGTTAACTCAGGAGTGGCTTAAGCCCATCCCCACACTAGGGTAATTAGAGCAATTACGACATATGCTTTACCGAGTTAGAGTGGCAGTGCCCCAAATCCTCCCTGAGGTGCAGCTAGACGTCCAAGATGTATGCTCTATGAAGTTTACTAAGAAGCTTCAGTGGCCAAACCCCAATGGATTAAGCATCAGGTCATGCTATTACAGAGTGGTTCACTGCCACTCTCTTTTCTTTTACTGAAATCACAGC
This sequence comes from Lissotriton vulgaris, assembly GCF_964263255.1. Taxonomy (NCBI): domain Eukaryota; kingdom Metazoa; phylum Chordata; class Amphibia; order Caudata; family Salamandridae; genus Lissotriton; species Lissotriton vulgaris. The sequence continues at coordinate 158,626 of NW_028242809.1, forward strand.
ACTGTTTTTAACTATGAAATGTGTTTGTGTTTCCCATCAGCACACTACATGGTTCACTCAGACTTAGAGACTCAGTCATAGACTCAAGCGGACAGTCTCATACCTACTTAGAGACTCTGATATCCACTCAGAGACCCACCTGGGCACTCATGCACCCACTCACAGACCACTCAGATACTCATGCACCTCATACAGACTCACTCGGAGAGTCATGCACCCATGTACAGACCCATCAGAGGCTCATGTACCTACTTAGAGACCCACTCATAGACTCATGCACACAGTCTTATACTGACTTAGAGACTCTTACACCTCCTCACAGACCCACCTAGGTACTTGTGTACCCACTCACAGACCCACTCAGATATTTATGCACCCACTTACAAACTTACTCGGAGAGTCAAGCACCTATGTACAGACCCACTCAGAGACGCACGTGTATTCTCACAGATTCACTGAGACATTCATACACCCACTGACAGATCCCCTCATAAACTCATATACCTACTCACGCACCCACACAGTCACTCCCACACTCAGTCAGAGACCCTCTCAGAGACATAGAGACTTAGTCATTCATTCACTCAGAAACTCACACACCCACTCACAAACTCAATCAGATATACACACACATTCACTCCCCCAGTCAAGGCTCATGCATTCACTCACAGACCCATTCAGACACTCGCCATCCCACTCAGAGACTTATACTCTCACTCACAGACCCATTGAGGCACTCATACATCCACTCACAGATCTACTCAGACACTCATACATTCAGTCATGGACCCACTAAGACACTCACACACCCATACATCCACTCATATAGCCACTCATAGACTCATTCAGAGACTTATTCACCCAATCAGCTCATAAACTAAGAAACTCATGTGCCTACTCAGAGTCATACTCAGAGGCCCACGCACCCACTTACAGAACCACTTAGACACTCATAGTGCCTGTCATAGACCCACTCAGAGACTCATGCACTCACTCCCAGATCTACTCAGAAACTCTTGCACCCACTCACTCACTCAGTCACCTACTTAGAAACTCTGCTCACAGATCCAGTCAGTCATATACTTACTTTCAAATAGACAAAGGCACTCATGCACTTACTCAAAGATTGAGTGAGAGACTTACGCAACCAATCACAGACCCATTGTGACATTGATGTACCCACTCATAGAAGTACTGAGCATTCACTCATTTCGTTACAGAAGTACTGATAGACTGAGACACCGTCTCACAGATCCTCTCAAATACTTATACAGTGAATGAGAGACTTAGTGCTACAGTGATGCATGCAGTGCTAGATTACACATAAAAAGTTATGCACTATGTTATGAAGATATTAAGGGAGTTTATATATTTCCTAATTATAATGTCCCTGTAACTTTTGGATTTTTCTGTGAATTTCTTTCGCTTTTCAAAATCTATTTCTTAACTATAACGTCCCAATAAACATTTTGTTCAGTGAATTTCTAATTTTTTTTTTTTTTTTTTAGGATACCTTTACAGAGCTATTGTTGCTTTTCCCTCACATTGTCTTGCTGTACTCTAATATACGGCAAATACAGAAATGAAAGTGATCAAATCAATTCTGACCACAGATTAACAAAGCAGGAAACATGTTAATGCAATTGTTTCTGCTTACCTCAGAGAACATAACACAGGTTCTATCTACAACAACAGTCTGTGTTTTGACAATCATGGAATATATAGAGGTGATGGGGTTCACTTTAAAGAAGAAGAGAACAGGGTGTTTCTAGGCAACTTGAAAACTTTGCATACAGTCTTATATGTAACTGTCTTCTACACACTCTCAATACAGAGGCTCTTGTCAGAGCCACCCAACAGCCCAAAATGCTGGTAATTTTCTTGTTAAATGATTTTTTTGGGTGAATTTTTTTAATTTTCAGTGACGTAGTGATGATCGCCATCGCAAAATCGTAAAACAAATGCAAACATTCAATGGCCACCACCACATTAAAAATATTAACTTAAAAAAATAATTCTAACTATTACAATACACATATTACTAACTTAAAGAACATGTTTGTACACATATATTTGTAGTAAAGTTTTTACAAACTTTGTTTTAACCATACTTCCTGTTTTCACAATGACATCGAGATTCGTGATAACCTCTTTAACCGCAACCATCGCGATTTTTTAAGCGGTGAAAAACACATATATGCACACATTTTACAGTATTTTAGACATTAGGGTTTATTACTGCACTGTTTAGAGTCCTATTTGTGTAGTGAGTTTGTATTAAAAAACATTTAAACTGATTTTTCGTTTTCATGGTGATGTCAGGTGTCACAATGATATCGGTAGCCGCACTCGCCGTGAATAAGTTGCGCAATGATTAAACAAATGGAGACATTTAATAGCCACCACCACATTTAAAACCTATAACTGCAAAATGGATTATAACCAACACACTAACCACATTACTATCTAAATGACTGTATAATAGCATGTACAACTCCTTTATTATCTATATATAGACTGCAGCAGACATAAATGCAGCAATCACAATGGACGTTCGACAGGAAATTATTGGTGGATCAGGAATACATGTGTTATTTTAAGAAGTGGAAAACAGATTTTTTTTATATGAATAGATATAGTACCTCGCGCTATATGGTTTGGGACACGTTTAAGGTGGGCAAAAGGGGGGAGATGGTAGGCTTTGTTTGTAATGAAAAACAGCAACAAGAGAAGATCAAGCAACTCCGAGCTAAGCTCTGGGATTTAGAGAGAGAGCATATGGGTAAGATAATGTGGGGGATGGAAGTGGATACTACTCAGTTAGACATTATTTTGACTAAAGCAGAAATTGGGGCATATTACTCCCAAAATGTAGCAGCATGATATCAGACTCATAGGGCGGAGAGCTACGACTATGGGGAACCAGTGAGAAAACTCTTAGCTTTAAAGACAAGATAAAACACAGTGAAGAGCCAGATAACTTCAATAATAAGTGGGGAACCTTATATACAGAACCGGGGGATATAGTGGTTTTACCAAGATCTCTACACAGAAGAGAAACAGGGCCACCATGGAAATGTATTCATGAAGACCAGCGAAGAGTATAGGAGGCTGGGGGGATGCGAGAGATAGGTTGGAGTCTGAATTCACAATGGAGGAGATACAAATAGCGATACAGCAGCTGGCCTCAGGTAAGGCTGCCGTGTCAAGGTCAAGCTACGTCGTCCCTTACCTTGGGCTGGACCAGGAATCTCTTGGATGACGTAGAAGATTTCGCAGAGACGCAAGGGACCAAACTTCCAAAAAGTCTAATTATAAACTTACTGATCTTAATATTACAGCTAGATTAAATTTAGACTTAAAGGAAGGAGGCCAGTACTGGACGTTGCGATGAGGACGTTGTCTTGCTGTCGACCTGCGAAACAACAAGCAGGATGGACGTTAATAGTACTCAGGACTGTTTCCTTAACTTTCTTAAACTACCTCCCTTGACCCTTCCCTAGAAAGCTTGGCTTAACCTATTCTACAAGTCTCCTTCCTGCGGAGTTCGCGTTCAGGACCCGAGTAGACGCCGTTACCTGTGCCCTATTCTATTTAAAACCAGCCCTCCGACATAAAATCGACTCGGACTTGACGTCATGATTTGAGCAGACGCGGCTGCATCTCGCTTCCCTGATAACACAGACAGGCGCCACATCCACTTAACCTCCGCTTCGAGCGTTGAAGTCTAGATGATCCGTTTGTTCTCTGATGAAATACAATATCCTATCCTGGTGTGATTGTCATTGTGGAACCACACATCCCACGGTCTCCGCCCCATAATAGAAGGTGGAGTTACGCCCTTCGAGTTGTACATTAAGCGTAGAAGCCGATTTTTCATATACTACTCCCTGAAGGTCTAAATTACAGCGACCTAGAGTTGAGTCGTCCACCCCACCAGACTGACCACGACGTTCAGCGTGGTTTCTCTGTCCATGTACAGAACCCATTTGGGTCGTCAACCATGAATGGCCCCACACTTCTCCTTTCCCTTGTGTGACGTCCTGATGAAGACCCCGTGAAAGGACTTCAATTGGCCTATAGATAGGGGTCGAAACGTCGACTGTTTTCTTTCTGTTGATTTTCCGGCACACCCATTAATGCTCTAATAATTAGATGTGACCGTTGAATTGTAACTATTACATGTGTTCCAAAAATTGTTGTCCTGAATTTGGACTTTTGTATTATAATCGTTTTGATTACCGTCATTAACTTTGTATTGTTACTTCTTGATACTGTGTTACTTCCCTCATACACTTCCTTGAGCACTACCCCTCCTTCCTTCCCTCTTCTTCCCCTCTTGGGGCTTGCAATTTACATGACTTTGTACTGCATTTGAAATCACGTAGTATTGGTTATTAAATAATATATGCCAATCTGATAATTGCCTTAATTTTTGCTTTAGTGGTTTTTGAATAATTACAGTGTATGTAATCTACAATACACCTTTCCTCTCTACGGGGACCCCCTTTTATATGTATTTCCTACCTGCAATCAGCAAGGTTCTGACTTGGTCCAGTATTTCTTTTGGACAGGTGTCGTCGGAGGGAAAGATGAAGTTCAGTCTTGAGGGGCAGGAATTAGTAGGCCTGAAAGCAAAACAAATATATCACTAAGTAAAGGTTTTTGATAAACAGAAATATATGATCCTTCCTCTATCTGAAACGTACTTGTGAAAGTCTTCTTGACGACCCTATAATGCTCCTTATTTCACTTGTGCACCAACCTGTGGACTACACAAAAAGAAAAGAATACACCCTTCCCTATATAGATAACTTTTAGAGGATTCTGCGCAACACCTTCCTTTTGAATTGTTATTGAAACTTGAACACTTTCAATACCTTCTTAAAGTGTTCTATCCTTTATCAAAAACTGAACACTGTACAATAAGTTCTTGTAACTATCAAATTACATAAAGACACAAAATTACTGATTCGGTACACTATACTTCTGAAAGAACATTAAGAAATAGGTTTCCTTTCGCTTTTTTACTCTTCAAGAATGAATTGTCCCAAGGTTGCAATTCAGCTTCAAAGTTTTGAGGATTTACTTTGGTTACTTTCTTGCGATGGGCGCCATTTATTTAGTTAAACAAAGTACTTATCTTGTTTTCAGAAGATCTTCTCTAGAACAGGTGACAGGAATTGTTTGTTATCCCCTTGGAAACAAACCGGAGTGTAAATCAGGGCTTCCAGGCGAGGCAGGACGAAGAAGTCTTCAGACGCGATGTCTCTTCCAGGAAATCCGCGAGGCAAAGCGGTTCCCAGAAGCCTGGGTGCGGTTTAAATAGAGACCGCACCCAGGAAAGTAGTGCACGCTAGCTGCCGAGGGTTGCTGATGAAGCAATCCATGCGCGCAGAACACGTGCGTGTAAGATCCTTCAAGCGGCACATCGCGCACCAAATAGATGCGTGTGCTAGCAGCTCAAGTAAAACAAATAAGACCTCTCACAGAAACTCGCAATGACACAAAAACCTTTACCTAACACTCGTGACAACATGCAAGTACTAGGATACTAATATGTGGAATATTACATCACATCACAATGGCAGAATAAACATGAAATAAAAAGCACCACTAATCACATACATAACGGTCGTGCAGGTGCACGGGATTGGGGTGGGTTTTTTAACAGGAAGCTAGTTTCTCTATCTTACTTGGATAGAGGATTCATGACATGCCGGCCCTGATAAGATCCCACTAGAATTTTATAAAATCTTTTGAGAAGAGTTACCCCCTCTGCTCTGGGATCTGTTTCTGGGGGGACAATGTCTGGAGATCCACCCAATTCTTGGAAGTGTACCAATATTGTTATCTTTCACAAAAAGGATAAACCACAGGATATGCCTACTTCTTACAGGCCCATTTCCCTAATTAATGCAGATGCAAAAATCTATTATAAAATCTTGATGAATCGCCTCCAGGGGGTCATAGCCAGACTTGTTTCACCATGGCAGCACAACTTTTTACCGGGTAGAGATACAATGGATCATGTAAGGCGAGCTGTGGCGTTTTTCAATCCGGCTATCATCCTCCTGAATGCGGGAAAAGCATTTGACAGGGTGGCATGGGAGTATTTATGGGGAATTTTGGCAGCCAAAGGATTTGGCACTTGAGTATCAATGCAATCAAAGCAATGTATAAGACACCATACTCGAAGCTACAGTTGATGGGCAGAGAGTCAGACATTATAAGGGTGTCAAGGGGGACAAGGCAGGGGTGTCCTTGCTCCCCAATTTTATTTGCCCTATATATAGACCCGTTCCTCTAAGTAATAACTGAGAATCAGGTAATTATACCCATGACAACCCAGGGATTTAATACTAAAGTATTAGCTTACGCAGATGATATTGCGGTACTAACACCTGACCCAGAGGGAGGAATGAAGGAGAGAGAAACCATGGCTACTATATTTGGTAAGGAATCGGGGTATCTATTGAACAAATCTAAGACTCAGATAGTCTGTTCTGAAAAGGTAATATATCAGGTTAGCTGGAGAGTACCTTCGGCCACCTATCTCGGGGTTTAGGGTTAGTCCAGATATAGATCAGACTGCCCAAATCAATTTTAGCCCCCTGATTAATAAAATGGCTATTGACCTCAGGCGTATGAGCTCACTGCACCTAACCATTATAGGAAGCATTAATGTCCCCGAAATGCTGATCTGTTTAGGGTGCTCCCAGTAGAAATTGAGGGTTCTATAATAAGAAATCTAGACTCTATATTTAGTAAATCTATCTGGCAATATTTTAAGGTTGGGAAATCTCTAATGTTTCTTGTCTTGCCAGAAGCACGTGGAGGTTGGGCTGCTCCTAATCTTGCCTTTCATCATTGGCTAGCGTTATTACAACATTGGGACATACTCTTTTTTGATAAGGACGACAGAGTTAGTGAGGTACAGTCCGAGGGTCTTCCGACAATTTATGAGTTGAGATTAGTGGGAAGGGCAAGAGCATTGCTGCTTCGCCAGGTGAAACCCAGCTACTATAAAAAGGTTTGATTTAAGATCATTATAAGTGCGTGGAAAATCTGGGGTAAAATCCCAAACATATGAATATTAAGAAAGTTACAAAGTATACACCCGACTGGAGATCATCATTATGTCCCCCCGGGTTTTATGATACAATGAGAAAACAATGGGAGCAACTTGGCTTAAGGACAGATGGGGATATGCAATCAAAAGGCCAACTATATTAATTTGCTGAGTTACAAAGAGAGTACAGAATATCAGATGGGCATTATTTTAAATACCTTCAAATAAAGGTATTTTTTTGTAAATGGAAGCAGGCAATTCCAATCGCCAAAATCAGCCAATTTAAGGGCGCAACACTATAAAACAATTTACAACTTATATTTCACTCCTGCCAAACTATTCAATACTATTTAAATAGGGGAAAAGGGAGGACGACAAATGTCCTAGATGTGGGGTTATGCCAGCAGAGGAGATCCACATGTTTTATGGATGTCCGCTGCTTGATTTGTTAAAAACAGAACTAGTAAAGTTCTGGGAAAAGATCTGTGGTAAAACAATGGAATTAACCCCTTCGCTCATGATGGTGGGATTTGATAGCAGTACCAGGCTAGATCAAGTCCAAACTAGTATTACATTTATTTCAGTTACTATAATAAGGTTACGTATTGCAACTAGATGGAAGGATTCAATACCTCTATGCTTTCTTGAGTATCTTGCCCGCTTCATAGCTGTATATAAAGTTAGGCCTGTATGGGGCTCCAGGGTAAAAATGGGGCATGAAACTGTGGGTTCCAATTGCTAAGTGGTTAAAGGGGGTAGGGTAATGTATATAGTATACTCAATGCATTGAGATCATATAGATTAAGCTGGTGTTAATATTGTGATTTACCATTTTTTCCCTCCCTCTTTTGCTGTGGCTTTTATTTTTCTCCCCACTTTTCCGCAATGAACTATGCTTATATTCTGTATATAAATTTGAACAGGCCCTGTATGCCTGTAAGGGGCTCCAGGCAAAAAATGGGGCATGAAATTATGGACTCTAATTGCGAAGTGTTTAACGGGGTAGGGTAATGTATATAGTATATTTATTGTATTGAGGTCATATAGACTAAGTTGGTGCTAATATTGTGCTTTATCATTTTTTCCCTCCATCTCTTGGATTGGCTTTTATTTTTATTTTTTCCCCCACTTCTCCGGAATGAAATATTATGTTTTTGGAAATCGCCATCTACCTTGGAATTTTAAAATGTAAGACGCAGCAATTTGGATTATTTGATAATAAGTGATATTGTACAAGGAATGAATTAGTTTTGAGTATGATTACATGTATAATATCTCTCTGAATTAATAAAAAGAAAATGTATAAAAAAGAAATTCACTGAAAAAAAACAGCGTTAAGTGGAACGTTATAGTTAAGAAATAGATTTTGAAAAACCATAGAAATTCACAGAAAAATCCAAAGGTTACAAGGACATTATATTTAGGAAATTGAATTTAAAAAAACTTAGAAATTCACTGAAAAAAACAAAGGTTACAGGGTCGTTATAGGTAGGCTGACATTTCACTTGTATAAAACCAGAGAAATTCAGCAGTTATAGTAACTGAGATAACTATTACTCGCATCCCTGCAATGCACTGTTTATGACCTCACATATTACATTACTCATGGCATGATCAGTGACTTCATTCATGACATCACTCATGGCATCTCAAATGACATTACTGATGACATGATCCATAGAATTACTGATGCATCCACTCACACCTGACATAACCTTTCATACACCCACTCCAACTTTGACACTACGATTTTCAAAAGCATGACACACCCATTACAGAACTTACACACCCACTCACTGATTCAATAGTCTACACACACATCCACTCAGTCACCAATACAACCACTCATACACCAACTCACTAATACAGCCACTGATATATCCACTCATATAACCATACAGACACTCACATACTGTCAGTCATCCATAGAGCTCACCCAGATTCAATCACACAGTCACTGACTCACCTATACAGTTATATACACACACATTCACTTATTCATACAGATGCTAACTGAACACATACTTATTCACCTATACAGTTACTGACACAAGCACACACCCATACAACCACTCACAATCACTCACTCACACATACAGTCACTCATATACTCCAACGCTTACCTATATTGACTTGCACATATGCAGTTACTCACCTATATACCAATGACTCATCCATTCACTTACCAACACAGCCCTGCACACACTCAGTCACCTATACAGCCCCTCACATATGCATTCACTAACCTACACAGCAACTGACTCACATTGCAGGCAGTCACACAACCATTCACAAACCCATTCACAGTACTTACACACCCACTCACTGATTCATAATTCTACACACACATCTACTCACTTACCCATACAGCAACTTATACACACACTCATTCGCTAATATAGCCACTGACATAGCCACACATTCACCGATAGAGCCACTAACACATTAAGTCAGTCACCTATAGAGCTACTCACACTCCTACTCACTAACCCATACACCTACTCACTCACACATCTACACACACACCAACTTACTTACTCATACAGATACTAACACATACTCACTCACCTATACAGTCACTGACACAATCAGACACTCACCGATACAGCCACTCTCACATTCATTCATTCACCCATACAGTCACTCATATACCCGATCACTCACATATACTACCTTTAACATACCTAGTTACTTACCCATATACTACTGACACATCCACTCACTCACCCACACAGCCATATACACACACACTCACCCATATAGCCCCTCACACATGTACTCACTAGCCCATACAGCCACCGACTCACCCATCACCCACCCACACAGACACTCATACGGACATACTCAGACAACTAATCACTCACCCATATACCAACTCACATACCCACTCACGTACACTCTCACATACACATAAAGTCACTTAGACACTAACTGACTGACTGGTACAGACATTTACACACCCAGTCACATATCCATACAGTCACTGAGACACCTAATCACTCACATATACAGTCAGTCACACACTCACTGAATCATTCATATAAGTGCTCATACACCCACTGATTCACCAATTCTCCTTGGTATAGATATTTAACACTCATAAAGGTTTTAAAATCACTCACAGTCACTGGATGATGTCATCAGTGATGTCACTGACCATGTCATGAGTAATGTAATATGTGAGGTCATAAGCACAGCATTGCGTGAGTTATAGTTAACCCAGCTAACTATTACTACTGAATGTCTCTGGTTTTGTATGAGTGAAATGCCAGTCTAACAATAATGCCCCAGTACAATATGGGCTGGCCGGCGACTGTGACTAACGAGGAATCCAAGATGGCGCCCGGCTGGGCGCCCTCCGAACCAACAACAAGCGGTCTAGTCTCGCGGGGCAGAGATGGGGGGGAGAACATACGGGAGGAAGCGAGGTTCGACAGTTGGCCCAGGTGGGGAGAGTTGGGTGATTGCAAGGCGGTGGAGGACAAGCCGGACGTGAGGAGGAGATCAGGAGAACCGGAGAGCGGAGTGAAGTGGGAGTCCGAGAACCGACAGAGACTGACGGGAGGCCCGAGGAAGTCGGCGCAACGCTGCAGATGGAGAAGTCCACCACAAACAACGTGCTTGTATCCGGTAGTTTCCTGAGGCCACAGGACACCGAGATACCCCACGCTACGGTCCAGAGGGACCGTAGCTCCAGGCAAGTGATGCCGAGGGAAGGGTGGAGGAGGAGGTTGGAGGGAAAAGGCTTTTGGGGGTTCTGGCACAAATAAGGGCACTTACCAGTGAATGTTTGTTAAACCCTTTTCACAGAAACCCTATACCTTTCCCACGCTTTAACCCATATCCCTTATCCCTCACTATTTGCAGTGAAATAGGAATGTTGGTGATGGGGAGCACCCTATAGAGTATAGATAGGCTGTCCGGATTTTGTTTTAAACCGACTCTACACGACAGTACCCGACCGGATAAAAATCAGCTGACCCGGTTTAAACCGAGTGTCACTGATTTTAATCGCTGTTGCAGCACTTGGCCACTTGAGGGAGCCAAAGCATTATAAATTGTGGTACCCGGTGCGGAGGTGTCAGGGGAAAACAGTGCTTCTGGGCCGGTCTGCACATGGGGAGCCGTGGTGTGAATGGCCCAAGGGCCAGAGCAACACCAGGCCCCCTGCCTGGCTCACTTGGGGGGAGAGGAGCTGTTGTGCTCTGCTGTCTTACTGCAGCCAGCCGCACCGAGTACGTCACAGGTCGTTAAAAACACCATTTACTTAACAGGGCTTTGATGTTGTTAACAGAGGAGTGGGCGACAGGGGTGGAGACCAGGGTAAGAGGCTGCACGCTTATGTTTCTTGCACCACTCCCGGGCTACATCTGGTCTCTCACTCGTCTCCTCTGGCTCAGCTTTGTCCTCGCCTGCAGCTTTATTACCTCTTTCCCTCTCTCTCTTTGATATTTGACAACTCCTTGTGAGGCCACTGGAGGTGCAGATGTGGCAGGAGTGTGCGTGTGGGTGCTGTCTGTGAGAATTTTATGGAGAACAGGGAGCAGTGAAGGAGATGTTTCCTGTAAACAAAATCCGCTGCGTAGTGTGTGAGAGAGTTTGATTGCCTTTTCTGGGCCTTTTTAGTGTGTGGCATTATTCCATGAAATCACAGTAACTGAAGCATTTACACATGAAGTGCCGGAAACCTTCCAGGAATCCTTCACTTCCAGTTCATACACCTTTATTACATCCTGTCATTGGAGGTGTTGGACCAGATTGCTTCAGGCTGTGAGCAGCAATGGAAACATTTTCAAAACATGTTTTGGTTTCGCCAAGGCTGCAGTTCCCCATCTTGACTGATGTGAAACTTCAAGTGGTTTTTGCTCCCGGGTTCAAGGAGTAGCTGCCTCCGTCCTGGGGAGGGGCCTGGCCGGGATCTCTGAAGTTATTTACAGACTGCTGTCTTATCTTAATAACGTTTGTTCTATTGAGCTAAAACAGAGATATTGGCGGTAATGACCTCAGATGGTGTGGGGGGGGGGGCTGACAGAAGTTTAACAGACAGTGTGTATTGACATTAATTTAATTAAGATCTATACCGGCTGGAAGGCTTTCCTGGACACGGATTTACGGTACCAGTCCCTCTTTCGCTTACATGCACACCAGACACTATTACCTCTCCCCTTTTCTGTGCTCTGTTGGTGTTTCCTTATTGTTCTCTTTCGTTTATTTTCCACTGTTTTCCCCACCAGTTCACTCTCTGTTTTTCTCCCTCCTCATATGCTCAGGGAGAGAGAGTAGCAGGGTCACCTTCTCTTCCGGTCTCGTATATTGCAATAATAAATTACAATTGTGCAACTTTTTTGTTTTGTTGATTCCTTCCGTTTTCCACGCATGGGCTACAGTCAGACGGCAGAATTACCTTTTCCTATCTAGCCAGATTATACTGTCACTAGATGTATATGAGGGCACCCTCCACCATAGGGAAGACTGCCGCCCCCCCACCCACAGGCACTGCAGGGCTACAGGGCCCTGCTTTGGCCCTCTGGTGTGAGGAGAGAGTTGCCTTCTGCCTGGCAGGCTCAGCTCTCACTGTATGTTGGAAGGATTATCTGCTGAAATATTCAGCAATGGCCAGACCAGTGGACTTAAGCGCCCCCCCCATTGCATTTATAGGAAACACAAAACATTTGCATGCCAAAAGAAATGCAAACACTACCCCTTTAGCTCGAAGGCCTTGTATCAGTCATCGCCCTGCCTGCATTTCGCTGGTGAGCCAGCCTCTAATTGTCTGCATTTGGCAGGTTTAACACTTCCTTGCAGGGGGCTATTAAGGAGAAATATTTGCACATATCTGTCAGAGGCAGGAACAAAAGCACGCCCCCTTTCGATGTGTGGCACCGCTAACCTTAATGAAAGGAAATTAAATTTTCTACCAACTCCCCTTCCTCCTTCCCGTCTTGGGACCGTGGGGCAGAGGACTTAAAAATAAAGAGGGTTTGCTCTTTTGAACAGAAATGGTCACATTTGGAATCAAACGAACAGTGCTCCTGTGAGTGTTTAAATGTTACTAACATTTTAAGGGATTGTAATTGTTATTGATAGGAATGCAAACTGCCACACAGGCAAGAAAGAGAGCTAAGTTAACACTCCCACGCAGGTTCCGGAGTTAGCCTACAGGCCACAGCAGCAACCACCACAAGGCAGATTCCACCCTTCATCCTTCTGAAGACGATATAAATTAGCACTGTTGAGTTTGGCTGATGTGATTACATTGGCTACTTTCCGTTTTAAAAATATGGCTAATTACACAAACAAGCACCACGTAAATTGCAATGGGTTGTTGTTTTTTTAACATTCGAGTAGTTTTATTTGTGTACAATTATACATTATTTTGTTTTTTTCTTTCTGAGATTCAGAAATTAATGTGCTATTGATAGAAAAGTGTTGGGAGCAAATGAGGTAGGCAACGGGATTTTATACGTATGTTGTGTTACATCACATTTGACTTTGGCTGAAAAGTAACGTCTCCATGATAAAAATACCCACCGTATATCGGCAGCCAGAAAACAACTGGGCAAGCAACAAGAACATGGGTTTAAAGACCAGCATTGGCATGGCCAATAGGTCTGGCCTTTGGGACCTTATAAGTGTTTAGCCATGCAACAGTTAATGTTGTTGCACCAAGGATGTTGTGCTGCATAACTAAATAATATTAAGGTACCAAAGGCGAGACCTATTGGCATGGTGCACCTAACAGTACCTTATTGCATTTCAGCACTTGCTACACAATCCTGTTGGAGATCAGTCAAAAAATCAAAAGTTACCATCCTGTCGGACAAAAAAAACCAAGTGCAAAAACAGAGCGCCAAATACTTATTTTTTTTTTTTGTTAGAGGAAGTCTTTTTCTTAACAACATTTTTTTGACTTGCATATGCCCCTTCGGTCACACTGCAATTTCATCATAGCATTTAAAAAAATTCTCTACGTATATTTATTGACAAACGCTGAGTGACCAATTCACGCTTACATTTAAAACAAGCATTTGCAATCCAATAGGCCTTGCATTTACGCTGTTGTTTGAGCTGTTGACATTGCAAATAACAATGCCTTTTATTTATGTTTTCGTTTTTAAAACATAAATAAAAGGCTTTGTCATTTACAATGCCAATAGCTTAAACTTGCTTAAATGCGAGACCTATTGCATTGCAAATGCTTGTTAAATCTGAGCTGCAGAATCAAAGGACACGGAAAAAGCAATAATAAAAGCGAAGCATTCCACAAACACCTGTAAAACACTGTTTCATAGCAGTGAGATGTCATCAGTGATGTCATCAGTGATGTCACTAACCATGTCATGAATGATGTAATATGTGACATCATCAGCAGTGGATTGCGGGTGCGCGATATATAGTTAGCGCAACTAACTATATATGAAATTTCAATGGTTTTGTGTGAGTAAAATAAGGTTTTGAAAAGGCTAATCCCTAACTATATATGGTCTATAACCAATGGTTTTTTCAGTGAATTTTCAAGATTTTGTAAATGCAAATTCCTAACTATATATGGCCTAAAACCTATGGTTTTTTCTGTGAATTTCATTGGTTTTTTAATAGCAAATATCAAAAGCTGTAAAATGTCAAGTACGTGATAGATAAAAACATTTTCGTATTTATGCACGCTGATGTGCTTTGAACGCTGCACCCCCCCCCTCCCCTCTTTTCTCTTAGTAGTACTCTCTCTTTGCAGATAGTGAACGGTAGTTAACGCAGACCTTTACCCCCGTTGTAATCCGTCGTGCCTGCTTGTCTCTCCATTTGATTGATTGTTATCCAAGCATTTATTGTTTTAGAATTGGTTCTCTTTGGATCATTCTCTATTTACAAACAACCACAAAGTCGCAATACTCTGTTTAGTTTTTGCAGATAGTGAAAAATCGTGTAAAAAAATAAAAGTAATCGAGCAAAATCAGTAGGCCACTAATTGGATCTCTTTTTGACCTTGCTAAAATAGAAATATTAGGAACAACCCTTCATGAGAAATACGAAAATAGTGAGATGAACTGAGCTCCACACCATGAGGGCTGCAAGACAGCTCGACTCCGTCACCCACCCCGCCCAAAATAACGACAAACCCTATGCAAATATTAAAAATATAGACAACACACCAGCAAAGAAACAGGGTAAAACATTTTATTAAATAACTATTTACATAACTATTTTATACTTTTTATTGCCCGATCCGGCTAGCTCAATCGATCGAGCATGAAACTCATGCACTCTGATAGCAAGCGTTGCTACTGATGCTATGCAGACCAAAACTGGTTTTCAGTTTGTACATTTTTCTAGATTTTTCCATCCAAGGTTGGTTGACTTTGTAGAACGATGGCTTCAGATTTTCAACATACGGTGTGGTGGCGCGGACTGGGAGGGGGCGCTTCGCTCCTGCCCCCTCCCCAAGTAAGATTTTCATACGTGAAAGTACGTTAATGGTTTTGGTCCCTGAGTTGCTTCAATGTCACTGCCATTCTCAAATGGCATAAGTTCTGGATGTTGGGTGCCATAGTTCAGAGTTCTGAGCAGTGCTTGTAACACTGTCTGAAGCTTATTTCCACCTACTGCAGCTTCACTATTCTCAAAGTAAGTGAGTGTCGTTTGTGGACCTGACTGCATTTGAAAACAATGTGATATGTTACCTTCCTAAACAGCTTGACGGAGGCCCCTGAGGGGCGGTGTGATGGCCATGGACTCGGAGAAGACGCTTGGCTCCGACGCCCTCCCCAAGTCTTATAGCACTGGTGTAGCCTGAGATCGCGCCCGACATAGGCGGCCGGCTCCCGGGGTCCGGCGGAACTTTTTGCCTTTTGATGACTCTTCAATTCTGGACCTTGTCCCACAATCCGTTTGACCTGAAGACACGCTGTAGTGGGGCGCCCCTTTACCGTTTCAGTTGCCATTCCGCCCGCTTTTGCTACACTGTGCCTCTTCCGCCATTCAGCTGTTTACCGCCCGCTCTTGCGACTACAGCGTCTCGCTCATCATGTAGTTGAGTTGCTCCCGCTCTTGCGGTGCAGCGATAGGCGGCTGCCACAGGACTCTCAAAATGGCGGCCGGCTCTTCGGTTTTGGGCCTGGTCCACTAAAATGGCCCTGGGACACCTTTGAGCTCGGACGCTTCCCTGATAGGGCTTGGGTCCCATTCTCGAAAGCGTCCCCTCAGCCGTGAAGATTCTACAAAAGTCATGGGGGCCCCCGACTCCCGCAGGCTTCTGGTGGGGAGCGGCTGCCATGTCTGCTCGTGGAATGGCCACGACGGAGCTACGAGATGGTAGTGCTCTCATGCTGACGCCAGCTTTAGTCTGAAACATCCAGAAACACTGTAGACTACCAATTCGATCAGTTCCGGTAGCGCCCCAACATGACCCGGAAGAGAAGAACTTGCCCTCCCCTCTTTGACTGATGGTTCTTGTTGCCTGTCCCCTCTGTTGTCATTTAACAGAACTTTTTCGACTGCTGAAAGGGGTTATGTTCCGAACGCTGGTTGGTGGAGACATTTTGTCTATATTCTTGACCTACGTTGTCGCGTAATGCGTTATATGACACGCCGCGTTAGCGCACCCGGAAGTGATCCGAGGCGCGGCGCGCAGCGCGTAACGTAAGCATAACAGGTCATGTGACTTGTTAATAAAACTTTTCATTGGTTCATTTTACTTTTGTTATTTTAATGATGAAAAGCTTGGTCATATGACCTAAAAAATACGCTTTTTATTGATTTCGATCTTCTTGACGGAGCCGTTGAGTAAAAGAGGCTCGGCCTGCTGTCTTAGTCGCCGATACGCCTGATTATCAGATTCTTATCGATCACTTTATGTTGCAGGAGTGGAAAACACAACTGCCCTTGACCATTTATCTTTACTGCGTTCCTACATATTATACCTTTCATCCGTCATGTAATTGGACTACTTTATTTCACTTGCCTTTTACTGATTCGAAAACAGTGACTAAACGTAAAAACTTTACCAATGTAAATACTACTACCATGTTTTGTTTTAAAAACCTTTATTGTGAAAATGTCAGTATACAAATACGAGCCTATAACCACGTGGGCCGGCCACGGAGCAAAATGGAATCGTATATGATGAGGAGACATTTACACTGTAGAGGAACGCAACGAGCGGGCCATTAGGTTGCAAGAACTAAGGTGTCTAACAGTTGCGGAATCGGTGGACGTACATTTTGTAATTAAAATAAGACAGGACCACTTACAATAAAATTGTCTAGATATACATTTGCGGGCAAGGAGTTACGAGTCCCATTTATACCGGCGCCATTTTGAGCCAGGCCGGGCAAGTCCAAGATATAGTCAAAATGTCTCCACCAACAATCGGCCAGACCAGAACCCCTTTCGGCCCTTTATGCTACAAGATGGTGTCTTTCATTCAGAAAATATTGTTGGCAGCATTTTGAAAGGAAAGATAAACAGCCGTTCTCCTAGTGAGTCTCACATTGTTACATTTAGGAAGAATGTTGAAGAGTAATATGTGGAAAATCTGAAGCCATTTTTCTACAAACTCTCAATCAGCCTTGGATGGAAAAAAAAATCCTGAAGAATGTACAAACTGAAAACCAATTTTTGTCTGTATAGCATCAACAGCAACGCTTGAGTCAGCTTTGTGTCAAGCCGCCATTTTCATTCAATCAATAGCGTCCCCTGCACACATTCAGGAACCTGGTCGTGTCTTCAGGTGAAACGGATTGTGGGACAAGAAGCAGAAATGAAAAGGAAAAAAGTTCCGCCGGACCTCGGAAGCCAGCCGCCTATGTCATGGGCGATCTTTGGCCACACCAGGGCAATAGTGAAGCTGTAGCAGGTGCAAAAGAGCTTCAGACAGTCTTACAAGCACTGCTTTTCTAAACATTTTTTTGTATTTTTGCACAGTTTTATATATTTTTTTTGTTTTTGATGGAGGGGAAACAACAAAAAACAGGCATTGAAAAAAGCTCAACAGTGCAGGGCGCCTTGTGCTGGTTCCGACCTATTCACACATCGGTCCACTACTGACATCACCTCATAAGCCAACGGGGCACCCCACGCCGACTTTCGGCGCAGCATTGTAGGATGGCCACACCAGTGCGGCAACTTGCTGGACACCACCTCGGTGCCATCCGGATCTCGGCGCGTTCGAGTCACTGTACCGCAAAACTGACCCGAACTCAGCTGGACACGCCGTCTTTCGGCGCAGCATTGTAGGATGGCCATACCAGTGCGGCAACTTGCTGGACACCACCTCGGTGCCATCCGGATCTCGGCGCGTTCGAGTCACTGTACCGCAAGAGTGAGCGCAACTCAGCTGGACACGCCGTCTTTCGGCGCAGCATTGTAGGATGGCCACACCAGTGCGGCAATTTGCTGGACACCACCTCGGTGCCATCCGGATCTCGACGCGTTGTGCTGCCTTCGGCCTATTCGCACATCGGTCCGCTACTGACGCCGCCTCACGTGCCAACGGATTTTCTACGCTTTTTGTAGCCCTATGCCGCATAACAGGTCATGTGACTTGTTTATAAAACTTTTCATTGGTTCATTTTACTTTTCGTTTCCTAAAGATGGAAGGCTTGGTCATATGACCTAAAAATAACACTTTTCATTGGTTTAGAACATTTTTTTTTCCCAAACGATGAAAGCCCCACCTTGTTTCTGGATCATTCAGACTGAAGCTGGCATCAGCATGAGAGCACCACCATCTCGTGGCTCCGTCGTGGTCATTCCGCGAGCAATCATGGCAGCCGCTCCCCACCGGAAGCCTGCGGGAGTCGGGGGCCCCCAAGACTTTTGTAGAATCTTCACGGCTGAGGGGACGCTTTTCGAGAATGGAGCCCAAGCCCTAGCAGGCAAGCGTCCGAGTTCCAAGGTGTCCCAGGGCCATTTCAGTGGACCAGGCCCAAAACCGAAGAGCCGTCCGCCATTTTAAGAGTCATGTGGCAGCCGCCTATCGCTGCACTGCAAGAGTGGGAGCAACTCAACAACATGGTGAGCGAGACGCTGTAGCCGCAAGAGCGGGCGCAACTCAGCTGGATGGCCGCCACCTGGGGAGGCCCGTTCACGCCGCCTCCCCCACGCCCCCCCCCCCCCCCCCCGGGCCGCCCCACGCCAATTTTCGGAGCAGCATTGTAGGATACCAAAACCAGTGCGGCAGTTTACTGGACATCACCTGGGTGCCATCAACATCTCAGCGCGTTCTGCTGCCTTGGGACTATTCGCACAACAGACCGCTACTGACGAGGCCTCCCCCCGCACCACCCGGGACGCCCCACGCCAATTTTTGGAGCTGCATTGTAGGATCCCAAAACCAGTGCGGCACCCAGGCGACATCACCTGGGTGCCGTCCAGAACTCTGCACGTTGTGCTGCCTTGGGACTATTCGCACAAAAGACAGCTTCTGACCATTGTTGCTTTTTTGGGTGAAAAATGTTTAAATGTTTTTACAGTTTTTGTTCCGTTCATTATATTTAAATGTTTATAAAGTTTTATAATCTTACTTTGTTGGAGTGTTATATTTTTTTTTTTTTAAAACGGGTGAATGGGGCCTTGAATCGGGTTATTGTCATGTGTGGGCTTTGGAAGTGTGCTGCTGCAGGATCGGACATTTCAAACTCAAATGCACGTTCTTTTTCTTACCTTTCCGAAGCATGGAGCGCAATAGCAGGCAGAGAAAGGGTGATGCACGTGTTGAACACTACCTGACCTGGCAAGTTGCTGGCAGTGCCCCCCCGCCCGCTCCTGAAAGAGGACACACACACACCGCCGCCCCGAGTACTTCACAAATCTTTAAAAGACCATGCGCTTGTTCATGAGGCTTAAATGGTTTATCACCTCTTCTAGAACCCCTGCATCGACCCTCTGACGTTTCCTGGAAAAATTACAGTGTAACACAATACCAAGCCCTGTCAGCTGAAACCCCCGAGGAATCGTGGGGCATATTATCAAGGGGGTTTATCTCCGCTTTTTTGGCTTTAAAAGCCATGAAAGCGGAGATAAAATTATCTCCCTATTACCAAGCTGTCGCTAACACCAGTTAGTGACAGCTAAAAGGAGATAGCGACCATCTTGGGCCCCGCTTTGCATGTCAGTGATACTTATCACTAATGACATGCAAAGTGGGCGTGCCAAGATGTTAGCGACTGGAAACAGTCCCTAACATCGCTATCTCCTATTACCAACTTTTGGAGATATTCGCGCTAAGCGCGAATATCTCCAAAAGCTAACACCTGCCCTGAGCAGTTCTTAGCCATGTTATCCAATGGGAGGTGGATAACATGGCTAAGAGCATTTGCTCGATAATACATGAATATCGCTGACTTTTCTGCGATAATAGCAAGGTTTATCTGCGATAAAAATCGCCGATGTGCGGCGATAATTTTTGTCTCTAAACAAGTTAGAGACAAAAATTATCGCTAGTTGTTCGTAATATGCCCCCGGGTTTTTGCTTGCAGAAATCGGGAGGCGGGAGACTAGCACTGAAATCAGTAGTCTCACGCCTGAATCGGGAGGGTTGGCATGTCTGGATTCTCTACAGCTGGGGCCATAAACTACATCCGCAGGGGTAGGTGATAGCCTGGGACCAGCCTGGCATCTAAAATGGCTGCCGTGCACGACAAAATTGTGGCATTGGAAAAAAGGCAAGATGGCGCAGCCGCTGGAAGACATGTATCAACATATATGAGCCTCCTCAGCCACCCTCAGGAAACATAGGGGATTAGGATACGTCTCCCGCACCCCCTTATACCTAGTAATTTAATTAACGAAGCACAAAATGGCGAATTCCCGTTTCGCTACCAGTTTGCGGCCCAGTTCGCGGCCCGTGAAGCGCTTCTACCGTGAAAAATCATTTTTTTTTTTTCCCCACGGGACCCTTTAATAACCCCAACAACATTCCTAGGGGGTCAAGAGGGGTATACCTTGCCCCCTTTCATTAAATTCCCCCTTCGTTTTTCACCTCTTCTTCTCTCTCGATCCTACCGAGAGATAAGATGGCGGCTGCTCCGGACTGTCACGCAGCAAAAAAAAAAAAAGCTCACGCACAGCCGCTGGAAGAGATGTATCAACATATATGAGCCTCCTCAGCCACCCTCAGGAAACATAGGGGATTAGGATACGTCTCCCGCACCCCCTTATACCTAGTAATTTAATTAACGAAGCACAAAATGGCGAATTCCCGTTTCGCTACCAGTTTGCGGCCCAGTTCGCGGCCCGTGAAGCGCTTCAACCGTGAAAAATCATTTTTTTTTTTATTTTCCCCACGGGACCCTTTAATAACCCCAACAACATTCCTAGGGGGTCAAGAAGGGTATACCTTGCCCCCTTTCATTAAATTCCCCCTTCGTTTTTCACCTCTTCTTCTCTCTCGATCCTACCGAGAGATAAGATGGCGGCCGCTCCGGACTGTTTAGAATGTTGACAGACACCGGAGAGCCAATCAGCTTTCTGCACGCAAAGTTCCGTTTCGCGAAATGTAAGCGAACCGGTGCGCAGCCTGGAGCGCTGTTACAGATATATATCTTGTTTTGAACAATAATTTCTCAAAAACTACTGGAGCACATATATTGAGACCTAGCAAAGGCACATCGGGCTAACAGTCCCTACAATTTTGCCAAGTTTCGTGCAAATCCATTCAGCCGTTCGAGCTAAAAGTGAGTCCAACCGCCCTATGGAAATTAACATGGGAAAAACGCGTTTTGGGACCCCCCTTTTTTCTCGGCCCCCCCTTGATGAAACCCCCCCAAATTTTCAAGGGCTGCTCAGAAACAAAATGTGCCATTTTCCTGAAAATTTCAGCCGATTCCGTCCACAAACGCCAAAGTTATTAGACATAGAATTTTCAAAAATCCCATAGGGAATAAATCCTAACTATATATACCTACTGGCGATAGCCAGTAGGTAATATATATATATATATATATATATATATATATATATATATATATATATATATATATATATATATATATATATATATATATATATATATATATATATTCACTGCAAAAACCATAGGTTTTAGGCCATATATAGTTAGGGATTAGCATTTACAAAACCTTAATTTACTCGCACAAAACCATAGAAATTCGCATATATAGTTAGATGCAATAACTATATATCGCGCACCCGCAATCCACTGCTGATGATGTCACATATTACATCATTCATGACATGGTCAGTGACATCACTTATGACATCACTGATGACATCTCAAATGACATCACTGATGACATCACTGATGACAACATCCAGTGACTGTATGTTTCTGTAAAGTTAAAATATGTCTTACATATTGAAGAATGAGTGGATGTATAAGTGTTTGGATGAAGGATTTAGTAGGTGCATGACTGACTGTATGAGAGAATGATTAAATGTGTCTCACTGAGTGCATGGGTTAGTGACTAAACTGTCTTAATTTGTGCATCATTATTTCTGTAGTTCTGTAAACTGCTGCATGTGTTGATCAGTAGCCATATGAGTAGCTATATGGGTTATTGATTGGTTGCCCAAATATTTGTATGGGAGAGTGAGTGTGTGTGTGGGGGTGGCTGGGAGGTATGTGACTCTGTGCATAGATGTGTGAGCAGTTGATTCACTAGATGTATGGGTTCAAAAGTGCATGTGGAAACAGCTGTATGGGCGGTTGACTGTCTGCATGAGTGTATTGGTGAGTGATTGGATTTCTCAGTGCTACATGTCAAAGTAAGTACATATGTAAAACACAGTACATGTAAGAGTTGATATATATATAAATAACTGTGCATAAGAGCCAGTGAATGTGTGAGTGGCTGTATGGATCATTGTGAACTTGTATCAGTGATTGTATAAGAGAGTAAATATGTGTTAGTATATGTTTGATTAAGTAAGGTGTGTATAACTGTATAGTTGAGGTAATGGAGGTGTGATTGATTCTTTGCATGACTGACTAGGTGTGTGAGTAACTCCATGGACGAGTGACAGTCTGTGAGTGTCTGTTTACACTGATTGTATCTAAGGTTATATTAGAGTCTGAAGAGGTTCATCGTATTATCATATGAATGATATCATCAGTGATGTGATCAGTAATGTCAAATGAGATGTTATCAGTGATTTCATCAGTGATGTCATTTGAGATGTCATCAGTGATGTAATTTGAGATGTCATCAGTGATGTCATTTGAGATGTCATCAGTGATGTCACTGACCATGTCATGAATGATGTAATATGTGACATCATCAGCAGTGGATTGCGGGTGCGCGATATATAGTTATTGCATCTAACTATATATGCGAATTTCTATGGTTTTGTGCGAGTAAATTAAGGTTTTGTAAATGCTAACTATATATGGCCTAAAACCTAAGTTTTTTTCTGTGAATTTTCAAGGTTTTGTAAATGCTAATTCCTAACTATATATGGCCTAAAACCTATGGTTTTTTCAGTGAATTTTAATGTTTTTTTAATAGCAAATATCAAAAGCTGTCAAATGTCAAGTACGTGATAGGTAAAAACATTTTCGTATTTATGCACGCTGATGTGCTTTGAACGCTGCCCCCCCCCTCTTTTCTCTTAGTAGTACTCTCTCTTTGCAGATAGTGAAGGGTAGTTAACGCAGGCCTTTGCCCCGTTGTAATCCGTCGTGCCTGCTTGTCTCTCCATTTGATTGATTGTTATCCAAGCATTTACTGTTTTAGAATTGATTCTCTTTGGTTCATTCTCTATTTACAAACAAGCACAGAGTCGCAATACTCTGTTTAGTCTTTGCAGATAGTGAAAAATTGTGTAAAAAAACAAAAGTAATCGAGCAAAATCAGTAGGCCACTAATGGGATCTCTTTTTGACCTCGCTAAAATAGAAACATTAGGAACAACCCTTCATGAGAAATAAGAAACTAGTGAGATGAACTGAGCTCCACACCATGATGGCTGCAAGACAGCTCGGCTCCGCCACCCACCCCGCCCAAAATAACGATAAACTCTATGCAAATATTATAAATATATACAACACACCAGCAAAGTAACAGGGTAAACCATTTTATTAAATAACTATTTACATAACTATTTTATACTTTTTGTTGCCTGATCCGGCTAGCTCAATCGATCGAGCATGAAACTCATGCACTCTGATAGCAAGCGTTGCTGCTGATGCTATGCAGACAAAAACTGGTTTTCAGTTTGTACATTCTTCAAGATTTTTCCATCCAAGGCTGGTTGAGAGTTTGTAGAACGATGGCTTCAGATTTTCAACATACGGTGTGGTGGCGCGGACTGGGAAGGGGCGCTTGGCTCCTGCCCCCTCCCCAAGTCGTGTTGCCCTGGTGTGGCCTAAGATCGCCCCCAACATAGGCGCCGGCTCCCTGGGTCGGGCGGAACTTTTTGCCTTTTGATGACTCTTCCATTCAGGACCTTGTCCCACAATCCGTTTGACCTGAAGACACGCTGTAGTGGGGCGCCCCTTTACCGTTTCAGTTGCCATTCCGCCCGCTTTTGCTACACTGTGCCTCTTCCGCCATTCAGCTGTTTACCGCCCGCTCTTGCGACTACAGCGTCTCGCTCACCATGTAGTTGAGTTGCTCCCGCTCTTGCGATGCAGCGATAGGCGGCTGCCACAGGACTCTCAAAATGGCGGCCGGCTCTTCAGATTTGGGCGTGGTCCACTAAAATGGCCCTGGGACACCTTGGAACTCGGACGCTTGTCTGCTAGGGCTTGGGTCCCATTCTCGAAAGCGTCCCCTCAGCCTTAAAGATTCTACAAAAGTCTTGGGGGCCCCCGACTCCCGCAGGCTTCTGGTGGGGAGCGGCTGCCATGATTGCTCGTGCAATGGCCACGACTGAGCTACGAGATGGTGGTGCTCTCATGCTGATGCCAGCTTCAGTCTGAAACATCCAGAAACACTGTAGACTACCAATTCGATCAGTTCCGGTAGCGCCCCAACGTGACCCGGTAGAGAAGAACTTGCCCTCCCCTCTTTGACTGATGGTTCTTGTTGCCTGTCCCTTCTGTTGTCATTTAACAGAACTTTTTAGACTGCTGAAAGGGGTTGTGTTCCGACCGCTGGTTGGTGGAGACATTTTGACTATATTCTGGACCTACGTTGTCGCGTAATGCGTTATATGACACGTCGCGTTAGCGCACCCGGAAGTGCTCCGGTGCGCGAAGCGCAACTTCCCGGAAGCGATCCGGGGCGCGGCGCGCTGCGTGTAATGTAAGCATAACAGGTCATGTGACTTGTTAATAAAACTTTTCATTGGTTCATTTTACTTTTGTTATTCTAATGATGAAAGGCTTTGTCATATGACCTAAAAATTACGCTTTTTATTGCTTTCGAACATTATTTTTTCTTAAACATATCTGTTATAATGTTCCAGGCTAATGTACTTTCCCGGAAAATTTACAACTGTCCTGCAAGTAAAATATATTCTTTTTTCGAGAAAAAGGGCGTTTCTTCGTCCCATGACGGAGCCGTTGAGCAAAAGAGGCTCGGACTGCTGTCTTAGTCGCCGATACGCCTGAATATCAGATTCTTATCGATCACTTTATGTTGCAGGAGTAGAAAACACAACAGCCCTTGACCATTTATCTTTACTGCGTTCCTGCGTATTATACCTTTTATCCTTCATGTAATTGGACTGCTTTATTTCACTTGCCTTTTACTGATTCGAAAACAGTGACTAAAATTAAAAACTTTACCAATGTAAATACTACTACCATTATTTGTTTTAAAAACCTTTATTGTGAAAATGTCAGTATACAAATACGGGCCTATAACCACGTGGGCCGGCCACGGAGCAAACTGGAATCTTATATGATGAGGAGACATTTACACTGTAGAGGAACGTAACGAGCGGGCCATTAGGTTGCAAGAACTTAGGTGTCTAACAGTTGCGGAATCGGTGGACGTACATTTTGTAATTAAAATACGACAGGGCCACTTACAATAAAATTATCTAGATATACATTTGCGGGCAAGTACCATGGGTGACGTTAATTCGAACTTTCAATAGTACAGTAATCAATAACGCATCAGAACTTAATATCAATAGGGATGTCGAAATATTCAATCAATTCTTGTCCCCGCCCGCCATGCGCTTCAAAACTGCATACGTATCTCATGATATCAAGGTTGTGCAACCAGTACACAACAAGGAGTTACGAGTCCCATTTATACCGGCGCCATTTTGGATGGAAAAATCCTGAAGAATGTACAAACTGAAAACCTGTTTTTGTCTGTATAGCATCAGCAGCAACGCTTGAGTCAGCTTTGTGTGAAGCCGCCATTTTGATTCAATCAATAGCGTCCCCCTGCACACATTCAGGGACCTGGTTGTGTCTTCAGGTCAAACGGATTGTGGGACAAGATGCAGAAAGGAAAAGGAAAAAAGTTCCGCCGGACCCCGGGAGCCGGCCGCCTATGTCATGGGCGATCTTTGGCCACACCATGGCAATAGTGAAGCTGCAGCAGGTGCAAATAAGCTTCAGACAGTGTTACAAGCGCTGCTCAGAACTCTCAACTATGACACCACCTCGGTGCCATCCGGATCTTGGCGCCTTGTGCTGGTTCCGGCCTATTCACACATCGGTCCGCTACTGACACCACCTCACAGGCCAACGGGGCGCCCCACGGCGACTTTCGGCGCAGCATTGTAGGATGGCCACACCAGTGCGGCAACTTGCTGGACACCACCTCGGTGCCATCCGGATCTTGGTGCGTTGTGCTGCCTTCGGCCTATTCGCACATCGGTCCGCTACTGACGCCGCCTCACGTGCCAACGGATTTTCTACGCTCTTTATAGCCCTATGCCGCATAACAGGTCATGTGACTTGTTTATAAAACTTTTCATTGGTTCATTTTACTTTTGGTTTCCTAATGATGGAAGGCTTGATCATATGACCTAAAAATAACACTTTTCATTGGATTAAAACATTTTTTTTCCCAAACGATGAAAGCCCCACCTTGTTTCTGGATGTTTCAGACTGAAGCTGGCGTCAGCATGAAAGCACCACCATCTCGTGGCTCCGTTGTGGTCATTCCGCGAGCAATCATGGCAGCCGCTCCCCACCGGAAGCCTGCAGGAGTCGGGGGCCCCCAAGACTTTTGTAGAATCTTCAAGGCTCAGGGGACGCTTTCGAGAATGGGGTCCAAGACTGAGCAGACAAGCGTCCGAGTTCCAAGGTGTCCCAGGGCCATTTTAGTGGACCTGGACCAAAAAGGAAAGAGCCTGCCCCCATTTTGAGAGTCCTGTAGCAGCCGCCTATCGCTGAATCGCAAGAGTGGGCGCAACTCAGCTGAATGGCGGATTTTGGCACAGTGTACCAAAAGCGGGCGGAATGGCAACTGAAACGGTAAAGGGGCGCCCCACTACAGCAGACGAGCCTCCACCTGGTAAGGCCCGTTCATGCCGCCTCCCCCCCCCCCCCCCGGGGCGCCCCACGCCGTTTTCCGAGCAGCATTGTAGGATACCAAAACCAGTGCGGCAACTTAATGGACATCACCTGGGTGCCATCCACATCTCAGCGTTCTGCTGCCTTGGGACTATTCGCACAACAGACCGCTACTGACAAGGCCTTCCCCCGCACCCCCCCGGGACGCCCCACGCCGTTTTTCGGAGCTGCATTGTAGGATACCAAAAACCAGTGCGGCACCCAGGTAACATCACCTGGGTGCCGTCCAGAACTCAGCACGTTGTGCTGCCTTGGGACTATTCGCACAAAAGACAGCTACTGATCATTGTTGCTTCTTTTTTCAAAAAAATGTTTAAATGTATTTACTGTTTTTGTTGCGTTGTACATATTTATAAGTTAATAAAGTTTTATAATCCTACTACTTTGTTGGAGTGCTATATATTTTTAATGTGACACATAATTGAAAAAACTTTGATGTACAAAGAGGCATCCCTGGAATCTTCCGCTTCAGGCTCGGACCCACACACCCTCACAGTGAGAATCCCCTACCCAAGCACAATACAGGATGGTTATCAGATAGTAGGAACGCGTGTGGTGTGACGGATCTCATCGGGTGGGGGCCTTGATCTACTGTAACTCCTTTGAAGAGGGGTGATTCTTTACAGTTGGGGCCATAGACTACATCTGCAGGGCTAGGTGATAGCCTGGGACCGGCCTGGACAATTGGACACAGAGGAAGAGGAGTGTCAGAGGGTGCGGTAGTGAATAGGGTGAAAGGGAGGTGTCGGGCGGGCACAGGGTGTGATTCACAGGGAAGAACAGCGTAGATGGGAGGAGGTTTCTGGCCCATGCATGAGAGAGAGAGCGGGGGTGACCAGTGCGTGGGGGAGATGCTTGCGAGGGTGGGGAGCCATGCTGAGGATCGGCGGCGTGCAGAGAGTGGGTCTGGTCAAGGCATCTAAAATGGCTGCCGTGCACGACAAAAGTGTGGCATTGCAAAAAAGGCAAGATGGCGCAGACAATGTTTATCAATAAGGATTAATTTATAACAATTATTTTTAACAAAATATTTACTCGCAGTGACAAAATGGCGGTCAACAGTTCCTGATTTCCATCGAATCGAACGTTAACAGACGTCAGGCAGCAAAAAAAAAAAACGCTCACGCACAGCCGCTGGAAGACATGTATCAACATATATGAGCCTCCTCAGCCACCCTCAGAAAACATAAGGGGTCAGGATACGTCTCCCGTACCCCCTTATACCCTGTAATTTAATTAAACCGAAACACAAAATGGCGAATTCCCGTTTCGCTACCAGTTTGCGGCCCGGTTCGCGAACCGGGAAGCGCTTCTACCCTGAAAAATCTAATTTTTTTTATTTTCCCCACGGGACCCTTTAATAACCCCAACATCATTGCTAGGGGGTCAAGAGGAGTCTACCTTGCCCCCTTTCATTAAATTCCCCCTTCGTTTTTCTCCTCCTCTTGTCTCTCGATCCTACCGAGAGACAAGATGGCGGCCGCTCCGGACTGTTTAGAATGTTGACAGACACCGGAGAGCCAATCAGCTTCGCTTCGCAAAGCTCGGTTATGCGAAAAGTACGCGATCTGGAGCGCTACCCGGGACGCTGTCACAGATATATCTGTTTTTTAAAACATTAATTTCTCAAAATCCACTGGAGCACATATATTGAGACCCAGCAAAGGCACATCGGGCTAACAGTCCCTACAATTTTGCCAAGTTTCGTGTAAATCCATTCAGCCGTTCGAGCTAAAAGTGAGGCCAAACGCCCTATGGAAATTAACATGGGAAAAACGCGTTTTGGGACCCCCCTTTTTTCTCGGCCCCCCCTTGACGAACCCCCCCACAAATCTTTAGGGGCTGCTCAGAAACAGAATGTGCCATTTTCCTGAAAATTTCAGCCGATTCCGTCCACAAACGCCAAAGTTATTAGACATAGAATTTTCAAAAGTTCCATAGAGAAAAAATCCTGACTATATATACCTACTGGCTATCGCCAGTAGGTAATATATATATATATATATATATATATATATATATATATATATATATATATATATATATATATATATATATATATATATATATATATATATATATATATATATATATATATATATATATATATATATATATATATATATATATATATATTTCCACAGTTACCCCTTCAGATGAAGGACACACTCGGGATCGCTCCTTTTTTGCAGAGTTTCCAGCCACAACCTCTTTAACTTCGGCCTACGCATGGTAATTTCACCCAATGCATTCTGGGACTCGCAGTGCAACATTAGCTAACCCCTGTGGGTGTCGTCAAAGTCACTCGTTTGCACAATCAAATTTGGGATAAGTGTGCTGTCCACCCCACTGCACAATATTATTGGCATCTCCCGCTCCACTCAAACTGTACAATCCAAACAGCAGGCGGACCCGTGTGGCTTCGGGGGTGGAACTCCGATGTAGCAGCAACCACACAGGAATTACCTCATCCACGTAGCTGTAAAATGCTAACAGCACACAGACCCTCAAGGCACAGACGGTGGTGTCACTTCGTGACCAAGGGCTGGTCACCAGTTTATTTCCACAGTTACCCCTTCAGATGAAGGACACACTCGGGAACGCTCCTTTTTTGCAGGTAAGTTTCCAGCCACAACCTCTCTAACTTTGGCCTACGCGTTTCAGGCGGGAACGCCCTTCTTCATGGGCCATGAGTAAAGATGGCGACAAGCAAGCTCAGCAAGTGAAATTCCTCTTTTATTTCAACAATCAGCATGTTAATTTCACCCAATGTATTCTGGGACTCGCAGTGCAACATTAGCTAACCCCTGTGGGTGTCGTCAAAGTCACTCGTTTGCACAAACAAATTTGGGATAAGTGTGCTGTCCACTCCACTGCACAATATAATTGGCGACTATGAGTAACTGCTTGGTGTCTATCAGCCCTGGGATCAGAACCACAGGCATTTGGTTAGACTCTAGCAAGGGTTTTCTTAAATGCTCGTCTTGCAAAGCATGTAGAAATGGAGTTAGTCGGACAGAATTCTCTACCCCTTTCAGTGTGACTCCAACCTCCATCAAACATAAACTGACGTGTCGCACCGAGTGCGCAGTGTATGTGCTGGAGTGTCCCTGTGGTCTACGTTATGTGGGCAGCACAGGACCACAGGTACACAAATGCATTCTCCAGCACCTCAGGGCCATTACCAACGGTGACACTGCGTACCCGGTTGCGAGACACTTTGAGGAGGCACACAACAAAACTTCGATGACTTGCGGTACTTTGTAATCGACACAGTTCCTCCTCAAAGGAGGGGAGGTGACCGCGAACAGCGGCTACGGAGATTGGAAACCCGACATATAATTCTTTTAGACACCAAGACACCGAATGGTCTAAATGCGGGGGAGGACTGTCATATGTATCTATAAGTATCATCAATGATAATCTTAACGGTCCACATTGGAATACAGTAGCTGCCTCAACCTATGAAATTGTTTACAGTAATTTTTTAATTCACTTTTTTGAAACTCATATTTATATAGGGTAGCACTCACTTTTAACTTATGCCAATATTTATCTTGTTGTGTTTTTACTCAAGCGTTTTTTTGCACATTTGTAAGGAGTAAGTCTGTTAGGGCCCACCAACAAGCTGGTGCGCAAATTCTTGGTTCAGTCTTAATTAGGGGTGTCAGCCATATTATGGTGTTTTTGCTGCATATGTGGAAAGTATCAATAATTTAACCATATTTATTGATGTATTTATTCATATGTTTTGCATACTACTTTTCCTCTTGCTGCTATATTTATGCTATTTATATTAATATTTATGTATTTATATATTCACATGTTATTGTTGCAACAAGCACCTATTCTGGACTACCAGTGTCTGAACCAGATCTAACACAATGGTACTCTTACAATTGTGCTTACCTGCATTTATGCAGTCATTGAATTTTGACAGTATGTCTTCTATGTCTTTCGTGAAACACAACTTGCTATTGGCACTTGTCACTTTAAAAGGAGCACTCCCGCCCCTTAACGTTGTCATGTGATCAAGGTCTTGTTTGACCGAAACACGTAGTGGCGGTGTGGTGAAGAGCGAAATAAATCACTGAGCACTATTACCTGGGTTTGCCTCGTCCTTTGATGCTGCGTGACTGCTGCATGCTGCATGATGTCCTTCTGCCGAATATATATATATATATATATATATACAGGTCCACAATACGTAGCAGTGCTACGTTACTCACACTCTCCTCGAGAATCCAGGGATCAAAAGTTCACAACAAAGTACGCTTTTCCAAATCCATTATTTATTCAGAATGCAGCATCGTGATAAGCCATGGAACAAACCCAACGCGTTTCGGCGAGGAAACTCGCCTTGGTCACGGGTAATTCCAGAACCAATAAACAAACAATAAATAAAGTTTCACGTGATAGGTGAAAAAATAAACAAAGGACTCATAGCTTAAACATGATGGCCATCTTAGAGTGGAGTACCTATGCATAAATCAAATAGCCCAAGTTATACATTCTCTTGGCAAAATGTGTTACAACAAAGACATTTCTCAGAAATTAACCAATTCCTGTCAATTATATTACATTTCATAATACAAAGGAAATAATTCAAAAAAACGCTAATCTCGCGTTCTTCAATACCAATAGCATTTTAGCTAAGTATCATATATGAAACACTCCAGATTTCACATAATAAGACCTCAAGTGAGCTTCACCCAATTTATAGTTTGAGAAATTGCCTCATATATATCCAACCCCCAGTGAGATTTTGTACATTCTGTCTTACCAAATCATAAAGTTAACTCGAATAGTTGTTTGTATCATTCTCAAGTGAGTTTGTATTACATAAACTATCGCAGAGTACGTTACATATAGTGTAAAGTCCCAAGTGAGATATATAAGACAGAGCATTCACTCGAACCAATCCAAGTATAATTGTCTCAGATGGATGTTTCTTCCTGTGCATCATTACATAGTCAATACCTATAGGTGAAACACAAAAGAAAAAAGTGCCAATCAAAATCCTTGTCGAACATAACCAGGAGCTACTGAGTTAGCTATGAGTCACAAACTAAGTGAATTAAAGTGGTGAAACCAAATAAAAATTACTAGTTCATTAAAAACAGCAGTAGGCACTGTGTAGACCATGAGCCCAAAACATGTTACAGTTCCAGTTAAATCAACAGGTCAATTCTTAAACAGAAACACTTGACGTCCTATAAAATGCAACCTGAAACTAATCCCCTAGATGCCATTTCATTTCTTCCTCCGAATTTAAACCTCTGGGCATCAGAGTGTCAAGCTCAATGATGTACCTGTTCTCCATTTGTCTTAGCTTGCGGATTTTATCACCACCTCTTTTCATGGCAGGGAGCTTGTCAATTACAAAGAACTTAAGCAAATTTCTATTGCTTTTGTGTTGTTCCTCGAAATGACGTGCGATGGGTGAGGTTTGATCTTTATTATCAATGGATCTCATGTGTTCTAGGACACGTTTCTTTGCAGGGAACATCGTGCTCCCTACGTACTTCCTAGCACAAGGGCACGTCAAAACGTACACGCAATACTCAGACAGGCATGTTAGATGTTTATTGATTGGTTTTTCGACTGCTTCAACAGGAAAGAAGACTCTTTTGATGTTATGGCTATACCTGCAAGCCTTACATTTCATGCAAGTATAAAAGCCTTTGATGTCACTTGATTTTGTTGTATTCATGCTCACCTCATTTTTACTCAACTTGTCCTTCAGGGAATGCGCTTTCCTGTAAGTCATCATGGGATTCTCACTCAGAACTTCACTCAGGGTAGGTTCCGTCCTAAGAACATTCCAGTGGCGTTTAAAGGTATTAAATACTTGCCATGATCTGGAATGATAGGTAGAAATAAACCTCACTACCTCTTTGGTGTTTACAGTTTTTGAGTTTTCGTTAGTAGCTAACAGGGATTGGTGGCTGACTTCACTAGCTTTTTTTAGTGCAGCATCTATGATAGAAGATTGGTATCCTCTTTCAACAAAGCGTGAAAATGACACAAAAAAAATTGCATGAAATGTGAGGCTTGCAGGTATAGCCATAACATCAAAAGAGTCTTCTTTCCTGTTGAAGCAGTCGAAAAACCAATCAATAAACATCTAACATGCCTGTCTGAGTATTGCGTGTACGTTTTGACGTGCCCTTGTGCTTGGAAGTACGTAGGGAGCACGACGTTCCCTGCAAAGAAACGTGTCCTAGAATACATGAGATCCATTGATAATAAAGATCAAACCTCACCCATCGCACGTCATTTCGAGGAACAACACATAAGCAATAGAAATTTGCTTAAGTTCTTCGTAATTGACAAGCTCCCTGCCATGAAAAGAGGTGGTGATAAAATCCGCAAGCTAAGACAAATGTAAATGTAATGTAATGTAAATGTATAGGCATTTATATAGCGCACTATTTACCCGGAGGGTCCCAAGGCACTTCGACCGCTGCGAAACCCTTCCTGGCTTCCCTGAGAGATGGTCCCTTAATGGGTATCTCCAGGGTGAGACCAGGCATCCCCGGCGGTCTGGTGGGGCCGTTAGTGAAGATGAGGCAAGCTAATGCCCAGAGTTGCCGAGTGTGATCGCTGATCAGAGTGGGCACCGAGGCGAGAGAATTATCGAGTCCGCTGACCCTGGTCCAGAAATCTGCCGCGCTGGGAATCGAACCCTGGTCCCGGGTCGTCCTCTGCTCTCGGGTCTGCCGCCTCTAACCAGTGAGCCACAATACTTCAAATGGAGAACAGGTACATCATTGAGGTTGACACCCTGATGCCCAGAGGTTTAAATTCGGAGGAAGAAATGAAATGGCATCTAGGGGATTAGTTTCAGGTTGCATTTTATATGATGTCAAGTGTTTCTGTTTAAGAATTGACCTGTTGATTTAACTGGAACTGTAACATGTTTTGGGCTCATGGTCTACACAGTGCCTACTGCTGTTTTTAATGAACTAGTAATTTTTATTTGGTTTCACCACTTTAATTCACTTAGCTTGTGACTCATAGCTAACTCAGTAGCTCCTGGTTATGTTCGACAAGGAGTTTGATTGGCACTTTTT
Organism: Lissotriton vulgaris; assembly: GCF_964263255.1. Classification (NCBI taxonomy): domain Eukaryota; kingdom Metazoa; phylum Chordata; class Amphibia; order Caudata; family Salamandridae; genus Lissotriton; species Lissotriton vulgaris. The sequence goes on from NW_028242809.1 coordinate 193,213, forward strand.
TCTTTTGTGTTTCACCTATAGGTATTGACTATGTAATGATGCACAGGAAGAAACATCCATCTGAGACAATTATACTTGGATTGGTTCGAGTGAATGCTCTGTCTTATATATCTCACTTGGGACTTTACACTATATGTAACGTACTCTGCGACAGTTTATGTAATACAAACTCACTTGAGAATGATACAAACAACTATTCGAGTTAACTTTATGATTTGGTAAGACAGAATGTACAAAATCTCACTGGGGGTTGGATATATATATGAGGCAATTTCTCAAACTATAAATTGGGTGAAGCTCACTTGAGGTCTTATTATGTGAAATCTGGAGTGTTTCATATATGATACTTAGCTAAAATGCTATTGGTATTGAAGAACGCAAGATTAGCGTTTTTTTGAATTATTTCCTTTGTATTATGAAATGTAATATAACTGACAGGAATTGGTTCATTTCTGAGAAATGTCTTTGTTGTAACACATTTTGCCAAGAGAAAGTATAACTTGGGCTATTTGATTTATGCATAGGTACTCCACTCTAAGATGGCCACCATGTTAAAGCTATGAGTCCTTTGTTTATTTTTTCACCTATCACGTGAAACTTTATTTATTGTTTGTTTATTGGTTCTGGAATTACCCGTGACCAAGGCGAGTTTCCTCGCCGAAACGCGTTGGGTTTGTTCCATGGCTTATCACGATGCTGCATTCTGAATAAATAATGGATTTGAAAAAGCGTACTTTGTTGTGAACTTTTGATCCCTGGATTCTCGAGGAGAGTGCGAGTAACGTAGCGCTGCTACGTATTGTGGACCTGTATATTGACACAGGGGAACCTTTGCCCCTGCACTGCACCGCTGTCCTGGTGTCCCGGCGTTGCAAAGGATGTGGATCTGAGTATTAATAGATCGCCGGTTGACCGCGTTTTACACGTGCCACAGACGGAAGAGCTGATGAATTCAATCTGAAACCCTACGGTATACGAACACAGGGAGTGCAATACGGCTTGCTGGGAGCCTGGGAAATACGAGGTGGATTTGCCTCTAGTCTCCTCAAGCTCCGCGATGGGTGAGTCCTGTTCATGTCACTTTCCGGTGTAGCTATCCAACAGGGGATTGTGATAAACGTGCAAGATTGAACATATTCTCCGGCATAAAATATTGCAGCAGGTGACTTTTTTGTTCTTACGTACTTTTCGGAACTCTTCGAACAGGCAATACAAACTGTAAACGCGACTTTCCCACGCCGGACTTCCAGTAGAGTCACATTCTGGAGGTCATTGTGCGGGGGTCCTTGAGAAAGGATCATTAACTTTGTTGAAGGTTGTGCGCATTTTCCCAATAAAGATAACTTTATATGCAGGCAAGAGGGGGATCCCCACGTGATTAATAACCATGGAAGAAGATGCGGAGGCACGAAGAAGACTAAGGGCCCAATCCATGTTTGTACAAACTACAAACAGTTCTACCAGCAAGGAGCCAGTGTCATCTGGGAAAGGAATGATAAACAAATACCAGAAACTAGAAAAAATGATACGGAAAGAAATATCCCGATGGTGGGAAGCCATCACTCTAGAGAAGTATCAGGAGGAGAAAAGAATTCCCAGAGGCCTGCGAATTTTAATAGCTCCATCGCATGAAGAACCAGATATTGAATTAGCGGAAGAATGGGCTGAGAACTTAATGGACTGTTCAAATCGCATGCTGTCTATCCTAATCAAACATGCATGGAAAGATAGAATGTCACTGTTAAAACTAATTGCGGATCTAAAGGATGAATTAATGAAGGAGGATACAACTGAAAATTTCACAAAGAAAATGGAAGAAATTAATAAAAAAATGACCAAACACGAAGATGACATCGTGGCAAAGAAAGAAAGGAAATTTTTAAGAGACAAAATTGATTATCAAGAAGGTCGGATATTCACCTTCAGCCGCAAGTATGACAATCTACAAAGAAAGGGGGTACAAGCTAATATTGATGCAGTAAGTGCTGGGGCGACAGTCTCGGAGGAGGAAGTAGTGGAGAGTAACGTTTCAGAGGATGGCCAATTACAGGCACCCAAGGTTGCATCCAAAAATACCAGCAAAGCTTCAAATTTTTGGGTGGAATTCAAGATTATGAATCAGACTACGCAACAACAAAATTGGCAGATAGACAGAGGTCGGGGACAAGGAAGAGGATACAGAGGAAAAGGCAGAGGAAGAGGCAATCCTGGAGGAAACACACCAAAGAACGACGGCCAGTCAGGAGGGATGGCTGGAACAAGTGGAATGACAACAACCCCAGTGGGAGTGGAAACACGGGGTCAAAAGAAAACACGAGGAAAATGAATCGACGTAATGTGGTAAACCTCTCCTCTCATATACTATCTAAAGTAGAATATGATGTGTTACAGTTTGGCTTATCCTTTTGTCCCTCGGCTAATTTTAACTATTCTCAGGAACGAATAGACTTATTCAAATTTACCAGAAAGTTGCGACTGCATAAATGGAACAAGCTTAAGGTGAAGAATGCATCAATGATTGTCCCCAATGTTGAACCAGTAAGTGAGACTATTGAAGAAGTAGAAACACGTATTGCTATGAAGGATTTGGAGTTTGGTACACCAGACAATACTCCTAATGATGCAACCTCTTTGGGTTACAGAACAGATTTAAATTGCCCAAATCATTTTAAATCCAAATCGACTTTTAACCCAACAATACCTGCTTGTAGTATTGACACCTTTGAAACTCTTGTCATAAATGATCTCAAGAACCTTGCGAAAAACAAGTGCTGGTTTAATGACAATCTAAGTAAAGCAGAAAGAGTAGCCATAAAGTCACTAGAAGATGACCCCTCTATTGTCATTCGTCAATCGGACAAAGGGGGGAATGTGGTTATAATGAATGTTGAAAACTACATTAATGAGGGTATGAGACAACTGAATGTAAAAGAATGTTATGAAGTCTCTTCCTTACAGAAGATTGAACAAAGAAACAACACTTATTTTGAGATGTTGACAAATTGGGGCTTAAGTGGCATCATCGAATGGGATGAATACTCTTTTTTGCTAAATAGAAACCCCAAAATAGCAGTTTTATACTTACTGCCTAAGCTACACAAAGACCCAAACACTCCTCCGGGCAGGCCAATAGTGTCTTCGATTAGTTCTCTTTTGGAGAACACGTCAAGATACATTGACTTCTTTCTGAGACCCTTCGTTGAAAATGTTCCATCATATTTAAAGGACAGCAGAGATTTTATCAACAAACTCACTGACTTTGAGTGGCAGGATGGCTATCTACTCATTTCTTTAGACGTATGCAGTTTGTATACGTCTATTAGACATGAGGATGGCGTTAGAGCCTGTTGGAAATTTTTGATCAGATGATCAGATTTTGTCTGGAACATAATTTCTTCGTCTTTAACGATGTCTATTATAGACAACGACAAGGGACGGCGATGGGAACTTGTTTTGCTCCCAGCTTTGCTAATCTTTTTATGGCGGGCTGGGAGCAGCAAGTAGAGAAGACTCACCCGATGTACCGCAGCCATGTAAAATTATGGCTGCGCTACATCGATGACTTGTTCATCATCTGGGATGGGACACAGATGAAGCAGAGAATTTCATGGCAGACCTAAATAGGAATGACCAGAATATTAAGTTGGAAGGCCACATGAACACCCAGAGTATGGTGTTTCTGGATTTACATGTGAAGGTGTTTAATAAGAAACTAAAAACCAGTCTATACCACAAAGAAACTGCGGGGAATACCTTATTACATGCGGACAGTGGACACCCCAAAACATTGATTAAAAGTATTCCGTTTGGTGAATTTCTCCGGGCTCGGAGGAATTGTAGTACTGAAGAAGACTTTGTGACTGAGAGTGTGTGCATGAGAGAGCGCTTTGTTGAAAGAGGATACCAATCTTCTGTCATAGAGGCTGCACTAAAAAAAGCTAGGGAAGTCAGCCACCAATCCCTGTTAGCTACTAACGAAAACTCAAAAACTGTAAACACCAAAGAGGTAGTGAGGTTTATTTCTACCCATCATTCCAGATCATGGCAAGTATTTAATACCTTTAAACGCCACTGGAATGTTCTTAGCACGGAACCTACCCTGAGTGAAGTTCTGAGTGAGAATCCCATGATGACTTATAGGAAAGCGCATTCCCTGAAGGACAAGTTGAGTAAAAATGAGGTGAGCATGAATACAACAAAATCAAGTGACATCAAAGGCTTTTATACTTGCATGAAATGTGAGGCTTGCAGGTATAGCCATAACATCAAAAGAGTCTTCTTTCCTGTTGAAGCAGTCGAAAAACCAATTAATAAACATCTAACATGCCTGTCTGAGTATTGCGTGTACGTTTTGACGTGCCCTTGTGCTTGGAAGTACGTAGAGAGCATGACGTTCCCTGCAAAGAAACGTGTCCTAGAACACATGAGATCCATTGATAATAAAGATCAAACCTCACCCATCGCACGTCATTTCGAGGAACAACACAAAAGCAATAGAAATTTGCTTAAGTTCTTCGTAATTGACAAGCTCCCTGCCATGAAAAGAGGTGGTGATAAAATCCGCAAGCAAAGACAAATGTAAATGTAATGTAATGTAAATGTATAGGCATTTATATAGCGCACTACTTACCCGGAGGGTCCCAAGGCGCTTCGACCGCTGCGAAACCCTTCCTGGCTTCCCTGAGAGATGGTCCCTTAATGGGTATCTCCAGGGTGAGACCAGGCATCCCCGGCGGTCTGGTGGGGCTGTTAGTGAAGATGAGGCAAGCTAATGCCCAGAGTTGCCGAGTGTGATCGCTGATCAGAGTGGGCACCGAGGCGAGAGAATTATCGAGTCCGCTGACCCTGGTCCAGAAATCTGCCACGCCGGGAATCGAACCCTGGTCCCGGGCCGTCCTCTGCTCTCGGGTCTGCCGCCTCTAACCAGTGAGCCACACTACTTCAAATGGAGAACAGGTACATCATTGAGCTTGACACCCTGATGCCCAGAGGTTTAAATTCGGAGGAAGAAATGAAATGGCATCTAGGGGATTCGTTTCAGGTTGCATTTTATATGATGTCAAGTGTTTCTGTTTAAGAATTGACCTGTTGATTTAACTGGAACTGTAACATGTTTTGGGCTCATGGTCTACACAGTGCCTACTGCTGTTTTTAATGAACTAGTAATTTTTATTTGGTTTCACCACTTTAATTCACTTAGTTTGTGACTCATAGCTAACTCAGTAGCTCCTGGTTATGTTCGACAAGGATTTTGATTGGCACTTTTTTCTTTTGTGTTTCACCTATAGGTATTGACTATGTAATGATGCACAGGAAGAAACATCCATCTGAGACAATTATACTTGGATTGGTTCGAGTGAATGCTCTGTCTTATATATCTCACTTGGGACTTTACACTATATGTAACGTACTCTGCGATAGTTTATGTAATACAAACTCACTTGAGAATGATACAAACAACTATTCGAGTTAACTTTATGATTTGGTAAGACAGAATGTACAAAATCTCACTGGGGGTTGGATATATATATATGAGGCAATTTCTCAAACTATAAATTGGGTGAAGATCACTTGAGGTCTTATTATGTGAAATCTGGAGTGTTTCATATATGATAACTAGCTAAAATGCTATTGGTATTGAAGAACGCAAGATTAGCGTTTTTTTGAATTATTTCCTTTGTATTATGAAATGTAATATAACTGACAGGAATTGGTTCATTTCTGAGAAATCACTTTGTTGTAACACATTTTGCCAAGAGAACGTATAACTTGGACTATTTGATTTATGCATAGGTACTCCACTCTAAGATGGCCACCATGTTTAAGCTATGAGTCCTTTGTTTATTTTTTCACCTATCACGTGAAACTTTATTTATTGTTTGTTTATTGGTTCTGGAATTACCCGTGACCAAGGCGAGTTTCCTCGCTGAAACGCGTTGGGTTTGTTCCATGGCTTATCACGATGCTGCATTCTGAATAAATAATGGATTTGAAAAAGCGTACTTTGTTGTGAACTTTTGATCCCTGGATTCTCGAGGAGAGTGCGAGTAACGTAGCGCTGCTACGTATTGTGGACCTGTATATTGACACAGGGGAACCTTTGCCCCTGCACTGCACCGCTGTCCTGGTGTCCCGGCGTTGCAAAGGATGTGGATCTGAGTATTAATAGATCGCCGGTTGACCGCATTTTACACGTGCCACAGACGGAAGAGCTGATGAATTCAATCTGAAACCCTACGGTATACGAACACAGGGAGTGCAATACGGCTTGCTGGGAGCCTGGGAAATACGAGGTGGATTTGCCTGTAGTCTCCTGAAGCTCCGCGATGGGTGAGTCCTGTTCATGTCACTTTCCGGTGTAGCTATCCAACAGGGGATTGTGATAAACGTGCAAGATTGAACATATTCGCCGGCATAAAATATTGCAGCAGGTGACTTCTTTGCTCTTACGTACTTTTCGGAACTCTTCGAACAGGCAATACAAACTGTAAACGCGACTTTCCCACGCCGGACTTCCAGTAGAGTCACATTCTGGAGGTCATTGTGCGGGGGTCCTCGAGAAAGGATCATTAACTTTGTTGAAGGTTGTGCGCATTTTCCCAATAAAGATAACTTTATATGCAGGCAAGAGGGGGGATACCCACGTGATTAATAACCATGGAAGAAGATGCGGAGGCACGAAGAAGACTAAGGGCCCAATCCATGTTTGTACAAACTACAAACAGTTCTACCAGCAAGGAGCCAGTGTCATCTGGGAAAGGAATGATAAACAAATACCAGAAACTAGAAAAAATGATACGGAAAGAAATATCCCGATGGTGGGAAGCCATCACTCTAGAGAAGTATCAGGAGGAGAAAAGAATTCCCAGAGGCCTGCGAATTTTAATAGCTCCATCGCATGAAGAACCAGATATTGAATTAGCGGAAGAATGGGCTGAGAACTTAATGGACTGTTCAAATCGCATGCTGTCTATCCTAATCAAACATGCATGGAAAGATAGAATGTCACTGTTAAAACTAATTGCGGATCTAAAGGATGAATTAATGAAGGAGGATACAACTGAAAATTTGACAAAGAAAATGGAAGAAATTAATAAAAAAATGACCAAACACGAAGATGACATCGTGGCAAAGAAAGAAAGGAAATTTTTAAGAGACAAAATTGATTATCAAGAAGGTCGGATATTCACCTTCAGCCGCAAGTATGACAATCTACAAAGAAAGGGGGTACAAGCTAATATTGATGCAGTAAGTGCTGTGGCGACAGTCTCGGAGGAGGAAGTAGTGGAGAGTGACGTTTCAGAGGATGGCCAATTACAGGCACCCAAGGTTGCATCCAAAAATACCAGCAAGGCTTCAAATTTTTGGGTGGAATTCAAGATGATGAATCAGACTACGCAACAACAAAATTGGCAGATAGACAGAGGTCGGTGACAAGGAAGAGGATACAGAGGAAAAGGCAGAGGAAGAGGCAATCCTGGAGGAAACACACCAAAGAACGACGGCCAGTCAGGAGGGATGGCTGGAACAAGTGGAATGACAACAACCCCAGTGGGAGTGGAAACACGGGGTCAAAAGAAAACACGAGGAAAATGAATCGACGTAATGTGGTAAACCTCTCCTCTCATATACTATCTAAAGTAGAATATGATGTGTTACAGTTTGGCTTATCCTTTTGTCCCTCGGCTAATTTTAACTATTCTCAGGAACGAATAGACTTGTTCAAATTTACCAGAAAGTTGCGACTGCATAAATGGAACAAGCTTAAGGTGAAGAATGCATCAATGATTGTCCTCAATGTTGAACCAGTAAGTGAGACTATTGAAGAAGTAGAAACACTTATTGCTATGAAGGATTTGGAGTTTGGTACACCAGACAATACTCCTAATGATGCAACCTCTTTGGGTTACAGAACAGATTTAAATTGCCCAAATCATTTTAAATCCAAATCGACTTTTAACCCAACAATACCTGCTTGGAGTATTGACACCTTTGAAACTCTTGTCATAAATGATCTCAAGAACCTTGCGAAAAACAAGTGCTGGTTTAATGACAATCTAAGTAAAGCAGAAAGAGTAGCCATAAAGTCACTAGAAGATGACCCCTCTATTGTCATTCGTCAATCGGACAAAGGGGGGAATGTGGTTATAATGAATGTTGAAAACTACATTAATGAGGGTATGAGACAACTGAATGTAAAAGAATGTTATGAAGTCTCTTCCTTACAGAAGATTGAACAAAGTAACAACACTTATTTTGAGATGTTGACAAATTGGCGCTTAAGTGGCATCATCGAATGGGATGAATAGTCTTTTTTGCTAAATAGAAACCCCAAAATAGCAGTTTTACACTTACTGCCTAAGCTACACAAAGACCCAAACACTCCTCCGGGCAGGCCAATAGTGTCTTCGATTGGTTCTCTTTTGGAGAACACGTCAAGATACATTGACTTCTTTCTGAGACCCTTCGTTGAAAATGTTCCATCATATTTAAAGGACAGCAGAGATTTTATCAACAAACTCACTGACTTTGAGTGGCAGGATGGCATCTACTCATTTCTTAAGACGTATGCAGTTTGTATACGTCTCTTAGACATGAGGATGGCGTTAGAGCCTGTTGGAAATTTTTGTGCTCCAGATCTATCTCTTACCTGAATCATTCTGAGATGATTATTCAGATGATCAGATTTTGTCTGGAACATAATTTCTTCGTCTTTAACGATGTCTATTATAGACAACGACAAGGGACGGCGATGGGAACTTGTTTTGCTCCCAGCTTTGCTAATCTTTTTATGGCGGGCTAAGAGCAGCAAGTAGAGAAGACTCACCCGATGTACCGCAGCCAAGTGAAATTATGGCTGCGCTACATCGATGACTTGTTCATCATCTGGGATGGGACACAGAGTGAAGCAGAGAATTTTGTGGCAGACCTAAATAGGAATGACCAGAATATTAAGTTGGAAGGCCACATGAACACTCAGAGTATGGTGTTTCTGGATTTACATGTGAAGGTGTTTAATAAGAAACTAAAAACCAGTCTATACCGCAAAGAAACTGCGGGGAATACCTTATTACATGCGGACAGTGGACACCCCAAAACATTGATTAAAAGTATTCCATTTGGTGAATTTCTCCGGGCTCGAAGGAATTGTAGTACTGAAGAAGACTTTGTGACTGAGAGTGTGTGCATGAGAGAGCGCTTTGTTGAAAGAGGATACCAATCTTCTATCATAGATGCTGCACTAAAAAAAGCTAGTGAAGTCAGCCACCAATCCCTGTTAGCTACTAACGAAAACTCAAAAACTGTAAACACCAAAGAGGTAGTGAGGTTTATTTCTACCTATCATTCCAGATCATGGCAAGTATTTAATACCTTTAAACGCCACTGGAATGTTCTTAGGACAGAACCTACCCTGAGTGAAGTTCTGAGTGAGAATCCCATGATGACTTACAGGAAAGCGCATTCCCTGAAGGACAAGTTGAGTAAAAATGAGGTGAGCATGAATACAACAAAATCAAGTGACATCAAAGGCTTTTATACTTGCATGAAATGTAAGGCTTGCAGGTATAGCCATAACATCAAAAGAGTCTTCTTTCCTGTTGAAGCAGTCGAAAAACCAATCAATAAACATCTAACATGCCTGTCTGAGTATTGCGTGTACGTTTTGACGTGCCCTTGTGCTAGGAAGTACGTAGGGAGCACGATGTTCCCTGCAAAGAAACGTGTCCTAGAACACATGAGATCCATTGATAATAAAGATCAAAACCCACCCATCGCACGTCATTTCGAGGAACAACACAAAAGCAATAGAAATGTGCTTAAGTTCTTCGTAATTGACAAGCTCCCTGCCATGAAAAGAGGTGGTGATACAATCCGCAAGCTAAGACAAATGGAGAACAGGTACATCATTGAGCTTGACACCCTGATGCCCAGAGGTTTAAATTCGGAGGAAGAAATGAAATGGCATCTAGGGGATTAGTTTCAGGTTGCGTTTTTTATGATGTCAAGTGTTTCTGTTTAAGAATTGACCTGTTGATTTAACTGGAACTGTAACATGTTTTGGGCTCATGGTCTACACAGTACCTACTGCTGTTTTTAATGAACTAGTAATTTTTATTTGGTTTCACCACTTTAATTCACTTAGTTTGTGACTCATAGCTAACTCAGTAGCTCCTGGTTATGTTCGACAAGGATTTTGATTGGCACTTTTTTCTTTTGTGTTTCACCTACAGGTATTGACTATGTAATGATGCACAGGAAGAAACATCCATCTGAGACAATTATACTTGGATTGGTTCGAGTGAATGCTCTGTCTTATATATCTCACTTGGGACTTTACACTAAATGTAACGTACTCTGCGATAGTTTATGTAATACAAACTCACTTGAGAATGATACAAACAACTATTCGAGTTAACTTTATGATTTGGTAAGACAGAATGTACAAAATCTCACTGGGGGTTGGATATATATGAGGCAATTTCTCAAACTATAAATTGGGTGAAGCTCACTTGAGGTCTTATTATGTGAAATCTGGAGTGTTTCATATATGATACTTAGCTAAAATGATATTGGTATTGAAGAACGCGAGATTAGCGTTTTTTTTAATTATTTCCTTTGTATTATGAAATGTAATATAATTGACAGGAATTGGTTCATTTCTGAGAAATGTCTTTGTTGTAACACATTTTGCCAAGAGAATGTATAACTTGGGCTATTTGATTTATGCATAGGTACTCCTCTCTAAGATGGCCACCATGTTTAAGCTATGAGTCCTTTGTTTATTTTTTCACCTATCACGTGAAACTTTATTTATTGTTTGTTTATTGGTTCTGGAATTACCCGTGACCAAGGCGAGTTTCCTCGCTGAAACGCGTTGGGTTTGTTCCATGGCTTATCACGATACTGCATTCTGAATAAATAATGGATTTGAAAAAGCGTACTTTGTTGTTAACTTTTGATCCCTGGATTCTCGAGGAGAGTGCGAGTAACGTAGCGCTGCTACGTATTGTGGACCTGTATATTGACACAGGGGAACCTTTGCCCCTGCACTGCACCGCTGTCCTGGTGTCCCGGCGTTGCAAAGGATGTGGATCTGAGTATTAATAGATCGCCGGTTGACCGCGTTTTACACCTGCCACAGACGGAAGAGCTGATGAATTCAATCTGAAACCCTACGGTATACGAACACAGGGAGTGCAATACGGCTTGCTGGGAGCCTGGGAAATACGAGGTGGATTTGCCTGTAGTCTCCTGAAGCTCCGCGATGGGTGAGTCCTGTTCATGTCACTTTCCGGTGTAGCTATCCAACAGGGGATTGTGATAAACGTGCAAGATTGAACATATTCGCCGGCATAAAATATTGCAGCAGGTGACTTTTTTGCTCTTACGTACTTTTCGGAACTCTTCGAACAGGCAATACAAACTGTAAACGTGACTTTCCCACGCCGGACTTCCAGTAGAGTCACATTCTGGAGGTCATTGTGCGGGGGTCCTCGAGAAAGGATCATTAACTTTGTTGAAGGTTGTGCGCATTTTCCCAATAAAGATAACTTTATATGCAGGCAAGAGGGGGGATCCCCACCTGATTAATAACCATGGAAGAAGATGCGGAGGCACGAAGAAGACTAAGGGCCCAATCCATGTTTGTACAAACTACAAACAGTTCTACCAGCAAGGAGCCAGTGTCATCTGGGAAAGGAATGATAAACAAATACCAGAAACTAGAAAAAATGATACGGAAAGAAATATCCCGATGGTGGGAAGCCATCACTCTAGAGAAGTATCAGGAGGAGAAAAGAATTCCCAGAGGCCTGCGAATTTTAATAGCTCCATCGCATGAAGAACCAGATATTGAATTAGCGGAAGAATGGGATGAGAACTTAATGGACTGTTCAAATTGCATGCTGTCTATCCTAATCAAACATGCATGGAAAGATAGAATGTCACTGTTAAAACTAATTGCGGATCTAAAGGATGAATTAATGAAGGAGGATACAACTGAAAATTTCACAAAGAAAATGGAAGAAATTAATACAAAAATGACCAAACACGAAGATGACATCGTGGCAAAGAAAGAAAGGAAATTTTTAAGAGACAAAATTGATTATCAAGAAGGTCGGATATTCACCTTCAGCCGCAAGTATGACAATCTACAAAGAAAGGGGGTACAAGCTAATATTGATGCAGTAAGTGCTGGGGCGACAGTCTCGGAGGAGGAAGTAGTGGAGAGTGACGTTTCAGAGGATGGCCAATTACAGGCACCCAAGGTTGCATCCAAAAATACCAGCAAGGCTTCAAATTTTTGGGTGGAATTCAAGATGATGAATCAGACTACGCAACAACAAAATTGGCAGACAGACAGAGGTCGGGGACAAGGAAGAGGATACATAGGAAAAGGCAGAGGAAGAGGCAATCCTGGAGGAAACACACCAAAGAACGACGGCCAGTCAGGAGGGATGGCTGGAACAAGTGGAATGACAACAACCCCAGTGGGAGTGGAAACACGGGGTCAAAAGAAAACACGAGGAAAATGAATCGACGTAATGTGGTAAACCTCTCCTCTCATATACTATCTAAAGTAGAATATGATGTGTTACAGTTTGGCTTATCCTTTTGTCCCTCGGCTAATTTTAACTATTCTCAGGAACAAATAGATTTGTTCAAATTTACCAGAAAGTTGCGACTGCATAAATGGAACAAGCTTAAGGTGAAGAATGCATCAATGATTGTCCCCAATGTTGAACCAGTAAGTGAGACTATTGAAGAAGTAGAAACACTTATTGCTATGAAGGATTTGGAGTTTGGTACACCAGACAATACTCCTAATGATGCAACCTCTTTGGGTTACAGAACAGATTTAAATTGCCCAAATCATTTTAAATCCAAATCGACTTTTAACCCAACAATACCTGCTTGTAGTATTGACACCTTTGAAACTCTTGTCATAAATGATCTCAAGAACCTTGCGAAAAACAAGTGCTGGTTTAATGACAATCTAAGTAAAGCAGAAAGAGTAGCCATAAAGTCACTAGAAGATGACCCCTCTATTGTCATTCGTCAATCGAACAAAGGGGGGAATGTGGTTATAATGAATGTTGAAAACTACATTAATGAGGGTATGAGACAACTGAATGTAAAAGAATGTTATGAAGTCTCTTCCTCACAGAAGATTGAACAAAGTAACAACACTTATTTTGAGATGTTGACAAATTGGCGCTTAAGTGGCATCATCGAATGGGATGAATAGTCTTTTTTGCTAAATAGAAACCCCAAAATAGCAGTTTTATACTTACTGCCTAAGCTACACAAAGACCCAAACACTCCTCCGGGCAGGCCAATAGTGTCTTCGATTGGTTCTCTTTTGGAGAACACGTCAAGATACATTGACTTCTTTCTGAGACCCTTCGTTGAAAATGTTCCATCATATTTAAAGGACAGCAGAGATTTTATCAACAAACTCACTGACTTTGAGTGGCAGGATGGCTATCTACTCATTTCTTTAGACGTATGCAGTTTGTATACGTCTATTAGACATGAGGATGGCGTTAGAGCCTGTTGGAAATTTTTGTGCTCCAGATCTATCTCTTACCTGAATCATTCTGAGATGATTATTCAGATGATCAGATTTTGTCTGGAACATAATTTCTTCGTCTTTAACGATGTCTATTATAGACAACGACAAGGGACGGCGATGGGAACTTGTTTTGCTCCCAGCTTTGCTAATCTTTTTATGGCGGGCTGGGAGCAGCAAGTAGAGAAGACTCACCCGATGTACCGCAGCCATGTGAAATTATGGCTGCGCTACATCGATGACTTGTTCATCATCTGGGATGGGACACAGAGTGAAGCAGAGAATTTTGTGGCAGACCTAAATAGGAATGACCAGAATATTAAGTTGGAAGACCACATGAACACTCAGAGTATGGTGTTTCTGGATTTACATGTGAAGGTGTTTAATAAAAAACTAAAAACCAGTCTATAACGCAAAGAAACTGCGGGGAATACCTTATTACATGCGGACAGTGGACACCCCAAAACATTGATTAAAAGTATTCCATTTGGTGAATTTCTCCGGGCTCGGAGGAATTGTAGTACTGAAGAAGACTTTGTGACTGAGAGTGTGTGCATGAGAGAGCGCTTTGTTGAAAGAGGATACCAATCTTCTATCATAGATGCTGCACTATAAAAAGCTAGTGAAGTCAGCCACCAATCCCTGTTAGCTACTAACGAAAACTCAAAAACTGTAAACACCAAAGAGGTAGCGAGTTTTATTTCTACCTATCATTCCAGATCATGGCAAGTATTTAATACCTTTAAACGCCACTGGAATGTTCTTAGGACGGAACCTACCCTGAGTGAAGTTCTGAGTGAGAATCCCATGATGACTTACAGGAAAGCGCATTCCCTGAAGGACAAGTTGAGTAAAAATGAGGTGAGCATGAATACAACAAAATCAAGTGACATCAAAGGCTTTTATACTTGCATGAAATGTAAGGCTTGCAGGTATAGCCATAACATCAAAAGAGTCTTCTTTCCTGTTGAAGCAGTCGAAAAACCAATCAATAAACATCTAACATGCCTGTCTGAGTATTGCGTGTACGTTTTGACGTGCCCTTGTGCTAGGAAGTACGTAGGGAGCACGATGTTCCCTGCAAAGAAACGTGTCCTAGAACACATGAGATCCATTGATAATAAAGATCAAACCTCACCCATCGCACGTCATTTCGAGGAACAACACAAAAGCAATAGAAATTTGCTTAAGTTCTTCGTAATTGACAAACTCCCTGCCATGAAAAGAGGTGGTGATAAAATCCGCAAGCTAAGACAAATGGAGAACAGGTACATCATTGAGCTTGACACCCTGATGCCCAGAGGTTTAAATTCGGAGGAAGAAATGAAATGGCATCTAGGGGATTAGTTTCAGGTTGCATTTTATATGATGTCAAGTGTTTCTGTTTAAGAATTGACCTGTTGATTTAACTGGAACTGTAACATGTTTTGGGCTCATGGTCTACACAGTGCCTACTGCTGTTTTTAATGAACTAGTAATTTTTATTTGGTTTCACCACTTTAATTCACTTAGTTTGTGACTCATAGCTAACTCAGTAGCTCCTGGTTATGTTCGACAAGGATTTTGATTGGCACTTTTTTCATTTGTGTTTCACCTATAGGTATTGACTATGTAATGATGCACAGGAAGAAACATCCATCTGAAACAATTATACTTGGATTGGTTCGAGTGAATGCTCTGTCTTATATATCTCACTTGGGACTTTACACTATACGTAACGTACTCTGCGATAGTTTATGTAATACAAACTCACTTGAGAATGATACAAACAACTATTCGAGTTAACTTTATGATTTGGTAAGACAGAATGTACAAAATCTCACTAGGGGTTGGATATATATGAGGCAATTTCTCAAACTATAAATTGGGTGAAGCTCACTTGAGGTCTTATTATGTGAAATCTGGAGTGCTTCATATATGATACTTAGCTAAAATGCTATTGGTATTGAAGAACGCGAGATTAGCGTTTTTTTGAATTATTTCCTTTGTATTATGAAATGTAATATAATTGACAGGAATGGGTTCATTTCTGAGAAATGTCTTTGTTGTAACACATTTTGCCAAGAGAACGTATAACTTGGGCTATTTGATTTATGCATAGGTACTCCACTCTAAGATGGCCACCATGTTTAAGCTATGAGTCCTTTGTTTATTTTTTCACCTATCACGTGAAACTGTATTTATTGTTTGTTTATTGGTTCTGGAATTACCCGTGACCAAGGCGAGTTTCCTCGCCGAAACGCGTTGGGTTTGTTCCATAGCTTATCACGATGCTGCATTCTGAATAAATAATTGATTTGAAAAAGCGTACTTTGTTGTGAACTTTTGATCCCTGGATTCTCGAGGAGAGTGCGAGTAACGTAGCTCTGCTACGTATTGTGGACCTGTATATTGACACAGGGGAACCTTTGCCCCTGCACTGCACCTCTGTCCTGGTGTCCCGGCGTTGCAAAGGATGTGGATCTGAGTATTAATAGATCGCCGGTTGACCGCGTTTTACACGTGCCACAGACGGAAGAGCTGATGAATTCAATCTGAAACCCTACGGTATACGAACACAGGGAGTGCAATACGGCTTGCTGGGAGCCTGGGAAATACGAGGTGGATTTGCCTGTAGTCTCCTGAAGCTCCGCGATGGGTGAGTCCTGTTCATTTCACTTTCCGGTGTAGCTATCCAACAGGGGATTGTGATAAACGTGCAAGATTGAACATATTCGCCGGCATAAAATATTGCAGCAGGTGACTTTTTTGCTCTTACATACTTTTCGGAACTCTTCGAACAGGCAATACAAACTGTAAACGCGACTTTCCCACGCCGGACTTCCAGTAGAGTCACATTCTGAAGGTCATTGTGCGGGGGTCCTCGAGAAAGGATCATTAAGTTTGTTGAAGGTTGTGTGCATTTTCCCAATAAAGATAACTTTATATGCAGGCAAGAGGGGGGATCCCCACGTGATTAATAACCATGGAAGAAGATGCGGAGGCACGAAGAAGACTAAGGGCCCAATCCATGTTTGTACAAACTACAAACAGTTCTACCAGCAAGGAGCCAGTGTCATCTGGGAAAGGAATGATAAACAAATACCAGAAACTAGAAAAAATGATACGGAAAGAAATATCCCGATGGTTCGAAGCCATCACTCTAGAGAAGTATCAGGAGGAGAAAAGAATTCCCAGAGGCCTGCGAATTTTAATAGCTCCATCGCATGAAGAACCAGATATTGAATTAGCGGAAGAATGGGCTGAGAACTTAATGGACTGTTCAAATCGCATGCTGTCTATCCTAATCAAACATGCATGGAAAGATAGAATGTCACTGTTAAAACTAATTGCGGATCTAAAGGATGAATTAATGAAGGAGGATACAACTGAAAATTTCACAAAGAAAATGGAAGAAATTAATAAAAAAATGACCAAACACGAAGATGACATCGTGGCAAAGAAAGAAAGGAAATTTTTAAGAGACAAAATTGATTATCAAGAAGGTCGGATATTCACCTTCAGCCGCAAGTATGACAATCTACAAAGAAAGGGGGTACAAGCTAATATTGATGCAGTAAGTGCTGGGGCGACAGTCTCGGAGGAGGAAGTAGTGGAGAGTGACGTTTCAGAGGATGGCCAATTACAGGCACCCAAGGTTGCATCCAAAAATACCAGCAAGGCTTCAAATTTTTGGGTGGAATTCAAGATGATGAATCAGACTACGCAACAACAAAATTGGCAGATAGACAGAGGTCGGGGACAAGGAAGAGGATACAGAGGAAAAGGCAGAGGAAGAGGCAATCCTGGAGGAAACACACCAAAGAACGACGGCCAGTCAGGAGGGATGGCTGGAACAAGTGGAATGACAACAACCCCAGTGGGAGTGGAAACACGGGGTCAAAAGAAAACACGAGGAAAATGAATCGACGTAATGTGGTAAACCTCTCCTCTCATATACTATCTAAAGTAGAATATGATGTGTTACAGTTTGGCTTATCCTTTTGTCCCTCTGCTAATTTTAACTATTCTCAGGAACGAATAGACTTGTTCAAATTTACCAGAAAGTTGCGACTGCATAAATGAAACAAGCTTAAGGTGAAGAATGCATCAATGATTGTCCCCAATGTTGAACCAGTAAGTGAGACTATTGAAGAAGTAGAAACACTTATTGCTATGAAGGATTTGGAGTTTGGTACACCAGACAATACTCCTAATGATGCAACCTCTTTGGGTTACAGAACAGATGTAAATTGCCCAAATCATTTTAAATCCAAATCTACTTTTAACCCAACAATACCTGCTTGTAGTATTGACACCTTTGAAACTCTTGTCATAAATGATCTAAAAAACCTTGCGAAAAACAAGTGTTGGTTTAATGACAATCTAAGTAAAGCAGAAAGAGTAGCCATAAAGTCACAAGAAGATGACCCCTCTATTGTCATTCATCAATCAGACAAAGGGGGGAATGTGGTTATAATGAATGTTGAAAACTACATTAATGAGGGTATGAGACAACTGAATGTAAAAGAATGTTATGAAGTCTCTTCCTTACAGAAGATTGAACAAAGTAACAACACTTATTTTGAGATGTTGACAAATTGGCGCTTAAGTGGCATCATCGAATGGGATGAATACTCTTTTTTGCTAAATAGAAACCCCAAAATAGCAGTTTTATACTTACTGCCTAAGCTACACAAAGACCCAAACACTCCTCCGGGCAGGCCAATAGTGTCTTCGATTGGTTCTCTTTTGGAGAACACGTCAAGATACATTGACTTCTTTCTGAGACCCTTCGTTGAAAATGTTCCATCATATTTAAAGGACAGCAGAGATTTTATCAACAAACTCACTGACTTTGAGTGGCAGGATGGCTATCTACTCATTTCTTTAGACGTATGCAGTTTGTATACGTCTATTAGACATGAGGATGGCGTTAGAGCCTGTTGGAAATTTTTGTGCTCCAGATCTATCTCTTACCTGAATCATTCTGAGATGATTATTCAGATGATCAGATTTTGTCTGGAACATAATTTCTTCGTCTTTAACGATGTCTATTATAGACAACGACAAGGGACGGCGATGGGAACTTGTTTTGCTCCCAGCTTTGCTAATCTTTTTATGGCGGGCTGGGAGCAGCAAGTAGAGAAGACTCACCCGATGTACAGCAGCCATGTGAAATTATGGCTGCGCTACATCGATGACTTGTTCATCATCTGGGATGGGACACAGAGTGAAGCAGAGAATTTCGTGGCAGACCTAAAAAGGAATGACCAGAATATTAAGTTGGAAGGCCACATGAACACTCAGTGTATGGTGTTTCTGGATTTACATGTGAAGGTGTTTAATAAGAAACTAAAAACCAGTCTATACCGCAAAGAAACTGCGGGGAATACCTTATTACATGAGGACAGTGGACACCCCAAAACATTGATTAAAAGTATTCCATTTGGTGAATTTCTCCGGGCTCGGAGGAATTGTAGTACTGAAGAAGAATTTGTGACTGAGAGTGTGTGCATGAGAGAGCGCTTTGTTGAAAGAGGATACCAATCTTCTATCATAGATGCTGCACTAAAAAAAGCTAGTGAAGTCAGCCACCAATCCCTGTTAGCTACTAACGAAAACTCAAAAACTGTAAACACCAAAGAGGTAGCGAGGTTTATTTCTACCTATCATTCCAGATCATGGCAAGTATTTAATACCCTTAAACGCCACTGGAATGTTCTTAGGACGGAACCTACCCTGAGTGAAGTTCTGAGTGAGAATCCCATGATGACTTACAGGAAAGCGCATTCCCTGAAGGACAAGTTGAGTAAAAATGAGGTGAGCATGAATACAACAAAATCAAGTGACATCAAAAGCTTTTATACTTGCATGAAATGTAAGGCTTGCAGGTATAGCCATAACATCAAAAGAGTCTTCTTTCCTGTTGAAGCAGTCAAAAAACCAATCAATAAACATCTAACATGCCTGTCTGAGTATTGCGTGTACGTTTTGACGTGCCCTTGTGCTAGGAAGTACGTAGGGAGCACGATGTTCCCTGCAAAGAAACGTGTCCTAGAACACATGAGATCCATTGATAATAAAGATCAAACCTCACCCATCGCACGTCATTTCGAGGAACAACACAAAAGCAATAGAAATTTGCTTAAGTTCTTCGTAATTGACAAGCTCCCTGCCATGAAAAGAGGTGGTGATAAAATCCGCAAGCTAAGACAAATGGAGAACAGGTACATCATTGAGCTTGACACCCTGATGCCCAGAGGTTTAAATTCGGAGGAAGAAATGAAATGGCATCTAGGGGATTAGTTTCAGGTTGCATTTTATATGATGTCAAGTGTTTCTGTTTAAGAATTGACCTGTTGATTTAACTGGAACTGTAACATGTTTTGGGCTCATGGTCTACACAGTGCCTACTGCTGTTTTTAATGAACTAGTAATTTTTATTTGGTTTCACCACTTTAATTCACTTAGTTTGTGACTCATAGCTAACTCAGTAGCTCCTGGTTATGTTCGACAAGGATTTTGATTGGCACTTTTTTCTTTTGTGTTTCACCTATAGGTATTGACTATGTAATGATGCACAGGAAGAAACATACATCTGAGACAATTATACTTGGATTGGTTCGAGTGAATGCTCTGTCTTATATATCTCACTTGGGACTTTACACTATATGTAACGTACTCTGCGATAGTTTATGTAATACAAACTCACTTGAGAATGATACAAACAACTATTCGAGTTAACTTTATGATTTGGTAAGACAGAATGTACAAAATCTCACTGGGGGTTGGATATATATGAGGCAATTTCTCAAACTATAAATTGGGTGAAGCTCACTTGAGGTCTTATTATGTGAAATCTGGAGTGTTTCATATATGATACTTAGCTAAAATGCTATTGGTATTGAAGAACGCGAGATTAGCGTTTTTTTGAATTATTTCCTTTGTATTATGAAATGTAATATAATTGACAGGAATTGGTTCATTTCTGAGAAATGTCTTTGTTGTAACACATTTTGCCAAGAGAACGTATAACTTGGGCTATTTGATTTATGCATAGGTACTCCACTCTAAGATGGCCACCATGTTTAAGCTATGAGTCCTTTGTTTATTTTTTCACCTATCACGTGAAACTTTATTTATTGTTTGTTTATTGGTTCTGGAATTAACCGTGACCAAGGCGAGTTTCCTCGCCGAAACGCGTTGGGTTTGTTCCATGGCTTATCACAATGCTGCATTCTGAATAAATAATGGATTTGGAAAAGCGTACTTTGTTGTGAACTTTTGATCCCTGGATTCTCGAGTAGAGTGCGAGTAACGTAGCGCTGCTACGTATTGTGGACCTGTATATTGACACAGGGGAACCTTTGCCCCTGCACTGCACCGCTGTCCTGGTGTCCCGGCGTTGCAAAGGATGTGGATCTGAATATATATATATATATATATATATATATATATATATATATATATATATATATATATATATATATATATATATATATATATATATATATATATATATATATATATATATATATATATATATATATATATATATATATATATATCCAACAAAATGCCCAAAGCATCTGGGGCGCACTCACAGCAAGTAACATCCATAACTTCCATGCTCGTGATAATCCAACGTGCTGTGCAGTAATTAGGCAGGAACAGTTCCACCCACGGCCTCCTGACGTTTTCTGGATGTTGCTGCCCCCCATGGCAGGGCTGCTGTGCAGAATACAGTCCAACAAAATGCCCAAAGCATCTGGGGGCGCACTCACAGCAAGTAACATCCATCCAGCTTCACTCGAAAAAGTTACACCATCCGGCGTTTCTTTCAAAAGGAATGTAAATGTAAATGTAAATGTATTGGCATTTATATAGCGCACTACTTACCCGTAGGGTCCCAAGGCGCTTCGACCGCTGCAAAACCCTTCCTGGCTTCCCTGAGAGATGGTCCCTTAATGGGTATCTCCAGGGTGAGACCAGGCATCCCCGGCGGTCTGGTGGGGCCGTTAGTGAAGATGAGGCAAGCTAATGCCCAGAGTTGCCGAGTGTGATCGCTGATCAGAGTGGGCACCGAGGCGAGAGAATTATCGAGTCCGCTGACCCTGGTCCAGAAACCTGCCGCGCCGGGAATCGAACCCTGGTCCCGGGCCCGTCCTCTGCTCTCGGGTCTGCCGCCTCTAACCAGTGAGCCACACTACTTCACTTGGAAGGAACATGCAAAGCTACTTCTATGTTGCTTTATTTTAGACCTGACGCGTTTCGAAGCACTTTCTTCTATATCAAAGGTCACAGCTGAAATGGCAGTCTCAGGGCGCTCTGTTGGTAATTAGTCTTGACCTGGCCAACTCCGCCCTTAGTGGGCAGGCAGGCAGGCACCTGAATCTTACCAGAAAGAAGCTGCAGGTTTGCCTTGCAACAAATAAACCTTTGGTTTGGAGTCTGCTGTGTGTGCGTCCTGAAATGCATCGGGCATTTTGGTGAAGACACACACACATATATATATATATATATATATATATATATATATATATATATATATATATATATATATTCACTGAATAAACCATAGGTTTCACACCAGTTATAGTTAGCTGGAAATTTTACTGACATAAAACCATTGAAATTCCCACGTTATAGTTAGTTGGACTCACTATAACTTGCGCGCCTGCAATGCACTGCTGATGACGTCACATATTACATCACTCATGACATGGTCAGTGACATCACTCATGACATCACTGATGACACCATCCAGTGAATGTGTGTCTTTCTGTAAAACAAATATGTTTTACAAATGTATTTGTAAAGGTCGATGGAAGAATACATTTTTAAATAAGTGTCTAAAATTGATTAGTTAACTGGCTTATTAAGTGTATCTTAGTGAATACATATATTAGCGAGTAATTTTTAAATATTTAAATATATGTATCAATGTTTCACTCTGTGTATAAGTGGCTGCATGGGTTGGTGACTGACTCACTGTTTGTATATGTTTTGAAGACAGCATATGTGCAGGACTGTACGAGTGGATGAGTGTGTATATGTGTGTGTTAGTGAGTGAATGCCTGCCTCACTAGTGTCTTTATGAGTAACTACATATGTTTTAATCTAGTATATGTGAGTATTGATGTATATAAGTGAGTATATGTGAGAGTGAGAGATTGAAAGAGTTCCTGTTTAAAAAAGTATGTGTTTCTATAAGTGATTGTTTAAGAGAGTAAGTATGTGTAAGTTTCCTTAAAAGTAATGTGCTAGTGTGTGTATAGTTGTATATGCAAATAAATGGATGTTCAATAGTTTATTTGCATGTGTGAGTATGTGTGTGAGTAACTTTTGGATGACTGTCGGTGTGTAACAGGATGTATATGTGTATCACTACATATGATGAGTGAGTATATGTATGAATGACTATATAGAACTGTTGCTGAATGAGTGGATGTGTATATAGATGGTGGAATTACTGAATTGGTTGTTGTATCTGGTATGGGTATCTCCATTTTTTTGAAATTGTTAGTTTCTATTTTTGAATATGTGTTTCAAGGGTTACATTACACTGAAAGGAGGTCTGTCAGTCTGTCACAAGGATGGTGTCATCAGTGATGTCATGAGTGATGTCACTGACCATGTCATGAGTGATGTAATATGTGACGTCATCAGCAGTGCATTGCAGGCGTGCAAGTTATAGTGAGTCCAACTAACTATAACGTGGGAATTTCAATGGTTTTATGACAGTAAAATTTCCAGCTAACTATAACTGGTGTGAAACCTATGGTTTTTTCCGTGAATTTAATAGGTTTTTTAAATGCTAATTCCTAACTATAACTGGTGTGAAACCTATGGTTTTTTCAGTGAATTTCATTGATTTTTTAAATGCTAATTCCTAACTATATATAGGGCCTAAAACCTATGTTTTTTCAGTGAATTTCAAAGGTTTTTAATAACAAATATACATAGGTATGAAATGTAATATTTTTTATAATGAATCCTATATTGTATATTGTTCATGGTTTTATAATTTTTTTTAATTTTTTGGGTCTGGAGCGCTCCCTGTGCGCGTCCCGGTGAACGCACCGGTAAGCGCAATCTTGCGGCGTACCGGTGAGCGTCCTGTTAGCGCTATTGCCGCAAACTAAAACATCATTGTGACGTATCGCGTAGCCACGTCCACGTGATGCGCACGGCGTAAGCGCACCCGGAAGCACTTGAGCGCATACGATCGCGCTACATAACCATCCGACACGCTTACGTGACGCGCTCCTGGGCGCGCCCCGGGGCGCGTAGCGTAAGCACGTCGGGTCATGTAACCTAAAAATAACACTTTTTATTGGTTCAGGACAGTTTTTTTTCCTAATGATGAAAGCCCCCACCTTTTTTCCTCATTCTCACTTTGTACTTTGAGTGAGGAAGACCTGTTCCCAGAGCTATTACTAATTTGTACTCAGAAATGGCTTCAGTAGCAGCAGCAGCAGGAGCATCTCAGCCACCACCACCACCACCACCACCACCACCAAGAGGACCACCACAACACCACAGTGGTGGAGATGAAGAATAGGAGGAGGAGGAGGAGGAGGAGGAGGAGGAGGAGGAGGAGGAGGAGGAGGAGGAGGAGAGGAGGAAGTTCCTGCCAGAAGATAATACCCCATATAGGCCAAAGCAGCACATTATCTGGGAGTTTTTTTCAATCCCAAAGGACCAGAAGAAAGTAAATGTGCCAAGGGTTACTTGCCTAATCTGTGGCACTGAACTTTCAAGGGGTAACCCTAACAAAAAATACTCTTTTGGCAATAACACCATGATTCGCCACATGCAACGCCGGCACCCTAACAACTATGCTGCGGCAGAGGTGAGAGAACTGGCCAGCAACCCTCCCCAATCTTCACCCAGCACCTCCAAAAGAAAGCAACCCACTCCATCGGGTCCAGAGGCAAGGGAGATGGTCCCAAACATACAACCCCAGTATGGAGAATACAAAATCAGTTGTATATTTTGTGGTAAAATAATTACCTATGGTGAGCAAAGGATAGAGCTCATCAACCGTGCTGGTGACAACCATAATTGCCCCAAAAAACCTTAATTTTTTCCTGATTTTTTTTGCTCCAGTTGAGCCGTTTACAATTCCCTGTTTTTTGTTTCTTCCCATAAAAATAACAAAAAAATATAAAATTGTTCATAAAAGCCAAAAAAAGTACAAAATGCTCAAAAAAACAATAAAAAAATATAAAAAACAGTTCTTTTTAGAACTACCTCCAATCTATAAAAAAAGGCTACATTTTTTGAAAACTCTGTCATTCTTTTTTCCCCATGGTACGCTCCCCGGTGCACGTACTGGGCGCTCCCCCCGCGCAATTTGAAAAAAAAATATTTTCTTTTTTGCCCTGCGGGGCCCTTTTATGGCCCCTACATCAAACCTAGGGGGTCAGGGGGGTCTACTCTTCCCCCTTTTGGTCATTTCCCCCTTTGTTTTTGCCACCTCTTGTTTCTCGATCCTACCAAGACACAAGATGGCGGACTGTTTGGAATGTTGACAGACACCCGAGAGCCAATCAGCTTTCCGCGAGCGAACTCGCGTAGCGCACTGGTACGTGCCCCGGTGCGCGTACCGAGGCGCGCTTCTAGCTATATATATTTTTTTGAACCTAAATTACTGAAAATCCACTGGAGCACATATCTTGAGACATA
Source organism: Lissotriton vulgaris (assembly GCF_964263255.1). Classification (NCBI taxonomy): domain Eukaryota; kingdom Metazoa; phylum Chordata; class Amphibia; order Caudata; family Salamandridae; genus Lissotriton; species Lissotriton vulgaris. Next base: position 218,459 of record NW_028242809.1, read on the forward strand.
GCAAAGGCACATCAGGCTACCAGTCCCTACAATTTTGCCAAGTTTGGTGGAAATCCATTCAGCCGTTCGGGCTAAAAGTGAGTTCAACCGCCCTATGGAAATTAACATGGGGAAAACACGTTTTGGGACCCCACTTTATCACGGCCCCCGCTTGACGAGTCCCCCCCAAACTTTCAGAGAAGGAGCGGAGCGCCGCGAGGCAAATTTGAGGAAATTTTCAGGCAGATTCCTCAACCGGCGCCAAAGTTATTCCCAATAGAATGTTGCGAATTCCCTATACAAAATAATCCTAACTATAACTACCTACTGGCGACCGCCAGTAGGTTATATATATATCAAAGACGAACTAAAGATACAACAACGTAAACAAGAGAAATTTGAGCGATTACGCACAAGGAAGAATTTTAACCTTTTCCAAAAAATGTGATGGCCCAAGAAAAGCTTTCAACAAAACACAAAGCAGTGAATCAAATGAAGCGCCTCCAACCTCTGAATCCTCGGCTACAGAGGAAGAACTGTCAGGAGATGAAAGACCCACCATGAGTAAGGGAGGGAGAAAGACCCCTTTTCACATGGAATTCGACTTAATCCGCAGCACATGGCTCAGGGGGGGAAAATTGAAACCACTCGAAAACGGCGGAGAACTAGAAGAAGTGGCTGGCAGAGGAAGAGGAAGAGGCAGAGCGGTGGCTCAACCTGCTCGAAAGAAAAGAGGCAAGAAGTGGTAGATTCAAATCTAACTATAGTAACCTCACGGAACATCCTTTGACCCAACTAGAGGAAGACACCTTGCAATTAGGGCTTAGTTTTTGCCCTAACAAATGACTTGAATACACACAAACTCGTATTGACTTGTTCAGCTTGACCCGTAAGATGAAATTACATAAATTTCATAAACTTAAACCAAGCACTGAAGTCACGAAGAAAACAAAAAAGAAAGTCACTGTGTATCCTACGGATGTCCTTTCCATTAAGGATTTGAATACGGCATGCATATTGGAAGAGTTACAAATGGAACAAGAGGCAGGAACTGCTGATGCCAATAGAACTTCTGAAGTGGGGAGTATTGAACAACAATCCCCAATAACAAACTTCAAGGCTCCATCACATTTCAATATGCAAATGCCGTATGATGCAATAGACACCTTTTCAGACGCAGTAACACAAGACCTGATTTCTCATAGACTTTCTAGTGGGAGAAAAAGAACTCAAAACAAAAACAATCTAACCTTGGCCCAACGTGATGCTCTGATCAACTTGCACAATAACAGTGAGATAATTGTGAAACCCTCGGATAAGGGTGGCAATGTAGTTTTATTGACTCGAAACCAGTACTGCCAAGAGTCTTTAAAACAACTACAAGATCCGAGAAATTACCAAAAAATCAACCAAGATGAATACACGAACAGTATCAAAGCCTATCACGACTTACTAACAAAATGGCGCAATAAATCCATGATAGATACTGATGAGTTTCTCTTTCTACGGAATCCTGATCCAGTTTTGCCGACCTTCTACCAATTACCGAAGGTTCACAAAGACTCTAAATATCCACAAGGACGACCGATTGTCTCCTCGAAGGGGAGCTTGACGGAGAACCTATCTATTTTCATTGATTCTTTTCTTTCTAATTTTGTCACTGACTTACAATCTTATGTGAAAGACACTAAGGATTTTATTGGACAGATCGATCAAATCGTATGGGATCCATCTTATGTGCTAATCACCTTGGATATAGCCAGCCTCTACACCAGTATTCAACATGACCATGGTATAGAGGCTATCAGATAATTCCTGGATAAGAGACCAGCAAAATTTGCGTTGCATGGACAATTTTTGATTGAATGTTTACATTTCTGTTTAAGAAATAACATTTTTCTTTTCCAGAGTGACTTATTCAGGCAAACTAGCTGCACAGCGATGGGAACCTGCTTCGCCCCCTGCTACGCGAACCTTTTCATAGGCTGGTGGGAGGAGCAGGTTGCCCTAGCTGGTGAGAACCAGCGATGGGCTAAACACATCGTCGCATGGCGTCGATATATCGACGACCTCATCCTGGTGTGGAGGGGCTCCTCCACACAGGCAGAGGAGTTTATTGAGGATCTCAATAAAAACGAACTGAATCTGAGATTTACATCAGACATAAGTGATAAGGAGGTACACTACTTAGATCTACGGGTCTTTGTACATGAAGGTAAACTGGAGACCCGCCTCTATAGGAAGCCTACGGCAGGCAACAGCATTTTAAATGCTGAAAGTAGCCATCCCCCCAGTCTGATTCGTAGCATCCCCTATGGGGAGCTACTAAGATTAAGACGGAATTGCTCATTGGATTCAGAGTTCATCAGAGCTGCAAATGAATGTGTTGCTAGATTCCTAGTCAGAGGCTACGAGCAAGCTCTCCTAGATAATACACTTAGGAGAGTTCTGAGAATTCCTAGGAAACACTTACTAGCTCAGATACCTCCAACTACTGGTGAAGCAGATTCCAAGACTAAATTCCGTCTGATCACTACATACTCGGATGAAGTCAGTCAACTTAGGCAGATCCTTACAAGGAACTGGCACATCCTTCGTACAGATCCTATCATAGGAAGTGATGTCCCAGACAAACCACTGATAACCTTTAGAAAATCTAAGTCGATCAAGGACAACCTTGTACAGAGTCACCTCATGCCACCCCTTCCGAGAACTGTAAACACTTTAAAAGACATGAAGGGGTTCTTTCCCTGTGGGAAGTGTAGGGCCTGCGAGAATAGTAGAAGAACTTTAACCTACACGGTACCTGGTCTTAGCAAACCAAGAACAATCAATACATTTATCACCTGTACAACCCCATTCGTGGTGTGTTGTCTGGTTTGTCCCTGCGGGTTACAGTATATCGGCAGTACCATCAATAACGTCAAACTACGTATACTGGAACACCAAAGGGCAATCTCAAACAAAGATGCTGCCTACCCAGTTGCCCGACACTTTGCCAAAATGCACGGTAGCAATAGGGAATTGCTACGTTACTTTGGCATCGATCATGTGCCCCTACACCCCAGAGGAGGAGACAGATTGTTAAGTCTCCGAAGACTAGAATCGAGATGTATCATAGATCTTCAAACCAAAAACCCGTCTGGGTTAAACATAGGGGAAGAATTAACAGTGCACGATGAAAAATCTCCTTAATTATATCAGGTTTAAGATTTAGATGTTGTCTGTAATTCTCTTTTGAACCAATATGAATTCGAGTACATATGATGATATTTTCTCTGTTGAAATCAGATTTGGCAACTCCATTTATAATTCTGTATGTATTCTCTTGTGCCTTCCGTAAGAATTTTGATTAAGTTTTATCACCTGTTTATCTCATGCATTATAGTCACATATATTCTTTGCTAAGACAAGTCCGAAAACTAATATGAACTGAGGGAACTGACTATTCATCCTAAGCACTGGAAATGTGAAGATAATTATGTGTTGTTGAAATGATTATATGTAATGAAATCTCTTAGTTATTAGAATTCACTTATATGCTATACATTTCAGTATGATTGATTGCACTTTTGGACAGGTTTTTTTCTCCGGATGACATTTAATTTTATGTTACTGGAGCTATGCCGATACACGGCTAGATCTTTTTTCTGTCTTCGGTATGTTAAGTACAGTGAGATGATCACTAAATGCACGAGGGTTAATTCCTCGGCTTGCCGGCCAGTCCAACGCCGATTCACGACATTATGATGTTCTACTTACTGGCTGTGGCGAATAACCTGCACCAAGTTTAACATGTCTAATTGCACTTAAAGGATTGTGAAACCATTTTAATATGATTTAACATTAACGTTTCCTTTTGTGTTTTGGATTGCAATATGGCCGCCACGTTTTTACCTTTGTTTGACATCACATCGTAAATACTCCTGTTATGTTGTCCGCTCTCAGTCTTTATGGGAGCGTGAACATAAAATGTCACGAGAAACTGTGTGTCGACGACACTGAGGAAGGACTGCTGTCCAAATCGCGTTTGTCATCTTTGCTGTGTGTGCCGTGAATAAAATCTAGTACCATACCTGGAGTGCTTAAGGTCTTCTTTCCGAGTGGCGAGGGAGACTAACGAGCTTGAATATATATATATGGTTTTTGTATGAACAGTGATTTATACAAGGGTGGTTGCAACTTGTTGCCTTATTTAAGTTTACACAAATGAAGATATTCAAACAAATTTGCTCCATTGCTTTGAGCACAATTTTGGTGCATTCATGCAGCCAATTGAACTATTGTAATAGACCACAACATAAACAACATCATTGTGTTCATATGTCGAAACATCAGGTTTTATGAATTAGAAAACCTAGATGATTTTAAAGCATTTATAAGTATTTATATTTATTTATATGCTATATTTGCACAGATTAGGTGGCGTTAATTGCACATATGCATTTGCACTTTTTCTACGCGCATTGCACTTTTCAGTGACATATGGACAGTGGTTACACTATATTGTCTTTTTGCAATCGTATATACAAGCGCATTTATGCGGGTATCATGCGCCACCACAAATGGGCGTTATCAATATTTGTTTGATATTGAATTCTAAAAATAACGACAAATTTTACAATTTTATAAAAATGTTAATGTCAGTGTAAACTTTGGCAACAAAATGTAAATAATGCATCAATACCTCCTTTTATTCACCTGTATATATACATATATCAAATGATGGTTTGGAAAACAGACTAGCTATGTCTAATATATGTAGTATGTTCTCAGTTTTAATGCTTCTAATCACATGGTGTTGCAAAAAGAAAAAAATGGTAATTGTAATTTGTGCAATGGACCCTTTAAAAGGGATGTTCTTTTACTTGCCTGACGATCTGTGACCAAGGGCGGACGCCCGAAACGCGTCAGATTTGATGAACTTGCCTTTCCATTAAATATTGCCAAATGAAGATTGGGACTCGCGTGGTTTTTCTGCTCAGCTGCCTTGCCGGTGGTTTGTGATGAAAAATTGCTTTTGTTTTATATATATATATATATATATATATATATATATATATATATATATATATATATATATATATATATATATATATATATATATATATATATATATATATATATATATATATATATATATATATATATATATATATATATATATATATATATATATACTTAACAAGGTCAGGTCAGAGATCTTCGGCTGTCGTGGGCGGTCCCAGTATGGTCACCGGCAGACCAACGTATTCGTTTTAAACAAAACCTCCTGTTACAGGAAGAAACGAGGACTCTCAGAGCTTCTTGCAGGAAAGATTTATCGTGTAAGTGACAAAACAACGCATTTCGCCATTACGGCTTGATCACGCTCGTCAAACATTGTTGGCAGCCATCTTAATCAATTTGCATTGGTGCGGTCAAATCAATCCAGAGCAATGTTACATTTTACTTTGATCATGTGACTTAGAGTTAGGAAACTGCCGAGAAAATGTATTAATTACAATTATATATTACAGGAAAAGGCTATCGCAACTAATATTCTATTGTGACAGAGGCATATGACTATTGTCTGCAATTAGGGTGAACATGGAGTTAAAATACGATATGTGTAACACAGTGTATGACAAACAGATGCAAATTAGTTTCATATGAAAACAGTATTGTTTATTATGGAACATGCATTGCAATCATTTATTTTTATGTTCATTTGCCTATTGTAAGATGTCCACCGTAACAACTTTCATCCACTGTGTGATTCACTATGTGGTGTTTATACTGATTATTTAAGGTGGCTGCCAATAATGTTTGACGAGCGTGATCAAGCTGTAATGGCGAAACGCGTTGTTTTTCCACTTGCACAATAAATGTTTCCTGCAAGAAGCTCTGAGAGTCCTAGTTTCTTCCTGTAACGGGAGGTTTTGTTTGGAATGAATATATATATATAGACGCTATCTTTCAGACAATGCTAACTGTCGTTTTCTGACTGGTTAAAAATGTATTTGAACTGATGAATATTTACAAATTACTTGATATAATGTAAATACCTATTGCAAATATAGATGGGATACCAATGCATTTATGTAGGCATCATGTGGTTAGAAAACAGACTTGTAGTCCACAGCACAGTATGTTTTCACTTGTGTGTAGTTTCAATACTCACCTGAGCACAGTTAATTAATGTATTTAAGTTGAACTGTTTGAGCAGTGATGTTATGTGAGCAAGGCTACACGCTAGCCGAAACGCGTCATCTTGCCCGACATCTCGCACTTTCTTGTAATGGAATAAAGTCATTGCAACCAGCAGTGTAAACTGACTCATGAGTCTGTGTCTCTCTCCATTGGTGGTCACAGGCGCCGGAGCGGTAATTGGAGATTACCTAAGGAGGTTGGCTTGTTCCTCCTTTTACACGGACCCCTCTTCATCGAGCTGGCTATCCTTTCTATGAGCTGTTTTGAAGTGGTGGCTGTGTTAAGCATTATTGGATAAGCCCCCTGCTATTTTGTATTCAAGAGGCTGTGCGGTGATACTTTTGTGGATTCTCTCGTAATTGCTATTGCGAGCGAGGACGCTGAGGAACGCCTTGCAACAGCTAAATACAATTCATGTAAGCAGGCGAAGAGGTATTGCTACACGACTGGTAGACAGGAGTCTGACTAAACAGGTTCCCGGAGACTGTTTAAACAAATTGAAATACAAGTGCGATACAATGTCGGACGATGCGCTGCTCGAACGTGAGAAAGCAGCCGAAGAGCTATTTGATAATTCACCAACGATCCCGGAGTCAAGCAAACAACAAACTCCGGAGGTGGAGCAAAGTTTGGATGTCAAATCACTGCTCAAGGCGTTGGAGAAGAATACCCGCAACGAGTTAACTAAATGGTGGGAAATCAAATCACTCCAAAAGTATCATGAGGTAAACCGGGTTCCCCGTGGGCTAAGAATTATGTTAGCCCCGAGCTTTGAGAATCCAAACCGCTACTTTTAAAAGACTGGGCGGAGAGTAACTTGGAAGCCTCCATGCGACTGGTTTGCCTGCTAATTAAGTATGCGGTGATCGATAGAGAGGAGAATGTGAAAGAAATCAGTCGCATTAACCAAGAACTTCAACTCCTCACCACGCCAAGCAACAAAGAGTTTATAGACAAGTATTTACATGAAATGGCATTGCGTATCAAGAAGCAGGAAGAAACCATAAAAGCCAGGAAAGCGTACAAATTCACCCGGGATAAAAATGATTACGAGCGAGGCCAAGTTTTCACCTTTGCCCGAAAATATGATTTGATCAAAAAACAACGGAGTGCGAAGGTGTTACCGAAAATAAATCAAGAATTGAAAACTGGAATGAGTAAAGTCACAGCCTCATCCTCGGACGCCAGTATCACAATATCTGATACGGAAACGGAAGACAGCGGTTCTGAAACGGGGAGCATTGCAGCCCTGGTCCCCCTTACATATGCTGAGGAAATGGACTTTGTTCACCAACAGAGAAAATTGACCCTACGCTCGAAGAATGCCAGCTTTCCCAAATACAGCGCAGGAACTATAAAAGGCGGCAGCGAAGAAAATGCGCAAAGCAGAGGGCGAGGAAGAGAGCGATACAACAAGAAAAAACAAAAGAACAAATAAACGTAAGTGCCGAACAAACAATAATCAATCTTACCAGGGTGGAATTGAATGTGGCAGGATTGAAATTATTGAGTCTGGGTTTGAGTTATTGTCCAGAGAGCAATTTTAACTTTGTTGATACACGAGTTGATGTTTACAAATTTATACGCAAACTTAAACTTGCCAAATTCTTTAAAATCAAAAACCAATCGACATCAACCAATTCCAGCAATGCTCCTGCTCCCGGTTCCAGCAGACTCAATGCCAAACAAATCCCACTTTTAAAAACTCTGTTTTCCCTGGGTAGAGAGACAACGGACAGTTCACAAATCACCAGCACGCAACAGATAGCTGATGAAGAGGGGATAATAATCTCGGCAGCTGGTGGTAGCCCGTTTAAAGCACCCTCATCTTTTGTCCCCATTATGCCGCGTGACGCTCTAGATATTTTTCATGAGCGGGTCACCGATGAGTTGAAAAAACTGCATATTAGGTCAATAAAGGGTCAACAGAAATATGAAGACTCACAAGCAAAACAATATTTTCAATTAATGGAGAAACTGAAATCCAACAATTCAGTGATAGTAAAGAATTCGGACAAGGGAGGAAATTTGGTACTCTGGGACAAAGATGAATATAAAGCGGAGGCTTATCGACATCTGGACAATGCAGAATGTTATGAGCAATCCAATGGTTTGGCAGTGAACAGGGTCAACAAGAAGTATAAAGCACAACTGTTGGTGTGGAAGAGGGAGGGTTTGATAAGTAAGGACGAACTTTGCTTTTTGAATAAGGATTTTCCCACCCTTCCAACTTTTTACCTTATACCTAAGGTTCACAAGCTAATAACACCAGTTCCTGGACGTCCGATTATTTCAGCTAGAGACAGTGTTTTTGAAAACACATCAAAATATGTGGATCACTATCTTCAAGAACACTTGGTCTCTCTACCAACATATCTCAGAGACTCTAAAGATTTCCTTTGAAAATTAAATACCATCACTTGGGCAGAAGATTATCTCCTCATGACTCTTGATGTGTGTTCTCTATACACGAGCATTAGACATGCTGACGGCCTGAACGCAACTTTTTGCAGGATAGGAACATAGCATTTCATAATCATAATAAAATGTTAATCAACATGATTAGTCTATGTTTAAATAATAACCTATTCTTATTTGATGGCAAAGTGTTCAGACAGCGACAAGGAGTGGCCATGGGTGCATGCTTCTCCCCCAGCTACGCGTGTTTACACGTGGGCTGGTGGGAGGAGCATGTACTCATCTAAACATCTTATGCACATTTGGAGATATATTGACGATATTTTTATTGTTTGGAGAGGGACTATGTTAGAGGCAACAACTTTTGTGAATACAATCAACAAAAATTAGTTAAATCTGCAATTTACCGCCCATATAGACCAACACAGAGTGAACTTTTTGGATATTGCTGTAGTTATTGAGGATAACCACATCAGCACGCAATTATATCGCAAACCCACGGCAGGGAATTCCCTGTTACATGCATCCAGCTTTCACCCACAGCATATCATTACAGGGTTACCGTATGGGGAATTCTTGAGAATTCGTAGGGCTTGCAGTACCATCGCAGCCATGAATACAGCACAGGAAGCAGCCAGAAGTAGAATGTTACAACGTGGCTATTCAGCCAAACTGCTGGACTCTGCATTGGCCAAAGCCAATGCCAGAGATAGAAATGAGTTGTTATGTACAGAAACAAAAAAGGTCCTACATTAACATCAGAATCATTGAGTTATATCCATGATACTGAACAGAGTTCTAGCAGAACATCACCGTGTAGGTTCATTTCTACTTTCAGCAGACAGGCGAAAGCGATTAAAGGTATCATTAACGCGCAATGGCCCATTGTCCTGACTGATACTGTCTTGGCCCAAACTTTGCCCAGTAAACCTGACTACACTTATCACAAGGCTAGATCTATGCGTAGTGACCTTGTGAGAACCAGCCCTGAACAGGACATCAGTAAGAGCTGGCTCACAGCAAGTATAGGTTTCTTTAAATGTAATACATGCCGGGCATGTAAGTTTGGTGTCAATACCAAAACATATGTTGATCGTTTCTCTGAATGGCCAACTAAACTTAAGGGACACTACACATGTCACACAGACCATGCGGTTTATGTGCTACAGTGTGGCTGTGGACTCCGTTATGTGGGGAGCACAAAACTCCCAGTCCACCAACGAATACTGCAACACTTGAGGGCCACTGTAAACTCAGATCTGACATATCCTGTCGCACGCCACATTAATGAAGAGCATAGTGGGAACTTAAATATGTTGCAATATTTTGTAATTGACAATGTACCCTTAAGCAAACGAGGTGGGGATCGTGAAAAAAGACTGCGACAACTAGAGACCAAGTACATTCTGAAACTTAATAGCAAAACACCTAATGGATTGAACATCTGTGAAGATATTCACCACTTCCTTTAGTACTTTTGGTCCTAGTGCGATAATTTAGCTGAATTTGTATTCCTGGATATAGAACTTTATGTGATATCCACAACAATAGGAAGTAACTAATAATATTAGATATATTTTTATTATTGTGATTTACGCATGGGACACATTTCCTGCAACCTGTTTTCCCTGCCATATATTACAATATAATTGTGTATTTGTTATTACTCTTTCTGATATAACCTGCCGATTCTGTAATTCAAGTCTTCCATTAAATACTTATTTTCAGTGTCATGGTTACCAAGATTTTAAAATCTGAAACAAGATTATAATACACCTAAAATGTAATCTAACAGTTTAAAGCGATCTGTGCGAGTTTTATTAAAAAGCTTTCAGAATTGCGCAGTGTCTGAAAAAGTCCTAGATTACTTTCAGCTAGATCCTCTTCGAGATATAATGTCCTATTTATCTTTGTCATATATGCGGCGCCCCTGCCCTCCTTGATCATGCAATATTTGTGGCCTCTAGATCGGCTTGCATTAAAAGGTTCCTTACTTTTGCTAGGTATTTGAAACCCCGGCAAGCCAAGATAATTGAGGATACTTCCAGCCAACGTATCACTGCTTGCCTGCAAGTGCGAAACTTCAATTCATTAACAATTGGTCTTAAAAGCATCCTCCTTATGTCATTGACTGCTGGGCAAGCACACAGCAGGTGTGCTAGTGTTTCGTTACCGAAGCCGCATAGTCTACAGTGTGCGGTTTAATGGTTACTTTGCCAGGCAGGTTGTGATCTTTCGAGTCATGCATGCCCAAGCGGTATTTTGTGAAACTCTTTTTTACCTCAGTACTAAAATGTGTTAATAAGTATGCCTGCGGCTTTGTTGATATATAAGAGTTAATCACGGTCCACTCATGTCTGCGTTTCGAAGTTGCTATTTTGTCTTCCAGGAAGGACTTCTTCTTAGATGTTTTATTTACCAATTTACCAAAAGCTACCCGCTCTAAGGGGCGATCCCACGTTGTTTGTATATCAAGGTCCGCTAATGATTTTTTCAGGTATGCTCCCCATGAGTGTGGCATTTCTTGGTCCATCTGGCTTTTGATTTCTTTCCAGCAAATGTTGTTCAATGATCCTGGCTCAGATGCGTGGAATTTGTGGCATAGTTTCACGAAGCCGCTCATGCTCCGGAATTTCTGATTCTGAAGGCCGAACTCCAGTCGGACCTGAGCTGGAGCGGCTGACTTTGGTAAATTAAAAACAGCTTTGTAAACGAGTGTGCTTTTGCCTTTAAGTCCACTTTATGTTCTTTGTGTGTTGAGCCTCACCCTAGTTTTAAACCAAGGAATTTGTAGGCCACTTGTTCTTGTATTGGAATCCCTTTGATGTGCCATTTAAACTTTGTTTTTTTTGAGTCAACAAGACGTACAACTTTGGCTTTTTCTTTCTTTATTTCCAAACTGTCTCTGTCTAGATAGGTTACTAAGTTGTTAACCGCTCTTTGTACAACAATATCGTCTGCATACTGTAGGAAGGGTATTGGCTCCTTGACTAGATGCGGCGGGTGGCAGTTGGCTGATTGCATTTGTTTACTGATATCTGCCATAAATAGATTAAATAGGCTCGGGCAAGGACGCATCCTTGTTTTAGCCCTTGCTCTGTGCAGATACTGCTGGTGGTATTAAGTCCATCGCCTAGTTTCACTCTAGCCCAGGTTTTGCTGTACAGAGCTCTTATTGCATTCTGTAATTTGCTCGGCAGCCCCCATGCCCTTAATTTTTCCCAGAGGCGATTTCTGCTTACTTTGTCGAATGCGGCTTTCAAATCGACAAAATAAGCAAATATGCAAGAGTTTGCTCTTTCCTTGCCTTTTCTGTTAGGATAGCCAGCATAGCCAGGTTTGTCAAAGTACCCATCCTTTGTCTAAAACCAGTTTGAAACTTCGGAATTATGCTAGTCTCGTTCATCCAATCCTGTAAGTGAAGTAATAGGCATGAACCGTATAGTTTGGCCTCAACGTAAATCAGTGATATTAGTCTCTAGTTTTCTGATTTGTTATGATCTCCCTGTTTGAATATTGGGTGGATAATGTTCCCTTTCCAGGATTTGGGGACATTGTTCTCACTGTAGATCAGAATAAATAATGTCATAAGGTAATCGCGCCAAAAATCCGGCGAGTGTTTGAATAATGTGTTGGGCAGTCCATTCGGGCCTGCCGCCCCCTCTGTTTTCAACCTTTTTATTAATCCTCTCAATTGTTTTTTGTCGATTAGAAGATATTGGTCATTATTACTTTCTGCTTGACCTGTGTATTCTGCTACTTCCGGTTTTTGGTCCTTTGGGGGTTTTGCCATTGTGTCCTTATCATTCTTCGCACTGCTGTACTTATTATGTACGTACTCCATCCAAGTTTTTTCACCAATTCCCGCTTCTTGTTGTAAATTTCTTCCCTTGGTCATGTTATTTATAATGCCCCAAAATTCTCTGCTGTTTGGCAAATTACTTGCCCACAATAGCTGTGTCCAGATTTTTTCTTTGTGTTCTATCTTGGCTTCCCTCAGCATTTTCCTGTAGTTCTTCTGTAGCTCCTTCAATTTGTTCTTATCTCTTTTCTTACCCATTTTGACCGCCATGGCATGAATTTGTGCCTCTTTTGCCATCTTTCTCTTTTCGTCTCGTAGAGCAAAGTTAAACCATGGATCCTTTCTGATGTCTATACTTTTTGTGTTTCTATTGGTGGCTGGAAAACTTTGGGTAAGGAAGAGGCAAAGTTCTTCCCAAGTTGTTATTCGGTTTTCTTCTATCTGTGGCCCTATTTGAGTCATATGTTCTTTGAGGGTATCCATTATATTTGCCATATTTGTACCTTTTCATTTTAGTTTCCTCAAGTTAAACTTTTCTACATGTTGTCCCAGCATGTTTATTTTCTTTACCCCAGCTAGCTTTATGTTGAGCTTTGTGATTTGAGGGTGATGGTCACTTTCTATACGTGTGGGAATTTGAAATGAGTCTATCATTGGGACTAAATTTGAGCTGATGATGGTGAAATCGATTGTAGATCGTCTTTTTCTGTTGGAGTACGTTATGGCTGGAGGTTTATTCTCTGTGGTGTTGCCATTTAGGATTGACAAGCTGTACCTTTCTAACCCTCGCATTATGATTTGATGTCCCCCGTCCTCCTGCCTCTTTATTTTATTTTGTTTTAAAAGGTTACAATTGAAATCTCCTGAAATGATCAAAGGGCAGAATTTGTGCGACTTTTGCAATGCAATAATCAGATTTATTAGTATTGTAAATGTTTCCTTCTAATTTTTTTTTCAGGGTGAACATATAGGTTGACTAAGATTAGTTGCCAGAAGAACTGCCGAGCCCTCGAGAGAGCCTGGCGCAGAGACCCAACACCGGACAACATGACTGCCCTCAAACTCGCCACCCGAAAACACCACCAACTGATCCACGCCACCAAGAAAACTGCATTCAAGGAACGACTGGACAACAACGCACACAACAGTAAGGAACTCTTCAACATTGTTAAAGAGCTCTCCAACCCCAACGCCGGAAACAACAACATCACCCCCTCGCAAGACCTCTGCAACTCCCTCGCCGCCTACTTCCACAACAAGATCGCGGACATACACAACAGCTTCAGCACTCAACCGACGCACGCCACAACCGAACTACAGCCCCCCACCACCACCCTCTGCACCTGGACCCCGATCAGCACTGAAGACACCGTCTGCACGATGAACTCCATCCACTCCGGATCTCCGACCGACCCCTGCCTTCACCACGTCTTCAACAAGGCCGACGCTGTCATCGCACCCCACCTGCGGGACATCATCAACACCTCCTTCGACACCGCCACCTTCCCGGAGAGCTGGAAGCCTGCCGAACTCAGCGCTCTACTAAAGAAGCCATCAGCCGACCCCACCGACCTCAAGAACTACCGCCCCATCTCGCTGCTCCTGTTCCCTGCAAAAGTAATCGAGAAGACCGTCAACAAGCAGCTTGCCGCCTTCCTCGAGACGAACGGATCCCTCAACCTCTCGCAGTCTGGCTTCCGGGCCAACCACAGCACCGAGACCGCCCTGATCGCAGCCACCGATGACATCTGAGCCCTGCTTGACAACGGAGAAACAGCAGCCCTCATCCTCCTAGACCTCTCCGCGGCCTTCGACACTGTCTGCCACCGTACACTAGTGCAGCGCCGCAGCAACGTCTGAATCCAGGAGAAGGCACTAGAGTGGATCATCTCCTTCCTCTCTGGAAGGACACAGAGAGTCCGCCTCCCCCCGTTCAGATCAGAAGCCACCGAAGTCATCTGCGGCGTTCCTCAAGGCTCCTCGCTCAGTCCAACCCTCTTCAACGTCTACATGAGCCCCCTCGCAAACATCGCACGCCAGCACAACCTCAACATCATCTCCTACGCCGACAACACCCAGCTGATACTCTCCCTCACCAACGACCCCACCACCGCCAGAGCCAACCTTCACGAAGGGATGAAAGAGGTAGCCGAATGGATGAAGAACAGCCGCCTGAAACTGAACTCGGACAAGACGGAAGTGCTCATCCTGGGATCTTCCCCCTCCACCTGGGACGACTCCTGGTGGCCACCCGCCCTAGGCAGCGCACCCAAACCAACAGACCACGCACGCATCCTGGGCTTCATCCCAGACTCCTCCCTCTCCATGACCAGACAAGTCAACGCCGTCTCCTCGTCGTGCTTCAACATCCTGCGCATGCTACGTAAGATCTTCCGGTGGATCCCCACCGAGACCAGAAAGATGGTCACCCAGGCCCTCGTCACCAGCCGTCTGGACTACGGCAACTCCCTCTACGCCGGAACCACTGCCAAACTCCAGAAGAGACTCCAGCGGATCCAGAACGCCTCAGCACGACTCATCCTGGACATCCCCCGTCGCAGCCACATCTCCAGACACCTGAGAGACCTGCACTGGCTCCCTGTCAACAAGAGAATCACCTTCCGTCTCCTCACCCACGCACACAAAGCCCTACACAACCAAGGCCCAGGATACCTCAACAGCCGCCTCAACTTCTACGCTCACAAACGCCAGCTTCGATCGACCAGCCACGCCCTCGCCGCCGTCCCCCGCATCCGAAGAGCCACCACAGGGTGACGGTCCTTCTCCTACCTCGCCGCCAAGACTTGGAACTCCCTCCCGACCCACCTCCGCCTGACCCAGGACCACCTCGCCTTCAGGTAGCAACTCAAGACCTGGCTGTTCGAGCAGTAGCGGCCCTTCCTCCCCTAGCGCCTTTAGATCCTCAGGGTGAGTAGTGCGCTATATAAATGCTTTGATTGATTGATTGATTGATTGATTTTATTTGAGTTACGCTTTCCGGTAACTTTTGTAACTTGGAGCCAGTTTGTCCTGGCATCTAACTCTTCTGTGTGCCAACCATGTTTTAGTGATATGTATGTTGATAAGCCTCCCCTCGGGTGACCAAAACTTGCAAATTTTACTCCTAAGATGTGATGTTCAATGTAACCGGATATTGCTGTGGGTTTCATGATCCACGTTTCTTGAAGGAGTATAATATTGTGTTGTTCGAGGAAGGCCTGAGTTTTGTGGTCTTGACCCATGTTTTTGAATCCGTGGACATTCCATGAACAGATATTTATCATGTTCTGACTTCCATCCTTCAACTCAGGGCCCTGCTCTCTAGCCTGAACAATCTGCCCGCACCTTTCATCAATCATTGACGAATGTGATTGTTCATTAGGTACGCGTATTGTTTAGTGCTTTTTTTTTGGCACCCAAGACCAGTCCGTGCCATCATCTGTGAGGTATTTTAACTGCCTCCCAATTTCATTGCCCACTTTTGAATTTCTTAGCCCTGATGGTGTGGAGGCTCGTGCTTCGTGTAAGCATGTGTTTTTTGCCTTTTCACCGATGTGATTTTTTAATCCTCTGTTTTATTAAAAGGGGATAAGGATACCTTGGATTTTTATGCAGCCTCAGTATAATTCCCCAGAGTTCGAAAGTTGTTCTGGTAGCGTATATCCTGTCCACTTGGTCCGTGGAGGACCAGATAGTCAAGGTCTCTTCAATGTCTGGGTTTTTCTGGGGAATTCTTGAATTCCACGGCAAAAAGGTCTTGCGAAGGTATTCCATATCGTTCTGGAATTTCTTTGAACAATCTTAAAATGTTCCCTCTGTTTAGAGTGTCTTGACTTCCTTTTGTGCAGTATTCCGGTACAAATGACAACTTGGAAGTGTTCTCCCTTTGGTTATTTTCATTGCAGCTGACACTTCCCTAACTCTCCACTCTTCCTGCCTGTATATTTTTGATATTTGTAATTTCATTATCAATCTGTCTTTCTTGACTTTTTTGTTCTTTTTTGAACTGTTCTTTCCAGGTTTTGGGCATTTTTCCTTCTTTTAACCCTTGCTCCCATTTTCCCGCTTCTATATGTATTGCTGGCCCTTTTGGCTTGCTGTCATTGTCGATAGAGGGACACTTACATGTTCTACCTTTTCTATTTATTGTGATTTTGATTGAATTTTGGCTACTGTGTACTATAATGTCTGTCTTCTCGTTCGCCTTCATGCCTGGTGTTATTTCCCTTCTTCCCGGTGGTTCTCATTTTTTTGCACCCTTTTCCCTCCAATCTGTTTGCCATCCATTCTCTGGTCTGGTACCTCTCTTGTCTTCAGTAGTAATCCTGGCCTGGGGTTGTGGTATATTTTCAGCTCCTTCTCTCTTCTGTGTTTAGGATTTGTTTTGGCTGTGTTATTTTGTCCTCGTTTTCCCTTCTGTCAGCTTGTGTTCCATTTTCTGAACCTCCTTCCTCATTTGGTCTGGTTCTTGTTAGGTCCTGCGGTGTTTTTTCTGCCCCTTCTCCCATTTCTGTGTTTTGGGTCCGGTCTAATTGCCTTTTTTAAACTTCCGGGGGTTGGTTCGGGTACTGCAGTCGACCGATGGTTAGATGCTATATGTGACATCTGCTTATTATTCTCTTTGGCAATTTTGGCCCGAGTTATTAGTGCGTTTTGCTTTGTGTTGAGTCTGTTACAATCCATTGTATGATTTGATTGGTTTGCATCTGGTACTGGATCTTCCGTCATACCTACTATCAATACTTTATTTTCTTTCCTTTGTGTTTTTTGATTAGTGAAAATGGGGAAATTTTTCTTTAATTTTGTAGTCAATTGCATATTGTGTTTTGCCCTACCCTTTCTAGCATGTTTTAGTTGTGTTTTTGTGAGTTTTGTAATTTTTGAGGTATCATTAGAGCTCTGGGCAACTTCGATTTGCTGGTCCCTTATTTCAGAATCCCATGTTTCCACTTGTTCTGTTTCTCCTTTGTCAGTAACTTGTATCCCCTTGGATGTTTGCTTTCCTTTGAACTCGTCCTTTTCCTCATCATCTCTTAGAGTTGCTCCTTTTTGTTTGACATTTGTTGTTAATTGTACTGCCCCTAGGATGTCACTTAATATTTCTAGCAGTTTTGCCAATTTATCTATTATTTTACCACAACCACAATTGAGCTGCTGGATGCGATTGCTTATCTATAGTTCAGGAGATCCCAAGTGCTTTACCAGAGAATTAATTGAGTCCAGCTTGATGTTTATGCCTGCAATGTGACCAGCTATTAGATTTATAAGGGCAATCTGGACTTCCATTTTTTCTGACTAAAAGTTCAGAACCCTGATTGCTTGTTCCAGTGTACATAATAGAGTTTTACTCCATGGGGCCATTGCAATTCATCAAGGGACTTTCCAATATCCTTGTGATCACTCCTGCTTACAGATGAGATTGTTATCGGAAACCAAAAGTTTTATTGATTTAATTTCGTCGAAATTCTTCCTTCCTCCTGTGTTTTCACCGGCTTTTCAATCCTGCTGACTGATGCAATTGTAATTGGTGATGACAAGTTTAATTGCTTTTTTGCCAATGACAAGCTTCCTTCTTCCTGTGCGCTTATTTGTGGGTCTTTTCTTTGGATCCGGTAAGATGGAGTAGATGCTAACATTCCTGCTCTTCCCGATGCTCCATTTTCTTTACACGGTGATGTGGTATTCCCTTTAATTACTTTGTTCAAGGATTCCTGGATTTGGGTGTTAGTTTCTAGTATTTGCAACATTTTGCATCATTTGATATTGAAAATGAGCTTGCCCAGGCATCCATTTTCATTTCCTGCTCATCTGATATTTTTTTTATTTCCTCCTGGTGCACTTTGCTGTGCTCCTTTGAGCCTCTCCCTGGTGTTTGATTTGTTGACATGGTAACACAGTGTATTTGTGCTGTGGCTGTAACCCGGTTACTAGCTTGCGCTTCCATGATTGATTTCTGTAAGTCAGAAGTTGTTTTTTGTGTGTTGGGGGTGCTTGGCTGTCGCAGTATGGAAGGGGGTCTTGTTATTTTGGGTGTAAATGCTCCATTTTGCTGTTGCTCGATTGTTCCTGAATTATAATAACCTTTTTTCACCCTTTTTGCTGGTACTAGGGGAGATGGCAAGCATGCTATCTCTGTAGTTGGTGCGTAAATGGCGGCCATTGGGTCCTTTACAAAGAAACATTTCTGGATCCCGGTTTTCTTACCCACACTAGGGGATATTGTTTCCAGTGTTGGTGCCGAAACTAGCCTCTCTCTGAGTCTGAGGGCCTTGCTATTTGCGCTTATTTCTCTCCCTTGCTCTATATCGTTTTTTCTCTTGGTTTTATTGTTTTTGTTTTTATTGTTTTTGTTGTTACTTATGTTCGCCTGTCGAACTTTCCCAGATCTCATATTTCTTTATAGCAGAATTGCGTTGTTGGCTTGTGTCCCCTTATGGCGCCACTGGTGACCTTTGTTTGATTGCAATAAGTGATGGTATTTAGTGTTGGGGTAAAACTGCAATTGCTAGACCAATTTTCGCAGATCTGCCGCACAGCTGGTGACCGCTGGAGACCTTTGTTCGGTTGCAATAAGTGGTGAGAATTAGTGTTGGTCCAGTGCTGCAGTTGTTAGATCAATTTCCGGGGATCTACCACGCCAGGCTGTGTAACTTCGGTGATGGCTGCCTTCTGAGTGTGATTGCGCAGATTCTTTCGCTACTCCCGCTGCTTCTCCCTCTGCGTTCTATCACTCTAAATTATATCCCCCCAGCCAAAACCCCCTAGCAAACTCCCAATTACCTCACCTCACCTCACCTCTGGAGAGGGAGGAGAAGGGACAGTCTGGGGGGGCGCTGTCCGTTATTTATGCAGAGTTTGCTGTGTTTGCACTGTTTGCAGTGCTCTTACTCGCTGTTTGCTCACTGCCGCTGATCCGTCCTCTCACCAGCCCTTGCTCCTCTCAGCTCCACTTTGCTCCTCTTTGCTCTCTTCGCTCCGATCCTCTTTGCTCTGCTCCAAGCACAGGGTGCTGACTCCGGCACTTTTTCGCAGACTCCACAACCTCCGCCATAGCCTCCAATTCGCCCTGCTCCGGGCACAGGGCGCCGGGCACAGAACGGAGTGCGCTGGCACCAGCGCTTTTCTGCAACCTCCTCAGCCTCCGCTTGCTCTGTCCCGAGTGCAGGGCACAGAGCACAGAATGCCGAATCTGTGTGCTCGCCGGTCTCGAGCAAAACCTGTACTGGCTCACTGGATCCTTAAAGAATGGCCACACTGGCACAGGTACTAAACTGGTACTGATGCTGGATGTGCTCCTCCAGTAAAGAGTTCAGGGGCAAGATTGCTCAGATCATAGGGGACTCCCGTTTCTTGCCCACTCTCTCGCTTATCCTGGCACTGCTTCGGCACAGAGTTCAGAGCAGGCAGGCAGACAGAGCAGGTAGGGCAGGGTGTGGGATTCCTAGCTTTCAAACATGTCATTTATGTAATTTTTTTTTTTTAAATGTGAAATATTATTTATATTTGCTTTCAAAATTTAAATGTCATGTAAGTTAGGGAATGATGCACAGTTTACACATTTTTAAGGCAAACTATGAAATTTGATAAAGGCTCTTACAAGCTTTTCTGAATAGCAAAGTATTGAAAAAACAATCCATTTTCACACTTAAATGACTTGTAAATCAGCTTTATTCTTTCATAAATTAGTCCCATAGTCTTACCTAATTAATGCAATATTGAATTAATACACTATTATAAAGAAGTAAAAGAAATTATTATTATTATTTTTTTTTATTATTATTATTTTTATATTTTATATTTATATTTATATTTATATTTATTATTGCAAGGTAAACCACACATGGCTTAAATGATTCTTACATTGATGCTTATGTAGTTACCCTTTACTACTTATATTTTTAAGTGCAAAAAAGATGCAAGGAGGAATGGACAGAAAAGTTAGAGGTGAAATTAAAGGCGGATAGGATAGGGGTGTAGAGAGGTGCCTTCCGTCTTTCATGGTGCATGATTCAGCCTGCGAGACCATCCTCTGTTTTGTTCTGTGCCTTAGGGTCGGGTTTTGATATGTTCCCTATGAGGGCTTCTTGTTTACGGGGGATCATAAGAGTCCAGGTATTTGTCCAGAGCTTCCCAAAGCCCCCTCAAGGTCGCTTTCCAGGGTGAGTACTGTAGTGCAATGCTGTCCGCTCCTCTGAGGTGTGATACCCAATTGATCCATTCTTTGTAGCTAGCTTTGCTTGTGTCTTTCCAGTTGGTTAGTACCAATTTAACCAGGTCTGTCATCAAAAGGTCTATTAGATCCTTATCCCGTTCAGAGGTCACATTCGCGCGTATAAATACTGTGGTGAGGGAGGAGAATTCCATCTCAAGTTTGAAGGTAAACACTTTATTAACAAAGTCAAATACCTTACCCCAGAAGACTTTGAGTCTAGGGCATTGGAAAATCAAGTGAGCTAGGTCCCCCTTCTCTTTGTTACAATTCCAGCAGAGGGTGTCTTCCCTGAGTCCTAGTGTGTGTAGTCGGGTTGGCGTCCAGAATGCTTTGTGGAGCTGCCAGAATTTAGTTTGTGCTAGGGCTGGGGTGATCTTATTTCGCCAGGCCGAGGCCCGCAGAGATGCCCATTTGTGTTCATTGAGTGGAGTATTGGACTGGTTATTCCAGTATGCTATTGTTTTCTCATTAAGTTTGTTGGCTTTGGGGTGTAATAGCTTGTGTAGTTGTGAGACTTGGTGTCGTAGTTTGTTAATGTTGGGTACATATCGGAAGATTGAGGGTTGGGCGCCTGTTAGTTTCCTCTTTGAGAAGGCTGTTCTTATTTTCAAACACCAAATCAATATTGTGGCAAATCCATATGCTTGGGGGAGGATAGGTTAGATTTACTAGTCTACATCCAGTCCAATAAAATTAAGGAAAGTGTATGGACTTTGGGAATTTACTATTGTAATTCTAGTACAGCTAACATGGAGGAAGGTGCATGGATCTTGAGGAATTAAAATTAATATACTAACTGAAGGCACACTAATGTTGAGAAAAGTACATATTGAGAAAAGTACATAGCTTTGCTTGATTAGAATCGTGACATTGCATATATTTAAGGGGGACAAACATACAATTCTAACTCCAGTCCAGAAAACATTGGGAAAGGGTCCAAAGATAGGGGGGGTCACATTTACTATTTAACTCCAGTTCAACTAACATTAGTTAAAGTGCATAAATGTGTGTTAGGAAATTGCTGGGGGTCAGATTTACTATTCTACCTCCAATCCACCTAATATATGGAAAAAGCATGTGCTCAAGAGGGTGGCAGATTTACTATTCTAACCATAGTCAAACAATCATTGAAGAAAGTGTTTGTATCTCGTGGAGACATATTAACTATTCTAACTCCAGTTCACCTAACATTGAGAATATTGTGAGGTCAGTTTGATATTATAACAATATTTAGACAGAATATCGGAAACAGAAATACCCTGTAAATATTGTGTCAAGAATAGTGATAATTCTTGTGTAGGTAAGTTTTTATAGGCAAGCAAATTATTACTATGGGTCTGATTCCGATTTTGGTGGCCCTACAGCGGTGCTGCTAATGAGCCATCTGCTTTAGGACTACCAAAGCCATTGTGTCCCTGCCTGCCAGATTAGCAGTGCAATCCTGGTCTGAAGAGTAGTACTGCTGTGGTCTCACAGCATCTGCTGTTAGGCTAATAGAAAAGCCTAACATGCAGCCTGCCACTGTCAGAGTGCTGACAACACCTTCCTATACAGTGTGGCATAAATGCCACACCATGCAGGAACTAGGGGGGAAAATCCAGGGGGCATTATTTGTGCCCCCTGCATGCACCCCCAAGCCCAGGAGCAGCCTTTGTTGCCTCTCTGCTACCCTTTTCATGGCGGGTTTACTGCCATGACCTGGGCAGTGGAACGCAAACAAGTAATATGCTCGGCATAGCAGCACCAGCCGCGTATTACAGGCCCCTGACCACTGCGCAACCACTGCAGGATCCTGGATCCCCAGCGGACGCAGCGGTCCTGTGGCGGTCCAACCACCACATTTGTAATTCTC
This sequence comes from Lissotriton vulgaris, assembly GCF_964263255.1. Taxonomy (NCBI): domain Eukaryota; kingdom Metazoa; phylum Chordata; class Amphibia; order Caudata; family Salamandridae; genus Lissotriton; species Lissotriton vulgaris. Next base: position 240,914 of record NW_028242809.1, read on the forward strand.
CAGGTGGGCCTGCAGTGTTGCCGTGTTTGGAATGCCATCAAGAGTATGGCGGTCCTGAAGACAGCCGTACTCATTATAAGACCCTATATATATCTCTACATATATGTAACTTTATAATATATATATATATATATATATATATATATATATATATATATATATATATATATATATATATATTCAATGAAAAAACCATTAGTTATAGAACATATATAGTTAGGAATTTGCATTTACAAAACCTTATTTTACTCGCATAAAACCATTGAAATTCCATATATAGTTAGATGCGCTAACTATATATCGCGCACCCGCAATCCACTGCTGATGATGTCACATATTACATCATTCATGACATGGTCAGTGACATCACTGATGACATCACTGATGACATCTCAAATGACATCACTGATGACTGTATATTTCTGTAAAGTTAAAACATGTCTTACATTTTGAAGAATGAGTGGATGTATAAGTGTCTGGATGAAGTATTTAGTAGGTGCATGACTGACTGTATGAGTGAGTGATTAAATGTGTCTCACTAAGTGCATGGGTTAGTGACTGGGTTTTAATTTGTGCATCATTATATCTGTTGTTCTACAAACTGCTGCATATGTTGATCAGTAGCTATATGAGTAACTGTATGGGTTATTCATTGGTTGTCCAAGTATTTGTATGGGAAACTGACTGTGTGTGTATGGGTTCAAAAGTGCATGTGGAAACAGCTGTATGGGCGGTTGACTGTGCATGAGAGTATTAGTGAGTGAATGGATATCTCAGTGCTACATTTCAAAGTAAGTACATATGTAAAGCACAGTACATGTGAGAGTTGACATATATAAATAACTGTACATAAGAGCCAGTGAATGTGTGAGTGGCTGTATGGATCATTGTGAATAAGTATCAGGGATTGTATAAGAGAGTAAATATGTGTTATTATATGTTTGAATTAGTAAGGTGTGTATAACTGTATAGTTGAGAAAATGGAGGTGTGATTGATTTTTTGCATAACTGACTAGGTGTGTGAGTAACTCCATGGATGAGTGACAGTCTGTGACTGTCTGTTTACACTGATTGTATCTAAGGTTATATTAGAGTCTGAAGAGGTTCGTGGTGTTATCACATGAATGATATCATCAGAGATATGATCAGTCATGTCAAACGAGATGAGTGATGTCATCAGTGATGTCACTGACCATGTCATGAATGATGTAATATGTGACATCATCAGCAGTGGATTGCGGGTGCGCGATATATAGTTAGCGCATCTAACTATATATGGAATTTCAATGGTTTTATGCGAGTAAAATAAGGTTTTGTAAATGCAAATTCCTAACTATATATGTTCTATAACCAATGGTTTTTTCATTGAATTTTCAAGGTTTTGTAAATGCAAATTCCTAACTATATATCGACTATAACCTATGGTTTTTTCTGTGAATTTCATTGGTTTTTTAAAAGCTAACATCTGTAGCTGTAAAATGTATTCTACTTTAAAACCCAAAATATATTTTAGATGTTTATTGATAATTTTTATTGAAATATTTTTTTTCTTCGCTTTCGGTAAGCGAACCGGGAAGCTTTCCGTTAGCTCATCTTGATGCCGCGATCTAGTACGCGAACCGGTAAACGTTACGTTAGCGGAACTGTGATGCGTCGCGGAAGCGCGACATATCATTGTCGCGAATGCGTCTTATGACGCGCCGCTTTAGCGCTCCCGAAAGTGCTCGGGACCGCGAACCGGAAACGATGCGGGACGCGGCGCGCACCGCGTAACGTGAGCGGAACAAGTCATGTGACTTGTTTATCAAAGTTTTCATTGCTTCATTTCACTTTTGGTTTCCAAATGATGTATGACTAGGTCATGTGACCTAAAAATAACACTTTTCATTGGTTCCGAACTTTTGCTTTTCCAAAATCACGTAAACCCCTTCTTCTTTCCTCACTCTGACTTTCATCTTGGTGAGAGAAAGACCATTTTCCATTTTGATTACAATGGCTTCTATCTTTGCTTCAGCTGGTGGACCCCCACCACCACCTCAACCTCCTCATGACAAGAGAGGACCACCATCTCAATTCATCCCAAACAGAGAGGAGGAAGAAGACGACTTAGAAGAAGAGGACACTGATGAATCTGAATTTATTCAGGAGTTGCCCCGTGTTTCCGGAAGGAAAACAAGTTTCATTTGGCAATTTTTCTCAATTCCTCGAGGAGAGAAGAAGGTTAATGCCAAATATGCCACCTGCCTAATTTGCAAAAAAAGATTATCTCGAGGCACAGAGAAAAAGTATAGTATGGGCAACTATACTATGCATCGCCATATGGTCAGGTGGCATCCATTAAATTACAGCCGGGCAGAGTTAAGGGATCTGCAAGATAATCCCCCGACAACTCCTGTGGCCAAATCAACTTCTAATATAAATTTGACTGTAAGAGAGGCACAGGAAACTGTGCCAAACATACAGCCAAACTTCAAGCACATGAAGTTAACGTGCATACATTGTGGTGCTATGCTCTCATGTGGCAACATGAGCGTAAACTTAATAAACTTGGTGTATGAAAACCATAACTGCCCTAACCCACCCAAGCAGTAATTTTTTCTTTGCTCCTGTTGAGCCCTTTTCGATGCATGTTTTTTTGTTGTTTCCCCTCCATGAAAAACACAAAAAAACATAAAACTGTTCTAAAAATACAAAAAAAACAAAAAATGTTCAGAAAATAAAAAAAATAAATAAAACAACAAAAACATAAAAAAAAGTTCTTTTCAGAACTACCTCCCCTTTCAAATAAAATTGCTAGAATGTTTAACAATCTAGCAAGCTCTATTTCTTTTGGTTCGCTTCAAGTTCGCTGCCCGGTTCGCGAACTTGAAGCGAACCAAAAAAATATTTTTTTTAAAAAAAGAAGAGTTAGTATAAGGGAAGTAAACAGAGAGTAATGTAAAAAGAAAGACAGCTATAGAGAGTAAATCAGAGATAGTGTTTAATAGATCTATTTATTAATTCAGGATGACGATAAGGTGTGATGTCTCGTGAGGTTTGTTTAAGGTGAGACCTACTCAGGGTTACAGATCAATTTTACACTTGTTGAAGAATACAGAGCAGATAAAGCATGTGAAGGCCTACCAATGAAGTAAATCATGTCCTCTTATTACATCATTCATGACATGGTCAGTGACATCATCAGCAGTGCATTGCGGGTAAAAAGAGTAGAAAACATTTACCTTATAATTCTTGTTACCTTTTTTAAATATTTTTTCATACTTTCAATCTGTAAAAGAGAAAACAAACATTTCCAAAAATATTACTACATGTATTTAAAAATTACAAAAGAAAAGGGAAAAGGTTCAAGAAGAAACACTTTTTCAACAATTTTGACATTTACAGAAGCCTCTGCTTCTCTACGTCCCCTACACAATCCTAAAGATATATATTTTAAATAAACAGTATCTTCATGCTGATGAACTGAGACCTATTTTGGAACATGGTACTTCTTTTGCACTGCTGATGTCTCACAATAGTGATGCAATAGCAGTGCAAAAAAGATGTAAAGCCATCATAAAATTGTCTCTAATATTTTAAATGATAGTTTCAGGATGCAAATAAGATGTGTGCTTTGAAGAGCTTTCTTTGAGGTGAGACCTATTCCTTTTTTTTAAAAAAACAGTACCCGGAAATACAGCACTATAAGCATTAAAATTGACACTTACAGAAGACTCAGTTTTTCCATATCTACCTCACATTTCTAAATGTATATCATAAGTACAAACAGAAGAACATTAATTATACATGTTATATGGTTTATTTTTGCTGTTCTCAGAATGTATCAAATTTCACTTAAATCAGTGACTTGAACGTATTCATCATGTAACAGCGGGGAAAAAAAAACACAATCAAAATGACTGTGTTTAAAAAACCCATACAACCTAAGAAATCTGATTTCAAAACTCCTTAAAATTAACTTACTTTCAATGACGTCGTAGGATCTCCTATGAACAGCATTCACTCTGTTGTGCTATAAATATTTTCAGCCCGCCACTTTCTGAAAGAAAACCTCCATCGATACAAAAAATATGTTACATAGAAGAAAAGACTTCTCTCATTCTATCACATGTTTCCACTAGGCTAAATCATGTTGCCGCGATTCGCTACTCTTGTAATTCTTCCAATCAAATCCCGACATTTTCTATTTTCGCAACTTTCAAAAAGAATACATTTAAGATTATTTTCACAATCCTGGACTACTAATATCTTACCCTTCTTTGTCACTCATGTTCTCCTTTTCCTATGACACTGATACTGCTTACTATGAAGCAGACTTACTTGCATCAGGTTTATATAGTTGGATTTTTAAATTGACATTATTATTAAAAGTTTTGGACCAATAATCTAGACAGCATTGCAGACTTACATTCCCTCTACTTCATGAACCTTTTGCAATTCTTCACAGGAAATCCCGAGATTCTTTCATTAAAATTTTGGTTTTAAAAACACCAGGTAAGAATTTTTAAGGTCAAACGGCAATTTTTTTTTTAAAGTTACAACGGAATCATTGCAGAATGACCAGCCGTTTCGAGACTTTAAATAAGCTGTATAATGTCCTGATGTTGTTGAAGGACCATCGTGAAAGATAATTGCTACAGTTACAAAAGTCCTTCCTGATATTGAAAGCTGAGAAGCCACAACATTTTTTATTAAAGTTGACAATTTTGATCCATCAGGCCTACATCGTTGAATCATTAAAATGACATACTGTCCATATCTACGTATAAATAATGTTGACATCATTTCAGATTTACATTGGCTACACTCCATGTTGTGATCCGCTGCATTTACTAGCTTATTAAAGGAGACTGATTTACTGTCTGGCAAAGTTAAATATATAAATCTTTCTGAGTCTACACTAGTAGTACTTGATCCCCTACAATTCTCGCAGTCATGCTGCCATTGATAAGAAAGCCCAAACAGGTGATCTACATCTACACCGTCATCTTGCAATACATCAAGCATATACATTAAAAACTCCTGACAATCTTGCTGATTATTTTCAGAGAAGTCTGTTTGCCCTGAACATTCATCTAACAGATAACGAACTTCAGACACACTTTCTACTTTTGTTCGATCACTGCTACATTTCTCGAAAACAGAATTCAATAAACAGCATAAAATTTGTTCTGAATTCAACATAATCTGTTCTTTTAAACTCTCTAGTGAAAAGAGAACATTAACCACTACATTTGCATAGCAGTTGACACCAGAACTGTTTTCAAATTGAAAACCGACAACATCTTCAACAGAATCCACTTTCTTTCTGCTAACAATTTTCGGTTCATTGACTTTTAGTCTTTTTGCAACAACCTCCCTACTATTACTGATATTTCTACGTTTGCGGCCTACCACACGTTTCTCAAACAAAGGATATTGAGGCAAATGTGGCGCATACTCTCTTCTTAACCTATTGTATTCCTTAACACAATCTAGATCCGCACAAATGTTTGTGACATCACAGTCAATCAAGTACAATCCTGATAAAGTTCTTACTCGTGACAAAGCCACATATGCCATACCCTCCTTGAACACAGAACTGCCAATATTCACCAATGCACTGTCTACACTTAAACCTTGCGATTTATGAATTGTTACTGCATATGCCAAGCAAACAGGAAACTGTTTACGGCGAACATATAAGTCTTTAACAAGGAAAAACCTAGCAGAACAATGACCAATTAGCTGTACTTCCTCAATGCCATCAAATTTAATTTTTAAAAATTCTATTCCATCTCTATTTCTGTACTTCTCAAAATCAACAACATTACCCATTGATCCATTTACCAGACCTCTTTCAACATGTAAATTTCTTCTCAAAATGATTCGGCAATTTAAACACACATTCAAAGTCTTTTCAAAACCCGCTGTTTTAGATATAGTCTTCTCTAATGAATCCAATTTTGATTTCAAATTTTCTGACAAAATAATTGTTGATCCCATGTGCTCTATTTTGTCAATAGCTTCACGTTTCACAATCTCTTGCTTTTCTAAATTCAACATTTTGTTATTGAAGATGGCACATTCTGCAAGAGTTGGCATCAAACATATTCCGGATTTCTTCTCAGTAATTTTCTGAAAAATATTCTCAGCCACAATCTCTTGTTCGGGATATAAATTTGAAAGTAATCGTGCATTCAAAGCTTCTTTTCCATGCTCGGTCACTTTTCCAATTCTAATATCTTGTAGAATATTCTTGTAATCTTCATCTTTTGCCTGACGCATATTTTCATGCAGTTCAGCATAATTGAAGTTTAACCATATATTGACGTTGCCAATGCTCCCTAGGCACTTCCTGGTATCTTCATGCGTGAGTATTTTGAACACAGGTTCTCCTTTTACTGGTGTCAGCTGCAGAAGATCTCCGAAAACAATGATGTGTTTGCCACCAAATAACACATCATATTCAGTTGTAAGTACTTCTTGCATTCTCAAATGCACAAAGGCAAGCATGACATTGGAAACCATGCTTACTTCGTCAATGATAAGTAGTTTCATTTTCCTCAAGACTCTTGAAACTTCACAGCAAGCATCCCCCGATAACTTGTGATATTGTAATTTGTTGTCATGCTCCACCGGCAGCATCAGTAGACGATGCAAAATAATACCTTTAATGTTATGTGCTGCAAGTCCAGTAGGAGCGGTGACAACACAAGACAGCGATGACTCAGTCCTTTCCTGCAGATAGCATGAAACTGCTTTAATGAGGAAACTTTTTCCAGTTCCCGCTTCTCCACTCACATACAGTAGGACAGGCTTCAACGATGTACATGAGCACTCTTTTTCTTCTCATGACTTAATCCATGCTCAATTTGCTTGGTAACTTCATCATATATTTTCCTCTGCTCAACGTTGAGTTGTTTTTCCAAGTCTTCTAAGTTAACTGAATCCTCCTGAGCATGTGCCATGGCTCTTTCCACCTCATTCATAGCAGTGGCAGCTTCATTTTCGATAATAGGTCCTCCAAGTGGATCTTGACTCAATGAAACAGAACTCTGACTGTCCTGAGAACTGTCTCTGGCAATCTCGGCTGCAATCGTTGCTTCCTGCTCAATTTCCAAAGTTAGCATTTCTTGATATTTGGGAAAAGCAGGACATTCTATGCTATCCTTAGCAGCAGTGAAAGAGTCTTCGTAACAGAGGAAATCTCCAAGCAGTTCCTCTTCTGCACGCCAAGGCTTGAAAAGTTGCAAAAGTGCTAAATAGAAAAACTCCTTTTTTTCTGAAGATTCGCCACTCAATTTTCGATGGTTTACTAATTGGCATTTTCTTTGCTTGACCAGGCATCCCTCACTTCCAATTACAGCATACACTCCTTTCTCAATATCTTCTTTGATGTTCCTCTTGAATATATAATTTTGGAGAACCTCATATAGACAAACATTCTCAAGGTGACTGCTTCGATTTGGATAATATGTATCCAACATGTTGGTCTTCAAAATGTCGGTACTGTTTGGTTCCTTTTCTGCCAAATATTCAATTTCCCGGACAGGTTTTAGAACCCGATTTCGCGTTGCAGCAAGACCAAGACTCGCCCAAACAATACTCCTGGATTTGGCATAGAGACTTGCTGAAGACAATCGATCTGAACATTCGTAAGCTCCGATTTCTCGATGCGACAACATCTTCAGACTGAAACTGTACAACTTCTTGCTGAGGCTCTTTTCATGGGAAATGTCCTCCCACATATCCTTCAGTTCTGTCTTTTCTTTTTTGGTGATGTAAGATGTCACATACCGAGCCACAGCCATACAGTTGTCACCCACAAACTGTATATCCATGTTAGCATTTCACATGGACAAAATCACTGGGTTGTAGTCGTTGATGTACTTGGACTCTTCGTTCCTTTTCAAATTGTATGTATTTTTGGGTGATTTCCTCGTCACATTATGTCGCAGTGAAGACATCAAACTGTTCACTTTTCCTTTAGAAATCACCGGTCGTGGAAAGTTGAAACGACATTTGGTGTAGAACTTGTCCTTGTTTCTGAATTTACGACGACAGTACTTTCCACAACGATGGCTTTGGAAACGTAGAACTTGTTCTCTCAGGCTTTTCTTCTCCATTGCGTTTGGAACAGCACACGTAGAATACTGTTCTATGAAATTCATCACTAAGTCATCCGGATCTGTTCCAAATTTAGGTGCATCCTTGATCCACAACAACATATGTATATGAGGAGCACCTCTTGCTTGGTACTCCTTTCTCCAGAAGAAATCCAACACCTCTCCAAGAGGTGGATTCTTCTTATTTGTGATGAAAGACATCATAGCTTCAAATCTATGATTGAAGTACCTGCATACATTCACAGGATCCAAAGAACACAGTTCTCCAGGTGTCTTGAATTCAATGTTTTCAATATTTCCATTTGCCTCTCGTAGAAATTCAAGTAAGTCTTCCCAGCCATACTCGGCACAGCTCAGAGTGAGGAACCATGTCGGAGTTCCTAAGTTCCTCAGCATACATTTTAAATCACCATGACGACGGTACCAGTACTCATTAGTACCACGCTGACACGCCATGAGATTAATTAAGTGAGAATCCAAAATACTGTCTTGGACATTGACTTTATGCATGAAGTCCCTTGCCGAGATATTTCGCATCTGTATACCACTTTTTAAGATGTGGTTCACTGCATATGACAGTCCAGACAGATCGCTTTCAAACAGGAGATGAAACAAATAGGGAATGCATTGACGAAACCTAGGATCGTCTGCATACAATCGTAAAGTCCGGTATTCAGACGCAGGAATTTGATGAGGTCGCTCATCATATCTTCCTCCTCGACCTGTGGGAAATAGCTGTGGGAAACACCGAGCTTCCAAACTTTCCTCCCAAACACTAATGGGACTCCCTTTAGCTTGTTTCATTTGAAACAACTCAATAGCATTCCCCATGACTTCCTTGGAATGCAAAGGATGAACACTATAATGTTCATATATTTCTTCACTTTTAGAGGCTTCTACTTTCTCAATTTGGCCAGCACACAAATCGCTTTCCTCTTCATCACTTACTTCCTCTTCTGCAACATATACATTCTTATAGTACTTATTATTTCTCTTCAAATACACTGTTGCCTTTTTGACTTTCCTAACATCCACTAAATCTTGCCATATTTTCTTATTCTTTGTCGGAACCCCATTAACTAAGATAACCAGAGGTTCCTCTTCCACTTTTTCTATTCCAATTGTGTTAATGTTTTTGTTCAAATCTAGAGGCAAATAAACAACTCTTCCCTTCAATCCTCTCTGTAAATCTGCTGGAGGCAACTTCCCTGTCTTTGGCTCCATTCTTACAATAGCCTGAAAGGGATGGATACTTTGAATCAAAATACATTCATAAGTATTTAAATCCTTCAATTCAGAAGGAATCTCAACCAATTCCAGATTATTATGAACTGCCCTAGCAGGCATCTGGTTTTGGTTTAATTTATTACAACAATAAGTACACACACGTTGATCCGATCCTAAATCAAAATAATTTTCTACCATCAAGTATGTGGCAAAATCCTTCCATTCACTATTATTTTCCCTTTCACTTTTTGTATATAAATCCACTACCTTAGTCTGATTCTTATAATAAGTGCGTCGACAACATACACAAGTGAAATTAGGCCTCTCACTTGATTTCATCTGAAAAGTGGCAATTTCCTTCTGAAAATTATCTGTACTGGAAACCTGTACATTATCTTCCACATTACCCTCTACTTCAGGGTCAATTTGAACATTCTCATCTTTACTACCAAAGTAACAAAACTCAATTTCTTCACAAAGATTCTTCACATCTATTTCAGAACCATGCAAAAGAGCAGCACATAATTGTTTAAGCATAATACAACATTCTCACTAATTTTCTCACTTTATTATGATGCACTGCTAGCATCCTGAAATGATGAAAAACACTCTGGCATACTCTCCTGGAAAGACAAGCCAGTGAATGACCACGCAAACCTGTCATTTGTCTCACTCTGCAAGGATCTAAATCTTGCAACAACTTCATTTTCTGCTTCAAACTTTTCTTATTAAATGTCCGTATAAAATCACAAAGCAAATTGATGGAAACCTGTCGCACACTGCAAATAGAACTACACTTCCAAATGTACACAGGACCCTTAGGACGTCTTCCTAAAACCTCATCACTTAGCACCTCTTCTGTCTCTGTTGTCACAAGTTTTTCTTTTTCAACTGGACAACCATCCTTCACTTCATAAGCTCGACCACTGGTGTCAACTGCAAACATCAAATCATTATCCTGAAAATAACTCTCCTCATTAAAAAATGCCTCAGAACTTGAACTATGCATCCATTCTCCGGAAAAAACTTCACAAAAGTTACTACGGTTTACTACTCTCTTCCATCTACTGTTTGTTTTGAAATCAGAAATTACCTTGCTTAGTTTCCTAATTCTATTGATTACCAAAATAAACAACTTTCGCTTAATTTCAAAAGCATGATCAATAATTTTCTCTACATTTTTCTTCTTCTTATAAAATGCCGCTTTCTGTTGGCCTTTTCTAATATTTCTTAATAAATTAACTATTATCCTGTTACGGAACATTCGTTTTCGAATGTCCCTAAACTGTTGTTTCCTTCTACTATCATCAACAGAGTTATCTCTTCCTCTACCAATAACATTTTCGATGGGTCTTTCCTTTCCATTTAAATTACTCTTCTTTTTCTGAACTGAAACATTTTGGCGAAAAATACTTTTTTTACTAAAAATATTTTTTAAGAATGATTTTGTGCTCTTACCCGGAGCTTTCTTGGTGTTTTGATAAGTATTTGGGGAAGAGGACTGCTGCAACAAAACATCATCCTGCTGTCTTTGACGTTTTCTAGCCTTTCTAATTCTATTTTTCGTAGGCATTTTTCAAATTTTAAAAAGATCTGCAGTTGAATCTGTGGAAAAATATAATAAACAATGTTATTAACCACTATTACCAAACAGTAAATGAATAACAGTCATCAAAAACTTAACGCCCTACTTATTATTTAACATAGAAAATCTTTTGCACCAGCACTGCATCACAAGGACATTTTCAGTCATTTCCTCTTGAATGCAGGTATACAATTGATTTATGTGCTGTGTTTAAAAACGATTTTTTGAAATCAATTACATTTCTGGATATGTACTACTAGAGCTTTATAGGTTGCTTTGGGTCATATTTATAAGGCATATGAGTGTCTATAATGTTATTTTTCCTTTTTAAATGGAAAGCGTTCTTCATGGTGCAAGTTTCTTATAAATACGCTCCCACCTGCGAAACGGAACTTTGCGATGCGAAGCTGATTGCCTCCCCGGTGTCTGTCAACATTCTAAACAGACCGGAGCGGCCGCGATCTTATCTCTCGGTAGGATCGAGAGAGAAGAAGAGGTGAAAAACGAAGGGGGAATTTAATGAAAGGGGGCAAGGTATACCCCTCTTGACCCCCTAGGAATGTTGTTGGGGTTTTTAAAGGGTCCCGTGGGGAAAATAAAAAATATATATTTTTCACGGTAGAAGCGCTTTCCGAACACCGAACTGGCCCGCAAACTGCTGGCGAAACGGAAATAGGTATAAGGGGGTGCGGGAGACCATTTTGTGCTTCGTTTTAATTAAATTACTAAGTATAAGGGGGTGCGGGAGACGTATCCTAATCCCTTATATTTTCTGAGGGTGGCTGAGAAGGCTCATATATGTTGATACATGTGTTCCAGCGGCTGTGCGTGAGCTTTTTTTTTTCTTTGCTGCGTCACGTCTGTTAACGTTCGATTCGAAGGAAATCAGGAAGTGTTGACAACCAATTTGTCAGTGCGATAAAATATTTCGTTATAAATGAATCCTTATTGATAAACATTGTCTGCGCCATCTTGTCTTTTTTACAATGCCACAATTTTGTCGTGCACGGTAGCCATTTTAGATGCCAGGCCGGTCCCAGGCTATCACCTAGCCCCAGCTGTAGAGAATCCACACATACCAACCCTCCCGATTCAGGCGTCAGACTACTGATTTCAGTGCTACTCTCCCGCCTCCCGATTCCTGCAACCAAAAACGCAGAGGTATATTACCAACCACTAGCGATAACTTCTTTAGAGACAAAAATTATCGCCGCACATCGGCGATTTTTATCGCAGATAAACCTTGCTATTAGCAAGGTTTATCGCAAATGCGATAAAAAACGGCCGCAATGCATGAATATCGCTGAAAAGTCAGCAATATTCATGCATTATCCAGCAAACGCTCTTAGCCATGTTATCCACCTCTCATTGGATAACATGGCTAAGAACTGCTCGCAAATGCGATAAGAAGCGGCCGCAATGCATCAATATTGCTGAAAAGTCAGCGATATTCATGCATTATCCAGCATATGCTTTTAGCCATGTTATCCACCTCCCATTGGATAACATGGCGAAGAACTGCTCACAAATGCGAAAAAAAACGGCCGCAAAGCATGAATATCGCTGAAAAGTCAGCGATATTCATACATTATCCAGCAAATGCTCTTAGCCATGTTATCCACTTCCCATTAAATAACATGGCTAAGAACTGCTCAGGGCCCCATGAGGAACGCTTTCCATTTAAAAAGGAAAAAATAACATCATAGAAAAGAATCGTTTTTAAACACAGCATATAAATCAATTGTATACCTGCATTCAAGAGGAAATGACTGAAAATGTCCTTGAGACACATGAAAGCGTTTTCTGGAATGCCCTAGCACCGTTTTTTCGACATTATTAACATGGCTATGTAACTCCCATAATCAAAATCTAAATTTGCCAAGCGCACGTGGGAGCGTATTTACAAGACACTTGCCCCATGAGGAATGCTTTCCATTTAAAAAGGAAAAATAACATCAAAGACACTCAAATGCCTTATAAATATGACCCAAAACAACCTATGAAGCTCTAGCAGTACATATGCAGAAATGTAATTGATTTCAAAAATTATTTTTATAAACAACATATCTGTTTCAGCTTACATAAGAGACCATGGACTGGGCTTCATATACAACAATAACTTGTATAACTGCATTCCAGAATGCTACATCGAATATGCAATTACAATTTCTCAAAGTAACAAAATCTATTTCTATATCACTACAGACAAAGCCACAGTTTAAAAACACAGCTTTCTTCATCATTTTCTCCTTAATTCATACTATTCTCTATCTAAAATAAATAAATATTTTCTCACCTTAGCAAATACTTTTTGAGTTTTGAAAACAGTCTCAGAAATACACCAAATTGTCTTCAGCAGAAGAAAAAGGATGCACTCCAGAGGCTGCAGATATTGAAAGCACAGAAATACAGATATTCCTTTCACATATCTTTCATATTAGCCAATCATAACTCTTCCCTCACTTTTTTCAAATCAAAACCCTTCCCCCCTCTGCCCTCTCTGCCTTTTTTCCATAGCAACCACCTCCTGGAAGACCTCTCATGTTTGCAAATTCACACAACAATGTTTCAATTGAACTCTGAACTCTCAGTGCACCTGCGTATCCAGTGCAATCTTTCATTAAAAGTTTCTTCCTTGACCATTCAAATTACATCTTTCAAAGAACACATCCATGCACCCTAACTTTCTGTTTTCAGAAATGGAAATACACCAATCACTGCTAATGAATCATTAGCATTGGAAATCCACAGTTTTTCTTTACAAACTCCTACTGTTTCAACTGCCCTTTCATTACCACACTTCATCTGACTGCAGCACAACCTTCTCCCACCATGTTTAACGTCTGGATTGTTGGACATAGTTACATCCACTGGGCTCAAAGGTATGCTGAGAGCAGAAATTTACACAACCTCAATTTACAAGATGTGGAAATTAAGTGGTTGGGCCAAAGAGGATTAAAATGTCACCAATTGATACCATTGGTGAAAACCTTTATGCATTTGCCAAAACCTGACCTGTTAATTGTGCACTGTGGAGGTAATGATTTGGACACTTTGACAGGGGTAGGTCTGGAAATGCTTTTAAAGGACACCTTTGAGCAATTAATGGCACTTTTTCCTCAAACTGCCTTGGTATATTCCAATATATGCCAAAGACAGAAATGGAGGTGGTCCAACCAATTTTGTCCACAAATTGAGAAGTCGAGGAAGCATGTAAACAAATCTGTTTCAGCTTTCATGAGAGACCATGGAATGGGCTCCCTGTACAACAATAACTTGCGTTACTACATGCAAGATATCTACAGAGGAGATGGAGTTCACTTCTCAGATGAGGGCAACAGAATTTTCATTCTGAATTTAAGAATGTGCATTGGTACCTACTTATAATAACCTAAATGTACCATAAACCCAAAAGCTCTTCTCAGAGCTACCCTTCATCTAATCACTCACAATTATTATTTTTTTCTAACTTTTTTCACTAATTTTCCACAAAATACGCTCCCCGGTTCGCTAACCGAAAGCTAACCTCGCGGAATTTTTAAAAAAAATGTTTTTTTTCCGCACATTTAAGCCTCCTCAGCCACCCTCAGAAAACCTAGGGGGTCAAGATAAGTCTACCGTGCCCCCTTCTACACATTCTGAACATTATTTGCCCTCCATCTTGTATCTTAATGCGACCGAAACACAAAATGGTGGACTCCCGTGACGCTTAAGGTTCGCTAACCGGGCCGCTTTCCAGAAAGCGGTCCTAAAAAAAGGTGGGAAAGTAATTAGCAAAAAAACGACTAGAGACACTCTCACCAAATATAGATTAGCTCATACTACATAACAATCCCTTTCATTCTCACAAATTTGATTGAAATTTCATTTAGCCATTTAGCCTGTAGACCTATCTAAATACCCTGAGGTACATTACTTCACAAAACACATCTAAAATATTGGAATTGACAACCAATGAAAACTTTACTTTCATTTACAATTTTTATTACCTGACATTTGATTGGTTATATACCTGAATATATATAAAGGAAGAGATGGAAACACAGCCATTTTCACTGCTACTTCCTGAACTACATTTCAAGAGCCTTTTCACCTCCCTGTAAAGTTATTTGATAATTTGTAAGTGGCACTTTAAATTAATTTGTAAAAACGTTTTTTGATAATTATTTACTGTCCCCCTGCTATAGTTATAGATACAGATACCTCCTCTGTTACATTTATTGATTGACTTACACTTCTCTGCTATAATTATGAATTTACTTACTTTAACTTCACTGTTAAAAAAACAGAACTACATGTCTGAACTTAAACCCAACAGTGCCCTAACTCTTCTAATATAATTATTTTTTTTATGCAATTTACAGCAAAAAAATGGAAGGGGAGCAAGAAAAAACTAATGTTTCCTTCGAGATTACATCCGAAGACATTGTAACTGAAGAAAATGTGGATGAAGATTTTATGGATCAATCTTTTGACGAACAATTTATTCAAACCTTACAAGAGACAGAAACATCCATGTTTGACGAGATACCAGATGATATAATGCTGGAAGTTTTAATGAACTATGAAAATAATAAATAGATTTCTTTTAAATCAAAATAAATAAAAAAAACGAACAAAAACAACAAATAATTAACATACAGTATTAGAAAAGTCTATCATTCTTTTATCCTTAAAGTATGCTACCCAGAACGCTTTCCGGTTCGCGAACTTGGCACTTACCACGCAAAAAAAATAAATATTTTTTTTTTTTTGGACCCTCCTAGGCCCTTTTAAAACCTCCACATAAAACCTAGGGGGTCAACGAGGATCTACTATGCCCCCTTATGGTAATTTCCCCCTTTGTTTTGGCCTCCTCTTGTCTCTCGATCCTACCGAGAGACAAGATGGCGGCCGCTCCGGACTGTTTAAAATGTTGACAGACACCGGAGGGCCAATCAGCTTCGCATCGCAAAGCTCCGATACGCGAAAAGTTCGCTAACCGGATCGCTGCCCGGAGCGCTGTTACAGATATATATCTTGATTTAAACGTTAATTTCTCAAAATCCACTGAAGCACATATATTGAGACCTAGCAAAGGCACATCGGGCTAACAGTCCCTACAATTTTGCCAAGTTTCGTGAAAATCCATTCAGCCGTTCGGGCTAAAAGTGAGTCCAACCGCCCTATGGAAATTAACATGGGAAAAACAGCGTCCCAGATAGCGCTCCAGATCGCGTACTTTTCGCGTCACGGAGCTTTGCGAAGCGATGCTGATTGGCTCTCCGGTGTCTGTCAACATTCTAAACAGTCCGGAGCGGCCGCCATCTTGTCTCTCGGTAGGATCGAGAGACAAGAAGAGGTGAAAAACGAAGGGGGAATTTAATGAAAGGGGGCAAGGTAGACCCCTCTTGACCCCCTAGGAATGATGTTGGGGGTCCCGTGGGGAAAATAAAAAAAATTTGATTTTTCACGGTAGAAGCGCTTCTCGGTTGGCGAACCAGGTCGCAAATTAACGGCTGAATGGATTTGCACGAAACTTGGCAAAATTATAGGGACTGTTAGCCCGATGTGCCTTTGCTGGGTCTCAATATATGTGCTCCAGTGGATTTTGAGAAATTAATGTTTAAAAAACAGGTATATCTGTGACAGCGTCCCAGATAGCGCTCCATATTGCGTACTTTTCGCGTAACGGAGCTTTGCGTAGCGAAGCTGATTGGCTCTCCGGTGTCTGTCAACATTCTAAACAGTCCGGTGCGGCCGCAATCTTGTCTGTCGGTAGGATCGAGAGACAAGAGGAGGAGAAAAACTAAGGGGGAATTTAATGAAAGGGGGCTAGGTAGACCCCTCTTGACCCCCTAGGAATGATGTTGGGGTTATTAAAGGGTCCCGTGGGGTAAATAATAAAAATTTGATTTTTCGCGGTAGAAGCGCTTCTCGGTTCGCGAACCGGGTCGCAAACTGGTAGCGAAACGTGAATTCGCCATTTTGTGTTTTGATTTCATTAAATTACTAGGTATAAGGGGGTACGGGAGACGTATCCTGACCCCTTTTGTTTTCTGAGGGTGGCTGAGGAGGCTCATATATGTTGATACATGTCTTCCAGCGGCTGTGCGTGAGCGTTTTTTTTTTTGTTGCGTGACGTCTGTTAACGTTCGATTCGATGGAAATCAGGAACTGTTGACCGCCATTTTGTCACTGCGAGTAAATATTTTGTTTTAAATAATTGTTATAAATTAATCCTTATTGATAAACATTGTCTGCGCCATCTTGTCTTTTTTGCAATGCCACACTTTTGTTGAGCACGGCAGCCATTTTAGATGCCTTGACCAGACCCACTCTCTGCACGCCGCCGATCCTCAGCATGGCTCCCCACCCTTGCAAGCATCTCCCCCACGCACTGGTCACCCCCGCTCTCTCTCTCATGCATGGGCCAGAAACCTCCTCCCATGTGCGCTGCTCTTCCCTGAGAATCACACCCTGTGCCCGGTCGACACCACCCTTTCACCCTATTCACTACCGCACCCTCTGACACTCCTCTTCCTCTGTGTCCGATTGTTCAGGCCGGTCCCAGGCTATCACCTAGCCCTGCAGATGTAGTTTAGGGCCCCAGCTGTAGAGAATCACCCCTCTTCAAAGGTGTTACAGTAGATCAAGGCCCCCACCCGATGAGATCCGTCACACCACACGCGTTCCTACTATCTGATAACCATCCTGTATTGTGCTTGGGGAGGGGATTCTCACTGTGAGGGTGTGTGGGACCGAGCCTGAAGTGGAAGATTCCAGGGATGCCTCTTTGTACATCAAAGTTTTTACAATTATGTGTCACATTATAAATATATAGCACTCCAACAAAGTAGGATTATAACACTTTAATAACTTTTAAATATATAGAACACAACAAAAACAGTAAATACATTTAAACATTTTTTTGAAAAAAGAAGCAACAATGGTCAGTAGCTGTGTTTTGTGCGAATAGTCCCAAGGCAGCACAACGTGCTGAGTTCTGGACGGCACCCAGGTGATGTTACCTGGGTGCCGCACTGGTTTTTGGTATCCTACAATGCAGCTCCGTAAAACGACGTGGGGCGTCCCGAGGGGTGCGCGGGGAGGCCTCGTCAGTAGCGGTCTGTTGTGCGAATAGTCCCAAGGCAGCAGAACGCGCTGAGATGTGGATGGCACCCAGGTGATGTCCAGTAAGTTGTCGCACTGGTTTTGGCATCCTACAATGCTGCTCCGAAAAACGGCGTGGGGCGCCCCGGGGGGGGGGAGGGAGGGGGAGGCGGCGTGAACGGGTCTCCCCAGGTGGAGGCTCGTCGGCTGTACTGGGGCGCCCCTTTACCGTTTCAGTTGCCATTCCGCCCGCTTTTGCTACACTGTGCCTCTTCCGCCATTCAGCTGTTTATCGCCCGCTCTTGCGGCTACAGCGTCTCGCTCACCATGTAGTTGAGTTGCGTCCACTCTTGCGCAGCGATAGGCGGCTGCCACAGGACTCTTAAAATGGCGGACGGCTCTTCGGATTTGGGCCTGGTCCACTAAAATGGCCCTGGGACACCTTGGAACTCGGACGTCCCCTGAGCCTTGAAGATTTTACAAAAGTCTTCGGGGCTCCCGACTCCTGCAGGCTTCCGGTGAGGAGCGGCTGCCATGATTGCTCGCGGAATGACCACGACGGAGCCACGAGATGGTGGTGCTCTCAGGCTGACGCCAGCTTCAGTCTGAAACATCTAGAAACAAGGTGGGGCTTTCATCGTTTGGGGAAAAAAAATGTTTTAATCCAATGAAAAGTGTTATTTTTAGGTCATATGATCAAGCCTTCCATCATTAGGAAACCAAAAGTAAAATGAACCAATGAAAAGTTTTATAAAGAAGTCACATGACCTGTTATGCTTACGTTACGCGCTGCTATAAAAAGCGTAGAAAATCCGTTGGCACGTAAGGCGGCGTCAGTAGCGGACCGATGTGCGAATAGGCCAAAGGCAGCACAACGGGCCGAGATCCGGATGGCACCGAGGTGGTGTCCAGCAAGTTGCACTGGTGTGGCCAACCTGCAATGCTGCGCCGAAAGTCGGCGTGGGGTGCCTGGGGGGGGGGAGGTGGTGCAAACTGGCCTCTCTCGCCTCCCCAGGTGGAGGCACCTGATGTGCAGTGCGGCGCCCCTTATCTTTTCACTCGCCGTCCAGCAGAGTTGCGCCCGCACTTGCTGCTACAGTAGGCCGAAGGGAGCACAACGCGCCAAGATCCGGATGGCATCGAGGTGGTGTCCAGCAAGTTGCCGCACTGGTGTGGCCATCCTACAATGCTGCGCCGAAAGTCGGCGTGGGGCGCCCCGTTGGCCTGTGAGGTCGCATCAGTCAGTGGGGGCTGTTTGAGAAAGCAATGTGATGCTGTGCGTCGCCCCCAAGATGGAGGCTCCTCGGCTGCAGTGGGGCGCCCCTTGGTGTTTCACTCGCTATCCAGCTGAGTTGCGTCCGCACTTGCGGCTACAGTAGGCCGAAGGAAGCACAACGCGCCGAGATCTGGATGGCACCGAGGTGGTGTCTAGCAAGTTGCCGCACTGGTGTGGCCATCCTACAATGCTGCGCCGAAAGTCCCATGGTCCGGCGGAACTTTTTTCCTTTTCCTTTCTGCATCTTGTCCCACAATTCGTTTGACCTTTAGACACGACCAAGTCCCTGAATGTGTGCAGGGGGACGCTATTGATTGAATCAAAATGGCGGCTTCACACAAAGCTGACTCAAGCGTTGCTGGTGATGCTATACAGACAAAAAATGGTTTTCAGTTTGTACATTCTTCAGGATTTTTCCATCCAAGTCTGCTTGAGAGTTTGTAGAACAATGGCTTTAGATCTTGCCCTCCCCTCTTTTGACTGTTGGTCTTGTTGCCTATCTCTTCTGTTGTCATTTAACTGAACCTTTTTTGACTGCCGAAAGGGGTTCTGGTCCGACCGCTGGTTGGTGGAGACATTTTGACTATATCCTGGACCTGCCCGGCCTCGCCCAAAATGGCGCCGGTATAAATGGGACTCGTAACTTCTTGTTGTGTACTGGTTGCACAACCTTGATATCACGAGATACGTATGCAGTTTTGAAGCACATGGCGGGCGGGAATGAGAATTGATTGAATATTTCGACATCCCTATTGATATTAAGTTCTGATGTGTTATTGATTACTGTACTATTGAAGGCTCGAATTAACGTCACCCATGGTACTTGCCCGCAAATGTATATCTAGATAATTTTATTGTAAGTGGCCCTGTCGTATTTTAATTACAAAATGTACGTCCACCGATTCCGCAACTGTTAGACACCTTAGTTCTTGCAACCTAATGGCCCGCTCGTTGCGTTCCTCTACAGTGTATACAATTCCAGTTTGCTCCGTGGCCGGCCCATGTAGTTATAGGCCCGTATTTGTATACTGACATTTTCACAATAAAGGTTTTTAAAACAAAACATGGTAGTAGTATTTACATTGGTAAAGTTTTTAATTTTAGTCACTGTTTTCGAATCAGTAAAAGGCAAGTGAAATAAAGCAGTCCAATTACATGACGGATAAAAGGTATAATATGCAGGAACGCAGTAAAGATAAATGGTCAAGGGCTGTTGTGTTGTTTACTCCTGCAACATAAAGTGATCGATAAGAATCTGATATTCAGGCGTATCGGCGACTAAGACAGCAGGCCGAGCATCTTTTGCTCAACGGCTCCGTCATGAGACGAAGAAACGCCCTTTTTCTAGAAAAAGGAATATATTTTACTTGTAGGACAGTTGTAAATTTTCCGGGAAAATACATTAGCCTGGAACATTATAATATATATGTTTAAGAAAAAATAATGTTCGAAAGCAATAAAAAGCGTAATTTTTAGGTCATATGACCAAGCCTTTCATCATTAGAATAGCAAAAGTAAAATGAACCAATGAAAAGTTTTATTAACAAGTCACATGACCTGTTATGCTTACGTTACGCGCTGCGCGCCGCGCCCCGGATCCCTTCCGGGAAGCTGCGCTTCGCGCACTGGAGTACTTCCGGGTGCGCTAACGCGGCGTGTCATATAACGCATTACGCGACAACGTAGGTCCAGAATATAGTCAAAATGTCTCCACCAACCAGCGGTCGGAACACAACCCCTTTCAGCAGTCTAAAAAGTTCTGTTAAATGACAACAGAAGGGACAGGCAACAAGAACCATCAGTCAAAGAGGGGAGGGCAAGTTCTTCCCTACCGGGTCACGTTGGGGCGCTACCGGAACTGATCGAATTGGTAGTCTACAGTGTTTCTGGATGTTTCAGACTGAAGCTGGCGTTAGCATGAGAGCACCACCATCTCGTATCTCAGTCGTGGCCATTCCACGAGCAATCATGGCAGCCGCTCCCCACCAGAAGCCTGCGGGAGTCGGGGGCCCCTAAGACTTTTGTAGAATCTTCAAGGCTCAGTGGACGCTTTTGAGAATGGGGCCCAAGCCCTAGCAGACAAGCGTCCGAGTTCCAAGGTGTCCCATGGCCATTTTAGTGGACCACGCCCAAATCTGAAGAGGCGGCCGCCATTTTGAGAGTCCTGTGGCAGCCGCCTATAGTTGCATCGCAAGAGCGGGAGCAACTCAACTACATGGTGAGCGAGACGCTGTAGTCGCAAGAGCGGGCGGTAAACAGCTGAATGGCGGAAGAGGCACAGTGTAGCAAAAGCGGGCGGAATGGCAACTGAAACGGTAAAGGGGCGCCCCACTACAGCGTGTCTTCAGGTCAAACGGATTGTGGGATAAGGTCCAGAATGGAAGAGTCATCAAAAGGCAAAAAGTTCCGCCGGACCCCGGGAGCCGGCCGCCTATGTCGGGGGCGATCTTAGGCCACGCCAGGGCAACACAACTTGGGGAGGGGGCAGAAGTCAAGCGCACCCTCCCAGTCCGCGCCACCACACCGTATGTTGAAAATCTGAAGCCATCGTTCTACAAACTCTCAACTAGCCTTGGATGAAAAATCTTGAAGAATGTACAAACTGAAAACCATTTTTTGTTTGCATAACATCAGCAGCAACGCTTGCTATCAGAGTGCATGAGTTTCATGCTCGATCGATTGAGCTAGTCGGATCAGGCAACAAAAAGTATAAAATAGTTATGTAAATAGTTATTTAATAAAATGTTTTACCCTGTTACTTTGCTGGTGTGTCTTATATATTTATAATATTTGCATAGAGTTTATCGTTATTTTGGGCGGGGTGGGTGGCGGAGCCGAGCTGTCTTGCAGCCATCATGGCGTGGAGCTCAGTTCATCTCACTAGTTTCGTATTTCTCATGAAGGGTTGTTCCTAATGTTTCTATTTTAGCGAGGTCAAAAAGAGATCCCATTAGTGGCCTACTGATTTTGCTTGATTTTTTTTTTTTTTACACGATTTTTCACTATCTGCAAAGACTAAACAGAGTTTCCGGCTTTGTGCTTGTTAGTAAATAGAGAATGAACCAAAGAGAATAAATTCTAAAATAGTAAATGCTTGGATAACAATCAATCAAATGGAGAGACAAGCAGGCACGACGGATCACAACGGGGGCAAAGGCCGTCGTTAACTACCCTTCACTATCTGCAAAGAGAGAGTACTTCTAAGAGAAAAGAGGGGGGGGGGGCAGCGTTTAAAGCACATCAGCGTGCATAAACACGAAAATGTTTTTAACTATCACGTACTTGACATTTGACAGCTTTTGATATTTGTTATTAAAAAACCATTGAAATTCAATGAAAAAAACATAGGTTTTAGCCCATATATAGTTAGGGATTAGCATTTACAAAACCTTATTTTACTCGCATAAAACAATTGAAATTCGCATATATAGTTAGTTGCGCTAACTATATATCGCGCACCCGCAATCCACTGCTGATGATGTCACATATTACATCATTCATGACATGGTCAGTGACATCACTGATGACATCACTGATGACATCTCAAATGACATCACTGATGACATCACTGATGACATCTCAAATGACATCACTGATGACATCTTAAATGGCATCACTGATGACATCACTGATGACATCTCATTTGACATTACTGATCACATCACTGATGACATCATTCATGTGATTATACGATGAACCTCTTCAGACTCTGATATAACCTTAGATACACTCAGTGTAAACAGACACTCACAGACTGTCACTCATCCATGGAGTTACTCACACACCTAGTCAGTCATGCAAAGAATCAATCACACCTCCATTTCCTCAACTATACAGTTATACACATCTTACTTATTCAAACATATACTAACACATATTTACTCCCTTATACAATCCCTGATACAAGTTCACAATGATCCATACAGCCACTCACACATTCACTGGCTCTTATGCACAGTTATTTATATATGTCAACTCTCACATGTACTGTGTTTTACATATGTACTTACTTTGATATGTAGCACTGAGATATCCATTCACTCACCAATACACTCATGCACACAGTCAACCGCCCATTCAGCTGTTTCCACATGCACTTTTGAACCCATACATCTAGTGAATCAACTGCTCACACATCTATGCACAGAGTCATACACCTCCCAGCCACCCCCACACACACTCTCCAATACAAATACTTGGGCAACCAATCAATAACCCATATAGTTACTCATATAGCTACTGATCAACACATGCAGCAGTTTACAGAACAACAGACATAATGATGCACAAATTAAGACAGTTTAGTCACTAACCCATGCACTCAGTGAGACACAATTAATCACTCACTTACACAGTCAGTCATGCACCTACTAAATCCTTCATCAAGACACTTATACATCCACTCATTCTTCAATATGTAATACATATTTTAACTTTACAGAAACATACAGTCACTGGATAATGTCATCAGTGATGTCATCAGTGATGTCACTGACCATGTCATGAATGATGTAATATGTAACATCATCAGCAGTGGATTGCGGGTGCGCGATATATAGTTAGCGCAACTAACTATATATGCGAATTTCAATGGTTTTATGCGAGTAAAATAAGGTTTTGTAAATGCTAATCCCTAACTATATATGGGCTAAAACCTATGGTTTTTTCATTGAATATATATATATATATATATATATATTCACTGAAAAAACCATAGGTTTCATACCAGTTATAGTTAGGAATTAGCATTTAAAAAACCTATTAAATTCACTGAAAAAACCATAGGTTTCACACCAGTTATAGGTAGGTGGAAATTTTACTGACATAAAACCAATGAAATTCCCACGTTATAGTTAGTTGGACTCACTATAACTTGCGCGTGTAATGCACTGCTGATGACATCACATATTACATCACTCATGACATGGTCAGTGACATCACTCATGACATCACTGATGACACCATCCAGTGAATGTGTGCCTTTCTGAAAAATAAACATGTTTTATATATGTATATGTAAAATAAATATTTTTAAAAAAAATTAAACTCTGGCATTCTTTTTTTCTCTTTTGTGCGCTTCCCGGTGCACTCCCCGGTGCGCTCCCCCAGCGAAAATCGAAAAAAAATAATAATAATTATGCCCCGCGGGGCCCTTTTATAGCCCCCACAACAAACCTAGGGGATCAGGGGGGGTCTATCCCTGCCCCCTTATGGTCATTTTCCCCTTTGTTTTTGCCACCTCTTGTGTCTCGATTTTACAGAGACACAAGATGGCGGCCGCTCCGGACTGTTTCCAATGTTTACAGACACCCGAGAGCCAATCAGCTTTCCGTGCGCAAGTCGCGTGTCGCGCCCAGAGCGCTTCCCGGTGCGCGTACCGGAGCGCGCTTACAGATATATATTTTATTGAACCTAAATTACTCAGAATCCACTGGAGCACATATCTTGAGACATAGCAAAGGCACATCGGGCTACCAGACCCTACAGTTTTGCCAAGTTTGGTGGAAATCCATTCAGCTGTTCGGGCTAAAAGTGAGGTCGACCGGCCTATGGAAATTAACATGGAGAAAGCACGTTTTGGGACCCCCCTTTTATCTCGGCCCCTGCTTGACAAAACCCCCCCAAACTTTCAGGGAAGAACCGGGGTGCCGCGAGGCCATTTTGAGGAAATTTTCAGGCAGATTCGTCAACCAGCGCCAAAGTTATTCCAAATAGAATTTTGAGATTTAACATTGAAAAAAATCCTAACTATAACTACCTACTGGCGACCGCCAGTAGGTAATATATATATATATATATAACGTTCGAAACTCTTCTTAGTTTGCAAGAAAGAGGCAGCACTCATGGACCAAGAGTTCTCACGGTGATTTAATTAGGGAACAATATATAGATCTTCAAGGTACGTAGATCGCGAGTTAAGAATAGTAATTCTATACTTACATATTTGCACTTACCTTCTCAATATTTTGGTAGTCGATATTTCTGCCATAATTTTATGTCTGCACGATAGTTAATTTTCCGATATTCTGTCAGTGGTCCATTCACCAGTCCAAGAAAAAAGAAGCACAAAAGAGAAAGTGCATATAATTTGGGGTCAAGGGGGTTGGGGTGCAGATTTAGTATTCTATTCCAACTCCACTACAAAAACATAAGTGAAAGTGTGTATATACACAGGCCGTCCAATCATTTCAGCCCAAGGAAGTATGAATGAGAATTTATCCAAGCATGTCAATTTTTTCCTGCAGCCTCACGTGACCAGTCTGCCGTCTACCATAAGAGACACCACTGACTTTTTAAATAAGAGCAAAAATGTAATTTGGTGTTCTGATAATTTGTTGGTGGTAATAGACATTGAATCTCTTTACACTAGCATTAATCACTGACATGGCATCAATGCTACTAAACATTTTCTGGAGAACAAGGACATAGAAATGAAAGAACATAACAACATGCTGTTGGAAATAGTTGATTTGTGTTCAACGACCAACTTTTATCTATTCCAGAACAACATTTACCAACAGGTGAATGGCGCAGCGATGGAGGCATGCTTCTTTCCCAGTTACTCATGCTTGCATGTGGGCTGGTGGGAGAAGCACGTCCTCAGAACCACACACCGACACTGGCGGAGCCATATAGTTCATTACTGGCGCTATATTGATGACATCTGTTTAGTCTGGAGTGGGTCTAGGGAAGATGCCATGAAATTTGTGGGAGATATCAATTCCAATGATTTAAATGTAAAATTTACTGCCTCCATTGATAGCTCCAAGGTCGAATTTCTTGATGTTCTGTTGTATGTAGACAAAGCTATTTTCCACACTAAGTTACACAGAAAGGCCACCACTGGTAACTCGATTCTACACGCAGACAGTGAACATCCTTGTCACCTCATCAACAGCATACCATACTGCAAGTTCATCCGTATCCGGAGAATTTGCATCTCTGAAACAGTCTCCATTGATTGTCAGATGGCAGCATTTGGCAGATTTCTTGACAGGGGTTACAAAAAACATCAATTGACCTTTGCCTTGAATAAAGCTACCAATCTGCAAAGAGATATTCTGCTTCAGCCCCAATCTAGTATTGATCTGAGAAGGAGAGTTTGGAGAAAGATGCATGTCCTATTCAGTTGATAACCACTTTCAATGCAGAAGAACAAGCTATTCACAACATCATTTATTCAGAACGGCCCATTGTTTTGACTGATAACATCCTTGGTCCCATTCTACCCGGCTTACCAGCTATCACCTTCAAAAGGGCTCCCTCCATGAGGGATGCCCTTGTGAAATCTATGCCTGAGGTGAAAACCAAAAGTACCTGGCTCACTAAGACTGTTTTTTTAAAATGTAATTCTTGCCTTGCGTTTGCTAAGAATAGTACTCACTATAAAACAGCAATCAGTGAGAAGGAGATAGCTATTCAAGAACATCTCACTTGTCGCACCGAATATGCTATTTATAAACTGAAGTGCACCTGCAATCTGGGATACATTGGCAGTACCAAACTCCCAGTGCATAAACACATCCTCCAACATGTTAGGGCCATCATGAATTCTGACCATAATTATCCGGTCACCAGACACTTCAAGTCTGTTAATGACAACAAACTGAAGGATCTGGAGTACACAGTTATAGGGTCAGTTGGTAACCCCGGATGGGGTGGGAATCAAGATAAGTCACTCAGACAATGTGAATCCCACTTCATTTTAGCTCTCGATACAAGAGTCCCTAATGGCCTTAACATGAATGAAGATCTGCACAACTTTTTATGATGGTACATTTTTATGAGGATAATTAAGTATAATGGTCCTCTTTTTCATTGTATCAGTGTTATTTATTTATGCTCTCTATAAATGGGGTTTGTTCTGTGATTTCAATATTAAATATTACACCCACACTTTAGGATCGTTTAGGCTTAAGCGATTCAGGGTTCTTCCCTTGTTGCTAGTGTTCCAATATTTAGCACAGTACTATTTTGCACTTTTTGCACTATGCACTTCTCTTTTTTTATACAAACTATTTATTATTACATGGCATCTTTTTTGCTGCACATATACATTGTATCATGCAATTTTGATACTATCAGATTTTATCCATTTTGGTCCTTCTTGTAGCATTTGGTCTTTGTGTTTTTGACCATTTCCCTGATAATACTGCACTTGCACTTTATTGTGGAATTATCTGCTGCTAATTAGACTGATATGTGATATACTGTATGTATCTTAAACTACTGGTATTATTTGCATGATAGTTATATGATTACTGGATGTCTTGATTTCATGTATGGCACTTTACATGCTTGGGTCATCTAATATCATTTACGTTTTTTATTTTGAGATCTGTACTATGTACTAATATACCCTTTCAATCTTGATCATCAGCCGCAATTTAGGCTGCTGGAAGAGTGGTTGCAGTATATATATTTTGAAATTTGTATTAATTTAGGCTCATTTTCTGTATACCACTTTTATGAACTTATGTACTCCTCTCTATGATATGTTACGTATTTGTATTATGAATTTGTCAATAAGATGGTAATTTTTAAATGTTTGTAGTCAACCATGATAGTGCCCGAGTGTCCTAGTGTGTCTTTGGTATTGTTTGACAAGGATAGTCCGTTTTCTTTAGTTGATTGTGCACACTTCAACTAACACGGTGGTGGCACAGCAGTCTGAGGAAGCAACCAAGCATATTGCGAGATGCCTGCTATGACTCTTTCTATGGCAGTGAGCCACGCCATTGATAGGATGACAGTGACATAACTCAGGGGATCTATATAGGGCACCCTGATACCTCTGTGCATGGGATGCATGTAGGGGGGCAAAGGATTATACTCATGATCCGGTGGGCAGTCAGACTGTGGGTTTGGCAGTCTCGCAGCCGGGTGCAGGTGTGGCGGCCTGCAGAGAAACTGCCAAATGCACAATCAGGCCCATGACAAGCTGCCCAAGGTGCAAATTTCAGGCATACCTCTTCAAATGTCAATCATCTCTTTTGGTGTAGTTCTTTCATCAGTGCAGAAGTTTACACCCAGGACAATCTGTATTGTGATTTCTTTTTTAATCTCTATAGGAGATTTTCTTTTATCTGTGTGTCAAACTTGTTCCAAACTAAAATGGGCACTGTGAATCTGCTCCAGTGAGCATAGTCGCATATAGTATTTTTTCTCTTTTAGGCTATAAATAGATAACTATTTATTTTTATTTCATAGTAATTTATTTGCATCTAGGAGAGATTATGAAATATAGGATCAAAAAAGAAGAATACTACAAGGCATTCATGCTCATTAAGAAATCCTATGATTGCAATTCGTATCCTTCTTGTGACATTATCAGACAAATTATTTAATATATTTAAGAGAAAGATCGATAGAGAGAATAGTTCTAGAGGGAGAGGAGAGTATAGATTATAGATATATAATACATGGGATTCTGCAATTCCTGTATATGAACCCATCTCTAATTTCGAAGAGGGCCTGTACATTAAATTCTACTAGTGGGCAGCAGCATTTAGTGTGCCACTCTTTTAACACCTTGACTGCTGTAGTAATTCCCCCTCTGTGCTGCAGATCCTTGAATCCTATTATTCATGACGAGCTCAGCTCGTCATAAGCACGCGACCAGTGTACTGCATGACGAGCTCAGCTCGTCATGAGCAGGGAAGGGGTTAAACATTCAGGACTGCCATTGCAGCCTGTGTGTGCATTTTCAATCTGCCATTTCGACCTGACAAAATTACCTTTTACCAGGCCTCAACCTTCCTTTTTAATACATTTAAGTCTCCCCTAGGGTAGGACCTAAATAGCCCATAGGGCAGGGTGCAGTATATTTAGAAAGTTGGACATGTACTTTCAACTTTTACATGTCCTGGAGGTTAAAGTGTCATACATTTGATTTTCACTACTTCAAGACCTACCTCTCCCATAGTATAGCATTGGGGTACCTTATTGCATTGTGTAAGTGATAACTTTCAATTGGGAGCAGGCAGAGATGTTGACTTTGGTGTCTGAAGAATTGTACTTTGAAGCCCTCTGTAGTGGTAAAGTGGGATTTTAAATCGCATTTCTGAAAATGTCACTCACAGAAAGTTATCCTACTTCTTGCCCCAACCATTTGGTATCCGCAGCATCTATCCTGGGTCACATGACTAGTTGTAGCTGGCACTTGGCCTTTGTGTATTGCTCCCAGACAGTAACACAAAGAGGAATAGGTGGTAGCAGGATGGACCACCTCTTACTTGATGAGGGGGAGGAGTTGTCACCTACCACACTTACCTATCACAAACAAACGCTGTGCCTGAGCACTCTCTCAAAGGGTTTGTGTTGGGATCTCCATCATGTTCTCTTCTACAGAATTCTATTGTGGCACTGTTCCCTGCATGAAACATGGAATGTGTTACTTTGGTAGTTGATGCCTGGTAGCTGCCAAGATGGAACATTATAAATGAAGTACTTACCAATCTTGAAGTTGTACTTCCTTTCATTGGCGATGAGGATGGGATTCAGACCCAAGCGTGCAGAGGGTAGAAGCATTTTGAAAACTTTTAATCTTAAGGTCGGTTGCACTCGTGTGAGTGGTGGTGACGACAGTGATTCCCTACTCATTGATAACTGCGCATCACTCATTAAATCTTTAGACAAAAGGTTCAACCCCAAGAAGAATGTTGTACTTGAGCGTCACAAGTTTTTACAACATGCCCAGGTCCCTATTGAATCTATCGACGATTTTGTCTCTGCGCTCAGAACTCTATCACCTGTAACTACAGAGAATTTAGAGATAAAATTATAGGTGATCAACTAATCGAGCGCACATGGAACAAGAAAATTCAAGAGAAGCTTTTGTCATCAAATGACCCCCAACCTCGAAACAGCTATCACTCTTGTAAAAAGCATCAAAGATTCTCAATTTTGCATGAAGGAAATGTGCAATCCCCCTAAAACCACTAAAGTTAAACTGTTGTCATCAAAGCATAATATTAGGTCTACCAAAGTTACCATTGAGAATACAACACAGAATTCACCTTCTATACCTTCACCTAAAGTCAAATCTGAAAAAGTACAACTCTTTTGTTTTCATTGTGGGTGCAAAAATCACTTAGGTAAGGCGAAATTCTGTTTTGCTTTGAACCAGACTTGTTTAAAGTGTGGGAAAAAAGGTCATTTGGCACGTCTCTGTAAAGCCATGGGCTCCAGCAAAGGAAACATGCAAATCGTCAACTCCATTGAGGGAGACTTTATTGACTCTAGTGAAGATCGTGACAATATGTTTTTAATATTGTCTTCGTCATCTTTACAATCTGATGGTGTCATTGGAATTGCTTCCATGGGTGGTTTGCGTAAAAGAAAATCCCCTGCATGCGTTATCTGTGTGAATGGAATTGGCCGATTCCGCTTCTCCATTTACTCTTATCAACGCCAAGGATTTTGGGGGGTAAGAAGACATTCTGTTGCACCAGTCTATCGTTACAATTTTTGCCTATGGGGGCAAAAGAGTGGAAGTTCTTAGTAAATTTGAAGCTAATTTGGAATTCTGTGGGGATCTTGCTAAAGGAAATGTATACATTGCGGAGGATGGTGCAAATTTGTTGGTATGGGAGGAGCAAGGAGAACTCTGTATCATTCTTGATCCTAATAATCCTGACATGGTTTGTCTAGGCATGAAGCACGCAAATTTGACACTCCTTCTTCATCCTCCAATCCTCCTAACGCGTTGGTGGTGGCACATTTATCAGGTGATGAATAGATCCAGAAGTATCCTGAAGTTTTTTGTGACAAACTTGGGAAGCTAAAAGGATTCCAGCACCACATCATTCTAAAGAGTTGCGCAAAGGCTGTTGCACACAAGGTGCGTAAGGTACCCCTGAGTTTGCCTGTGGAATTGAAGCATAAGCTTGAAAGCTTATGCACTATGGATGTGGATGTGATTGAAGCCATTGAAGGATCCGAATGGTTGGCCCCTATAGTTCTTGCACGCAAGGCTGACACAAGTCTCTTAGGATGTGTGTAGACTTGTCTGATCTGAATGCAAATATTTGGATCGACCGCCAGCCTTTGCCCAATATTTACGAAATGTTAGAGACGCTAGATGGAGCCAAGTATTTTTCGTCATTTGACATTTCCTTAGCTTACCACCAGGTTGAGTTAAGCAAGGAGTCCAGACATCTCACCCCTTTCGTAACACCAGAAGGAGCTTTCCATTACAAACTAATGCCTTTTGGTCTGGCATCGGCTTCCGCTGTGTTTCAATGCCGCATGGGGAATTTATTCAAAAACACAGCGGGAGTCGTGTTTTTGCCAAGGTGATATTCTTGTGTACGCACAAACAGAGGTAGAGCACGACAGCAGAGTTAAACACGTACTAGTTACTGTGAAACTTCACAGGCTAACCTTAAGGAAGGGCAAGTGTAAGTTTTTTCTGAAGAATGTGGATTGTTTGGGTCACCATATTTCCTGCAAAGGTATTGAACCTAAAATCAAAATTTTAGATGTCATTCAAAATGCACCTTCATCCACTAATAAAGATCAATTGCGTTCCTTCTTAGTACTAGTGGAGTACTATGCCAAATTTGTGGGGAATTTTGCAGATAAGACTTACTGTTTGAAAAAATGAAGTAAGAAAAATGTTAAATTCATGTGGTGTGAAAAGTGTGTTAATCAATTTAAACTTCTCAAAAAGGAAAAGATGCAAGCTTGCTCTTTGAAATTGTTTAACATCAATGACAAGTGCATTATTTCTTCTGATGCCAGCAACATTGGGTTAGGCGCTGTTCTTAGGCAAAAGAGGAGTGACGGTCGGGGGCCAATCATTGCATTTGCCACCAGGACTCTTCATGGTGCTGAGAGTTCTTATTCCACCATTGAGAAAGAAGCATTAGCCTTATGGTGGGGTGTCCAGTACTTTCGGAAATTAATTCATCCCCAGGACTGATCACAAACCATACCACTCGATGAATTGCCAAATTGCAATATAGACTACAGGAATTCAACTATCTTTTGGGGTATGTGTCTGATGTGAAAAACAACATTGCTGATTGTCTATCCGGTTTACCCCTTGATAAGACATCAGCAAATCTTCTGAGGAGGATCTTGATATTGTATTTGCCATTGGTGCTGTTGTCGACATTGTGAACGGTGCACTTTCTGAGCATGAAAGGTTGCAAGCTCTATCAGAGGACAGTGAAATCAAAATGGTTGTGGACTTCTTGGTTTATGGGTGGCCTGTAAACAAGGATTTGTCTCCTGAGTTAATTCCTTTCAAAAGGGTGTGTGATGAGTTGTCCATGGTGTATGGAATTTTGAGCAAGGGTGGTCTTTTGGTCATTCCTACATACATGCAAAAAAAGGTTTTAGATCTAGTTCACGAGGGTCACCTTGGTATTTGCGCTATGAAACGCAGAATTTGAGAAGACTTTTGGTGGCCCGGAGTGGACAGGTCCATCGGGCATTGTGTTAGGGACTGTTGCGCATGTTTTTCTGAGAGATAAGACTCAAGTAACTCATCCCTCTTCCATTGATCCTGTTGTTGTCAAGAATCTACTTTGGTGTAAACTAGCTTTTGATGTTGCTGGTCCTTTTGGGATTTCAGGAGCATCTCCTTTGTTTTCTCTGGTCTTAGTGGACTATATATACAAGTGGCCTGAGGTCAAGTTTGTTGAGTGTGTGAATTCCTTGTCTGTCATTAAATTTCTCGAAGAAGTGTTTCTCCGGGAGCGGGTTCCTGAGGAACTAGTGACAGATAATGGGACCCAGTTGGTGTCTTCGTAAATACAAAATTTCTTTAAAGAGCATGGCATCAAACATGTTTTAACCTCACTTTATCATCCTGGCAGCAACTGATTGGTCAAACACTTTAATTGTGTTATCAAAGATCAACTGCAATTGGCTTTGGGGAATGGTTTACACTGGCGGATGGCCATTGTAGACATGCTGTGGGCAAGCAGAACTACTCCTCATATTAGTACTGGGATGTCTCCTTTCACTCTGCTTAGGGGAAGAGTTGCTGGTTCCAAGTTCAACAAAGATTGTATGTCTAGGAAAGAAGTCGGTCAAACTAGACTTGGCAAGGTAGCAGATGTGAGGACTGCAGTTAAATCTAAGTACACCACTGTTTCTAAAAGTGTTTCTCCTGTGTGCATTGGAAATTTGGTGAGAATCAAGAAGCCTGGTCTCATTCGCAAGGGAGATCCTCGGTTATCAGCCCTGGCTAAGGTGAGAGAAGTGAGGGACCTTGTGGTGGTGTTGGAGAATGGGAACATTTGGAACAAGTGTGCCATTTCTGTTGTTCCGAAATCTAAAATTGTGAAAGTTAGTGGGAAGATTGGTTTTCATGTTGATCATGCTAATGCAACACCTGTTCTTTCAAGTTGCTCTTCTTCTAATGAAATTCCTTCCAATAGGAATGTTTGTTCTGACTGTTCTTTCAAAAGGTTTCCTTCCAGCATGAGCTCTACTCCAGTTAAGTTTCAAGACTATGTTAGGTATTAATTATACTATGTTTTTTTCTAGGATTAGATCTCTCTAGTTAAATGTCAAGACATGTTTTGTATTGATATTACTATGTTTTTTCAGTTATAATTCCTGTTCTTTTATATATCTTATTGTTCTGTTATCTACTTCTCTCTTCTTTTTCTTTTATTGTGTGAAAAAGGGAGGTGTGTTGGGATCTCCATCACGTTCTCTTCTACAGAATTCTCTTGTGGCACTGTTCCCTGCGTGGAACGTGGAATGTGTTGCTTTAGCAGTTGCTGCTTGGGACCCGCCAAGATGAGACATAATAAATGAAGTACTTACCAATCTTGAAGTTGTACTTCCTTTCAGTTTGGCACTGATCTTTTGGGCCCCCAGACAAGCTGGGGCCTGGGAAAGGAGGCAAGAAATACCAGACACCTCTGGGGTAGAAACCTCCATACCATTCTCCTACTTCAAAGCTAGCACTGTGTATACATATTGGACCCCAAGATCCAACTCTTCAGTACACCTCTGGACCTGTGGGAAGACTCAGTAGGTTTGCTGTGCTGCTCTGCCAGCAGGACTGTTATTCTAGTGCCCCGCTGCCCTACTCCCTGAGTGAAGGACGGAACCTGCATTTTTAACCTAGGACCATCAGAGTGACTCCGAAGGTCGATTGGCTGGCCTCCTGATCAGAGGCCTCAGAGATAGAACACGCTCCAGTCATCTTGAACCCAGGATTGGACCCTTGAAAGTGGACCTGAAGGTGCTCTGCCAGCCAATTTGTTGCCCTGTGGGCAGAACCAATGCAGTGTGATGCATCTTCTTTGATCTCTCCTTTGGAACTGATGCAGGACAATGCAACTCCTCACAGCTCCACTTCATAACAGCTACTGTGTGACGTATTCCTGACATAGGAGTTAGCATTTTGGTTATATCTGTGGGTCGGTTTTTTAAGTGTTCAGAATGATTAGGCGCTCGACTTCTAACGGTATAGATTTAAGTTCTTGCTGTCTCTAAGTAGGTGCTTCTTGGTCAGAGGAAAACCTTAACCTCTGTAAAGAGAAGTGGTGAAACCACCCCTCTTATGTTGATTTGGCAGAAAACCAGAGCACACTATATTTATTCAAAATATATTCCTCATTGAGTACTTTATTGATTCCGGATAGATCACACCCAAAGTAGATTTTTCAAAAGAGTTTTATTTGTGAACAGTGTCCACTTTTCAGGATTCATTGTATCAATCACTTAAGCCTACACGTGTTTCATCACAGCATGTAACTGTGACTCATCAGGGCTGATCAAATGATCGTGACTCGTGGTCGGGGAGCCGGTGATAATTCCAACCCGGTCCTAGTCGGGTAGTTAAATGGCACAGACGATTGCTACGTGTGCCGTCAGAAGATAAATTCAGTTGGGAAATGTTCTCAATTCAAATTCAGGCCGTGTGCAGCCCGGGTTCAGCTTGTAGAGCTTCTGTCTCCGAATGCGCATTCGGAGACAGAAGCTCTACAAGCTGAACCCATGCTGTGATGAAACACGTGTAGGCTTAAGTGATTGATACAATGAATCCTGAAAAGTGGACACTGTTCACAAATAAAACTCTTTTGAAAAATCTACTTTGGGTGTGATCTATCCGGAATCAATAAAGTACTCAATGAGGAATATATTTTGAATAAATATAGTGTGCTCTGGTTTTCTGCCAAATAGGAGTTAGCATTGCAGCCAAGAGTCTCCTCAAAACCACCGATGAGCAACTGATCCTTGATGCAGGCTTATGAACCACAAGCCCCTCGTAGATGGCATCCTCGCTGACGGGGCAGGATTCCGCATCATAAGCCCCACAACTTCTTTGCAACCAGCAGGTGCACAATGCATTTCTGACGCAGAACTTCACATTGCATCCCCACAACTCCTCAAAACTACTGCTGCGCAACGCATCCTCAACACTGGCTCATGCAGCACTCAGCAACCAGAATTTAAGGTACTCTTGTTCAGTAGGCTTAACTTGGACCCTGTTTCCATCCAATGTTCTATCAAGGTTGTCCTGAACCTGAACTTGTGTCTTTGTCCCTATCCAATGCAACCAAGTAACCACATTTGATGCTTTGTGCTTCTAGGCAATATTTTCACTTAAATGTTTAAAACTGCATATCTCTGGTTCTAGTGAGTGGATTTTTGTCACTTTGGTCTCAAATAATGTATTACATTTTACTCTTGTTTTCTAAATTGGTGTGAATTTTTTTGTGTAGTGTTTTCACTTTACCACTGATTGAAGATCTGCAAAAGAACTTTACACATTGCCTCTCATTTAAGCTTGACTGCTTTTGTGCAAAGCTACTGGAGGGTTAGCCGAAGACTAATTTCGGGTTTGCTTGTGACAGTGCTTGATGCTTGAATAGGGTTGGACCCCCTCAACCAGTAACCCAATTTCAAACAAACGGGCATCTGTCCTGCAGATATATGCATGGAAATAAAGTCTGTGTTAGTGATTGATATTAGTTGTAATCCTAAGCCATCATAAATGTTGTTATTTCAGTAAAATGCTGAGCATACTGGGTAGATCACCATTTTGATGAGGCGGAAACTGTTCAATATGAAAGTTTGATTGATGAAATATATCCGGTACTGTGAGATTCTTATAAGTGCCGAACATCACTAAAGGCCTGATTATGAGTTTGTCTGATGGGATACCCCCACCGCCGTATTATAATTCAATTTTATCTAAGGATGGGTGAAGAATTCGGCTCCGCAAGCAAAGTTTGCAGATTTTTGCCCACTACGCACTCAAACAGAGCACTGAGTTCCCAAAAACTCTGCGCAGTGATGCAGATCAGAGTTTTTTCTCTCGAGGCACTCGCCAACATAAGGTTGGCAAGCGATCAAGAGGGAAAATTGCACACTAGACCTCTTCCTGATGAGGATTCTCAATGGGGTGGTCGCAGCAGGTCATGACCGCTTGCGTTTAGAAATCTGCCACTCCTGTTGAGGAAGCTGCCGCTCAAGTAGAATGTTTACTCAAGCTGTGAAAGCAGCAGTGCTCTCTAAGGTGATGGGTAGTGCCCTTCATGCTGATTTTACCACAAAGGACAAACTCCCATTGCTAAAAATCAGTGCAATCAGTGCGAGTTAACAGACTACGCCTCTGGTGGAACTATGCATGGTGCTTCAGAGTTTTTCCGTAACTTCGCTGAGTTTCGCGGAGTAAGAATCAGTAAACTCTGCCCAGGACTAATTGTATCCTAGGGAACTTGTAGTACGATGGGTGGAGTATCCCATCCCATCCACTAAACTGGTAATCAGGCCCTAAGTGTATTTCCATACGTAGTTTGCATAAATAAGTTCAATCATTAGTTGTAGAGTGAAAAATCAATTTGCAGTTTCCAACACCTTCCCCCAGTATGGTTAGATTGGAGTGTGAAAAGTAAATAGCACCACTTTAGTGTCCAATACCTTCCCCCAATAAGGTTAGATTGGAGTGGGAATAGGTAATTTCACCCCTTTAGTGCTCCTCACCTTCCCACGGTATGGTTAGACTGGAGTGTGAATAGTAAATGTCACCACTTTAGTGTCCAACAGTTTTCCTCAATATGGTTAGATTGGCATGAGAATAGGAAATTTCACCCCTTTAATGTCCAATAACTTCCCCCAATATGGTTAGACTTGAGTGGGAATAGTAAATATCACCCCTTTAGTGTCCAAAACCTTCGCCCAATATGGTTGGAGTGGAGTAAGAATAGTAAATGTCACTCCTTTATTGTCCAACACCTTCCCCAATATTATTAGACTGGAGTGGAAATAATAAATGTCACCCCATTAGTGTCAAAAACCTTCACCCAATATGGTTATGCTGGATTGGGAATAGCAAATGTCACCTTTTTTGAAAAATGGGTTATGTTGGAGTGTCATTATTTAATTGCATTATCCTAGTCTGAAATTCTTTATTTTAATTGCATTTCTAAGTAGTAGATATAGTTTGTTTTATTTTATTAACATTGTTGGTGTTTAGAAATATAATGACAAAATTTTTGTATGTTTGTAGGTAATAATATCATTTATTATTTTTTTTAATAGCATACCGACACGTAACACATTTTTCTCATTTTATTTATGGTTAATATTATTTATTGCATAAATCTATAATTTTCAAAACACACATGAATATCTATATATAAAGTTTTTAAATAAACATGTATATAAAGTTAAGTACATTTAACAAAATGTATTTTTTTGTTAAAAAAAGAAAAAACATTATATTTAATTACTATTGCATGTTCTTTATTTTCCACTTTTGTAGCTGTTTTTTTACATTTATTACATTGCTGAATATACATCTTTTCAATGTATTTTTAATATATGTTTTTAGTATATATTAATTGATTGTTGCACCAACTACGAGGAGGCCCTCAAGGACTGGAGGCGAACACTACAGGGGCAGGCATGGGAAGAATTAACCCAAGCAAGTGAGCAGTGGAATTGCACTTAATTTTGGCAAGTAATAAACAGACCCTGTTTCTCTGACCCACTATAACCCGCCTGATGTCAACACATCTCCCTGGAAGAATGGATTTGTCCATTATGAAGGGGTGTATAATTTTGGACAATGTGAGGGATTTGCCCATGAGATAGGGCTACCCCAGGTGGACCTTCCCATAATTTTCACCTTAGATGAAGTGCGGGTAGGCATTGAGGGACTGGCCTGGAGTAAGGCCCACGGTCCTGACGGGTTCCCCAGGATTTATTCTAGGATAATAATGATGTATGGGCACCAGTTTTGACAAGGTTGTTAAATTCTGCAGTAAAAAATAGGTTGGCACCGTCGTGGTCTAACACCACAATTGTGCCGATCTTTAAGAAAGGGGATAAGAAACATCCTCACTATTATCAACCTATCTCTCTCTTTGACTCTTCAGTCAAAGTCCTGAGGAGGGTCTCTGATTGAGCCGAGTCAAATAAAATCATTACTGAAGCGCAGTGTGGCTTTCCAGTGAGAAGGTCAACCATGGAGCAATGTTTGAATCTTTATTCAATAATCGCTATATATACGGTTGCTCAACCTTTTTGGGTTTCATGGATCTCACCGCGGCTTTTGACCAAGTGAACCGCAGTAAACTATGGGCCCTACTCGATTCCCTTGGGGTTGAGCTCGCCATTGTAAATCCACTAGGGACCCTCCATGCCCACACTACAGACGCAGTCAGACACTCACAGGGGGCAGGGTCCACTGATCATTTTAATTGTACCAGGGGGGGTACGCCAGTGGTACACTTTAACCCCTTTTTTATTTACCTTGTATCTTAATGGCCTGGAGGTGGCCTTGATTTTTTTGTAGATAGACTGTCCCCGTGTGGGTAAGAAAGCAATTTCAGTTATTTTATATGCCAATGATGCTGTGTTGATGGCACGTACCACGAGGGGCCTACAGGCCCTGATTGGTGAATTTGTTGCATTTATGAGTGGCTTGGATTTGTCAGCCAACTTCACAAAGTTGTATGTTTTGGAAGATGGCCCTCGGGAGACCCGATCTAAGACATTCGAAGCAGGTGCCCATACTCTAGCCAAGGTCCCGGCTTTCCATTATTTGGGAACTTTATTCAAATGAAAATTTGAACTGGAAACAGTTGCTAAGGGAAAGTTGGCGATATGAACAAATCCATGGGAGCCATTGCTAGCTATGCCCATAGACTAGGTACCTGGACACCGGATGTGATCATAAAGTTTTATCAGTCCTTCTGTACATCCAAGGCTCTGTACGGAAGCGAGGTTTGGGGGCTATATTGTGACCAACAAACTTCAGATCGCAGAGAATACGTTCTTGCAAAATATTCTGAAGGTTCCTCAGGGTACACCTTCATTTTCTGTGCATGAGGAACAAGGATTAAAATATATAGAGGACATGGTGGCAGTAAAACCCCTGACCAGTTGGGTGAA
The DNA here is from genome assembly GCF_964263255.1 of Lissotriton vulgaris. Classification (NCBI taxonomy): domain Eukaryota; kingdom Metazoa; phylum Chordata; class Amphibia; order Caudata; family Salamandridae; genus Lissotriton; species Lissotriton vulgaris. The sequence continues at coordinate 280,578 of NW_028242809.1, forward strand.
AATCTGGTCAAATAATGAGCTGACTCTTTACCGTCTGATTGTCTTAGATTGTTTATCATTAGACCAGTGGTTCCCAAACTTTTTTGACCCGTGGCTCCCTTGACCTAATCGGCAGTTGGCCGTGGCTCCCCACCATTTTTTTTTTTTACCGGTGGACGGGATGCAAGCCCGACATCGGGAGTACTTCCAGTTGTCTTCCTTAAAGTAATTGGGATGCAATGAAGGTATTATAATGATATTAGTAACACAATAAGAAGATAAGTTGTTTAATAAAAACTTGTTAAGTGATAAACAATACAAGACTTTTTTGGACCACACAACAATAGTTTGAAAAAGATATTTTAATATACAGAAGTTTTTAATGACCAGGAAAAACAACAGAGTCCGAATTTACCTTGCAAATCCTAGTGAGATGGATGTGCTTGTTTTCCCTTACATAGCTCTTGATATCTCGGAGTTATTTTTGAGATCGCAACACGCATTTCCTTTTCAAGGTTAAGTTTTGCCCTATATTTGGACTTTATTACTGCAACTGCTGAGAAACCAGCTTCACAAAGGTATGAAGTAGCAAATGGGATCAAACCATGCAGGGCTCTCTTGCTTATCATTGGGTATTCATCCCCAGCTTGGCACCAGAACTCAAACAGTGACTGAGACTGGAACCTTGCTTTCAATGCTAAGTCACTTGCAACATCAATAAGCTGTTCTGCTTCCTCATTGTTGAGATGCTGAGGTATCTCAGCATTGAAAGGGTTGCTCACCCATTTTATTGGCTCCACTTCATCCTCTGGAAATTATTTGTCAAGGTAAAAACGCAGTTGAGACAAATACAGAACAAAAACTGTCTGCAGTTCCTCCTTTAACACCATTCCATTCTCCTGCAGAAACTGGTACAATGAAGGAAAACATTTATAGTCACCTTTGCTTACACAGCTTTTCCAAAGGATCACCTTGTTCTTAAAGCCTGAAACTTTGCCTGACAGTTGCAAGATGTTAGTGTTATTGCCTTGCAAGGACTTGTTCAGTACATTCAGTTTTTCAAATAGATCAGAAAGAAAACCCATTTGTATTAGAAATTCTGCATCAATAAATTTGTCAGCAAAACAATGTTCATCATCATGTAAATATGAGTATATTTCATTCCTCAGCTCATACACTCTAAGCAGGGAATTACCAAGAGACAGCCACCTAGAGCTGCTGTAGAACAAGAGGCATGAGTGGTCGGCACCCATGTCCTCACACAGTTTAGCAAAAAATCGTGCTTTTCATTGGTCTTGTTTTAATATGATTTACCACTTTGATTACTATTTTCAAAATACCATGCAGTTCTTCACTGAGGTTTCCTGCTGCCAGTGCTTCTCGGTGTATTATACAGTGTGTCCAAACAGCATTGGGCGCTTTAGATCGTATGCGAGCTTGAAGTCCTTGGTAGCATCCTGCCATTGAACGACCCCCATCTGTACAAACTCCAACACATCTCTCCCAGTCAATTTGATTATGTTGCATAAAATCATCCACAACTACAAACAAGTCTTGACCTGTAGTTCCACCTTTGATTTCTTTACAGAACAACAAATCCTCGACAATTTATTTTTCGGGAACAAATCGGACATAGCAAATAAGATGGGTGTCTTTGTGGTTGTCTGTTGCCTCATCCAACTGGAGTGCAAAGTCTTTTCCTCTTAGATTGCAGATGAGCTGATCATTAATATCTTCAGCCATATAATTTATCCTCCGGCTGACAGTATTATTAGAAAGAGGCACTTTCAGCAGCTGTTTACCCGCATCTTCGCCGACCATGTTTGTTACCATTTTAACAGCAGCAGGCAAAATCAGCTCTTCTGCAATTGTGTGTTTTTTTTTACTCTGTGCAACTAGATAGGCTACTTGATATGAGGACAGGAGGGCATTACTATTCATTTTGGTTTGTTTAGAGAATGTGGACTTTTGTAGTTTGGCTTCTGCAACTTTTCTTACAAAAAATTCCCTTGGCTTTCCGACCACATTTGGGTGAAGACTTTCAAGATGCCGCTTAAGTTTACTTGGAAGCATGGATTCCAGAGCCAAAACTTTTAAACAGATTGCACATTGAGGACGGTCCTCATTATTAACCTGAACACACATGAAACCATAATCCAGATACCCGTCATCATACTTTCTGTACTTGGCCTTTCGTTTCCCGTCATCTTTGTCAGATAACCTCCAACTTCACTTTGCGCAGATGAACTTGAACTTGGCATTAGAAATCTCTTCATTGTCAATCAGAAAGATGGAAATCAGTTCCACGTGTCTGAATTATTCAGATGGAGGGGTCTTTCTATCTGTAAAGTTCCTGGTCTTCTTTCTTTTCCTTTGCTCAAGTATTTCCAGGTTTCTTCCGGGTCTCATCCAGTCTCCACGGTATAATAAGTCCGAAGTACAAAACATCCAGGTAAGACAAGTATAAGAAGAACAAAAGTGATCCTCTTTCTAATGATGGATCTATTATTGATGTTAATTTCCAATAGCAGCACGTGATGATGATGACCATTTGGATTAAATATTCTTATTGGTACCCCACACAGATAGAAAGAGCATTCAGTTTTGTAATGAAATCTAAAATGGCACATTTTTGCAAACAATGAAGAAAGCCACATTGCAGCTAATGTGTACATAAGACTGATTTGTAACACCAAAGACCACACTTCAACAATTCCTGGGCCCAGCCAAGGACATATCACAGTAGTACAGAGTACGCTATACAACGGACATATAGTTTCTAATCCAACTCAGTCTAGAGATAACAGCACTACCTGCATCAACTTTGGTGAAAGACTACAGCAACTTTGAAAGTAAGCATACTGCATTTACCAGGATGCAATGGGATGAACTCTGCTGGGACGAAAGGCAAATGCTGCAAAGCACAAATAATTTCTGCAAAAGCGAAACAGGCAAAACCAATTTTGTCTACATGTGTTCGGGAGCCACCACATCCTCCCAGGCCTTCAAAACTGACCTCAAAGTTCACCTCCTTCAAAGACACTTCCAAATGTAACTCACGCCCTCTCTTTTATCTTAAGGAAGACCTTCAAGTACAGAAAAATATTTTCTCCATGACTGTGGAAGGCCTTCCCAGTGTGTTCTTGTGGTTTGAGTGTCTGCCATTTATTGCAGTATTATCCTTCTACCTGTGTTTGGTACTCTTTTGTAACATGCATACGTCACTTTTCTCTTGTAACACTGTTTGCTACCACTTACATTTTGTTTGCTTTAGATACTTGCACAAGTGCCACCATTGCCTACATAACATTGTTCTTCTGCTTGAGTGTCTGCCATTATTGCAGTATTATACCTCTACTTGTAGTTTGTACGTTTTTGTAACTTGCACACATGTCACTTTTCCCCCCTGTAATGTACTTTTTGCTACCTCTTGTATTTTGTTTGCTCATATTACTGCCTCATGTAACTTAACGTTTGCTTTTGTAATTTGGTCACTTGTAATTTTCTCATGTATCCCAACAGTCAGCTCAGGTCTGCCTCTCTTAGGAAGGTTGAGATACCTACATTTTGAAAAGGCAGGTGAGGGGGCAGTCCTTTCAAGTTGCCGCTAACTATTCACATTGAAAGTCTTCCCTCCCATGCTGCCGTTTGCAAGCAGTTGAAAACCTGGCTCTTCTGTGATGGATAGGTCTGGTCTCCTGTCTTGCAGTCATTCTTACTCTTTGCTAGCGCTTTGACGCACTTGGGTGTAACACGCTCTATAAATTCTCAAAATACAAATAGAAAAATCTGTGCGGTGGCCTGCTTGGTGATACCTCCAGCTCCTTTAACCTTACCATGTCCACGTAAAAGGCAAAACCTTGGGTTGCTAGCAGAGAAGCTGTAGGTGCCCCTACCGTTCCATTCTTAAATAAATACATTTCCCCAGTTCAGAGACCCACCCACCCATCAACTTTGAAGAGTTCAGTTGAGACATAAAAACATAATTGATTCAACAGTAGCCATCAATAAACAATGTCATATTCAAAAGCAACATGATCGTTCGGCCCCTTAATTTATCTCCACGGTTCTGTATTTGTTCTAGTTTCAAGTTAACTAATTTTCATAGAGCATGAGAGAAGCAGTCATCGCTCTGTACTCTGCTAGAGTGGCTCGGACGTGTCGGGAAACTTTCCAACTCAAATGGTTCGCATGCCCAGATTTTGAGTAATATGATACTGCCTGTGGTCCAAGTCCATATGCCTGTAATTACAGCCTATTCCCGTCATTTTAGGCATTGGGCTGTTGCATTTATACTAACGGACATATTCGTTAAATATGTAACCATAACGCCACACATACGATAAAAAATTCCCCTCGTTGCATGAGCAGGCCATAGAATCAAAACAACGCAGGTTAAAAGAAAACAATTTAAACACAGCAAGCACAGGATGTACAGCAAAAATATAAACATATGTGACAAATTTACGGCTAAAGAACTTCCTGCCAGGGTCTGAGAAGAAGGGAACAATCAGACAGAGAGACGCTTACTTACCGATTTGAAAAGGGTCCTACGGGGCGAAGCACGGCAGGGCAGGGCACAACACGGGGGGCACCAGGAACGTTTCAGCGACGCTCCAAGCAGGGCACAACACGGGGGCACCAGCAATGTTTCACTGACGCTCCAAGCAGGGCACAACACAGGGGCCACCAGGAACGATTCAGCGACGCTCCAAAGCAGGGCGCAACACGGGGGGCACCAGGAACGTTTCAGCGATGCTCCGAAGCAGGGCACAACACGGGGGCCACCAGGAACGATTCAGCAACGCTCCAAAGCAGGGCACAACACGGGGGCCACCAGGAACGATTCAGCGACGCTCCAAAGCAGGGCACAACACGGGGGGCACCAGCAATGTTTCACCGACGCTCCAAGCAGGGCACAACACGGGGGCCACCAGGAACGTTTCAGCGACGCTCCAAAGCAGGGCGCAACACTGGGGCACCAGGAACGTTTCAGCGACGCTCCAAAGAAGGGCACAACACAGGGGGTCACCAGCTTAAGTACAAACACGTATGTGCGTGCGTACGTACACAGGAAGCGTATGGCGGCAGTGTGCTGGGCCAAACCATTATCAGCTATTTTAAACACCCCCCCGGCCTGCAATCCATATGTCCCACTTCCTGTCCTGTGTGGCGGCGCGGCGCCCCTGGCTGCTCATCACGGCGCACCAGGGCGCCGCTGCGCACAGTTTGGGAACCGCAGCATTAGACCATGCGCTAAAAATCCAGTGGTTACGTTATATCAAAGAGACGTTTCTAACTCTGGGCAGGGGAAATAATTTCTAACAGCATGACTCAGTGAAGCTGTGGGACCTGAGAATAGGGAAGGAGCTATTTTTTAAACATACCACTGCCTCCCGCAAAAATACCAAGCTTACCAAGCCAGCGGTGAGAGTGCACGCTCTTCGAAAATCAGTACTGGGTATGGAAAGTTACCTATGCTTTTTAAGAAATGCCTCCGATAGATTTTTAATAACTCGTTTTAGATTTAACCAGCTCTACCATCTTTTAGCTTTGCCAGCCAGTTTTGTTTTACATGATGTGATGAGAGGTCCCTGTGGCTGCGAAAATAGATCAGTAGAAATATAGATGAGTCCCTAGCTTGCCATGGGATTGGTGGAAAAGGGCGTTTACTGAATAGTAGAGAAGGTACTCACAGCCCTAAAGTACAGACCATACCCACATATATAATAAATCACAGAAGGGGATATAACGAGATAAAAAACAATTACAAATCATATATAGAAAAATTGTACAATTTATTTATAGAATAATACATTCATAAAACAATTTTTTCAAAAAAGAACATTTCCCTAAAATAATTTATGGTGCCATTGAGAATAGTTAAAAATGTGTCAATCCACATGAAAAACAATTTTAAAAAAATGTTGTTACAAGAGTTGTCGACGCAGCGTTTCGGTTTTACGATAGGACCTTAATCAGGACAAAGTTCTTGCACTATTTGTGTGGATGGTTCCAAGTCACCACCACATGGATAGATCATGTACCCAACTTCTTCTTTGGGATTAGAACGCTATTCATTTCATGGATAGTGTGCAGGTCTTCTTAATTCGGAATATACTTTTAGAGTCAAGGGAGCCACCGATCTTGTATAGATAGTTAAAAGTTAACCCACTAATATGGGTAACGGGCTAAAAGATACAGAACATGGCTGGATGCACTAATATTTGTGCCGTTCATAAGTCGCTTTAATTAATTAGTGTGACCTCCTTCAATTTCACCACGAGCCGAATATGTGCCTTATCGTGCTCTGTACGTATTATGTCTGCCTCCCTGCTCCTCTTGGGTCTTTTCGTTTTTCCAGATATATATCTGGCACATATTCGACTTGTGGTGAAAGTGAAGGAGGTCACGCTAATTAATTAAAGCGACTGACAAACGGCACAAATATCAGTGCATCCAGCCATGTTGTGTATCTTTTAGCCCGTTTCCCATATTAGTGGGTTAACTTTTAACTATCCATACAAGATCGGTGGCTCCCTTGACTCTAAAAGTATATTCCGAATTAAGAAGACCTGCACACTATCCATGAAATTAATAGCGTTCTGATCCCAAAGAAGAAGTTGGGTACATGATCTATCCATGTGGTGGTGACTTGGAACCATCCACAAAACACAGATAGTGCAAGAACTTTGTCCTGATGAAGGTCCAATCGTAAAACCGAAACACTGCGTCGACAACTTTTGTAACAAAATTTTTTTTAATTGTTTTTCATGTGGATTGACACATTTTTAACTATTCTCAATGCACCATGAATTATTTTAGGGAAATGTTCTTTCTTGAAAAAATTGTTTTATGAATGTATTATTCTATAAATAAATTGTACATTTTTTCTATATATGATTTGTAATAGTTTTTTATCTCGTTATATCCCCTTCTGTGATTTATTATACATGTGGGTATGGTCTGTACTTTAGGGCTGTGAGTACCTTCTCTACTATTCAGTAAACACCTTTTTTCACCAATTCTATTGCAAGCTAGGCACTCATCTATATTTCTACTGTTCATTACTCCTTGTCCCTGATTGGTTCTAAAAGGAGACCTCCCTGTCTTTTGCGAAAATAGATCCCCACAGGATACCTTACATTTTGAGCTTTTAGGTAAATATATAACTCACCCCAGGAGAGTACATCTTAAACCCCTTTTAAAAGCAATGCCTTTTAGATGAGCCCAGATTGCCTTGATGTATCTGCAGCTGCTGCCTAATGATTATACACTCTTTGCAGTTTTACATTTTTTAAGAGCAGCAGTCAGATCTAGATATACTAGATGGATTAATGGGTGAATGGATTCTGCATTTTTTGCACATTGCCTAGATTGTCACTCAGCTGTACTGAGGAACGTGTTTTTAACCTTGTCTCTGTTTTTATTATTGTATCTTTCAAGGATGTGATCCTCCGCATAAAGATTATTATTATTATTATTATGTATTAATTGTATTTATTTAATACTATATTTTAATTTATACTTTACAATTCTGTAACATTTGTAAACATTTGTTGACATGTTTGACATTTTGTATATATTTTTTACATGTTTTAATACAATCATTCAACAATTTTACATTATTTTTCATTATTTCATTGAGGAGGAAGTGTATATTTTTAGTTTCATTTAGCAGCTATTTCGTTACCTCTAACTTCTATTTTGTAATCTATTTGTGCTATATTTTTTCAATTTTACTTTTAGTGCTTTGAGGGTATGGGGGTTTAAGTGGGAGGTCTACATGTTAGTTATAGTTTGTCAGTATTAGAAATGTTTAGATGTAAAAATAGTATTGTTTTTCACTAGTAAGTAGTTTGCATACAATATGTATCATTATGTGATGTTTAACTATATTATGTTATATATATTTTGATGAAGTGTGATGTGTATGTGTTTGGGGGATTATAATTTGTTTTTCGGGTGGGTTTTTATATTTTACATTACAGGTTTTTCTCTACGAACATGTCCAGTCGGCATTGGCAGTTTCAACTTTTTTTTAAGGAAATAATTTTTGGTTTATAATAAACCAATGCTTTTTATTTTGAATTAATGTTTGGGTTTTCCTGGACTGTTTATTCTTCTTTTTACACTTTTTATGGATTTTTATGGTTCCAACATACTTTCGATTGCTTTGAGGGATTTCTATTAGATTAGTTTTATTTTTAGATTTCGTGGGGGCCTTTTTGGGAAAAAAATTCCTGTTTTTGGTGGATTATTATTTTTTACTAAGTGAATACAGAATAAGTTCTGCAGCTACAGAACAGTAAGTTGTCTTTATTGTATTTCATTTGGGTGGGAAATGTGATATATTTTTTGTGTAAATATTACGTGATTGTTCTTTGCAATTTTGTGTTTAAGTGTTGTATTTAATTTCTGTTATCAACAGAGTTTGTTTTTAGCTTCTCCGTTGGTGATATTTAATTTGTTTGAAGAATAATGTATATAATATTTCATTATTTTAGTCTCCATTCATTTTGAAATTATATTTACATTTTTGATTGCTGTAATAAAATATTGTATGCATTATTTTGTCATAATTGTTTAGGGCTTTGATTGGTTATTATTCATATTCTAGTAAGCTTTTGCTATTACTTCAAAGTAAACAACTCCTTTGTTTTTTATGAAGATTTGGTTTTACATTGTAGCATGTGGAACATTCTTGTGGTTTGCTTGCTAAGTTTAGGGGCAATTTGGCCCATTTGTAGATGTTGGAAGTTTTAATCTCCTGTAATGCTTCTATAAATGTAAAGAGTGTAGGTTGGGTTCTGCCTACTGTGGATTGGAAGGCATTGTGTCATCCTTCCACTGCTTTGGCTTTCTGTCCCAGGGTGCTGTCATAGACATTCCAACATGGTATTTGGAATTTGGGTTGGCGTCCGTAACAATGCAGTCTGCCAACTCAAATGTCTTTGAAATAATCTATTTGGGGGCTTAGTTTGTCTTCATTTTGTTGGTAGCAAGGGCTTTCAATTTGTAAATTGTAGTAATTGGCTGCCTCTGTGACAATAAAATAGGCTAGAGATAACATCTCTTTTATTTCAAATGCTAATTGGCTGTTTGTAGAATATTCTACACTTAGGGCCTCATTACAATGTTGCTTGGGAACTAAACTCACCGACTCCTTGTTGGACCACCGACTAACGCTTGGTGAGTCAAACCAACCGATTACGATCCTTCCGAACACTGTTCGGAAAATCTCCTATTGACTTCAATGGGTGCCTGTGTTTTGACAATTGAAAAAAAGGGGTGGTTGCAGAAAACCTTGTACCCTGTGGTGGGCACCCCATGGTACCTGCCACACTGCATGGTTTTACAGGGGGGTACCTTGGGTACCCCCACGGTAACCAAGCGGCGGCCTCAAGATGAAGTCAGTTTCCAACATCTGTTTTGTGTAGGATAGACCGAGTTGAAAAGGCTGTCAGAATCGAACATCATAGTACGTAGGTTGGAAATGCGGTCCGTAGACCTGTACGATTCGACTTCGACTGACTTGGAGTTTCTGAATGCCGGTCGGAACCAATTAGGACTGACCGAACGGTTTACTTTCCGACTGAAAACATCATAATCGGTCAGTTGGAAATGTTTCCGACTGAGCCGGATACTTAGGTTCCAACATGGTTTAGGGGAATCCAACTGCCGTTTGCAGCCTTTCCGACCGACATCGTAATCAGCCCCTTTGTGCAGATTTTTGGAGGTGTTTCCATATGCTTTAATTGAAATGATAGTAACAGCCTTGTATGGCTGTGTGGAGGTAAACAATTGTAATGGTTTTAATCATAGCTTGTTCAAAGACTAGGATTATTTTGGGGGAGTTGTAGTTATTTGTTTTTGTTTAATATAGTTTCAGAGATCATAGTAAGGGTTTCTTTGTTTAATTGGTAGCAGGGCATACATAAAAGGTATATTTATATTTTGATATTAGCCATTTATGGTGTATATTTGAGTGACTGGTCTAGGACACATCTTGAAAGTCCCATCCCTTATCAATGTTTAACACTGGCTATGTTTTTGTAAGTTATTTTATGTGTAGAGTATTAAGTTTTGTTTCTCATTATTTAGGTAGTTATGTAAAAGAAAAGGTTCTTCATTATGTGTCATTGATAAATGTTCAAGTTTTCCTATGTCTTGATATTTTCTGGGGGCAAGAGGAGTTTCGCTGGTGGCTCATTTAGATTGTAGGTAAAAGTGAGCTCCCTTTGGGATAATTGTCTTACTTGTAACTCAACAGGCAATCCATCTACCAAACACACATCTCAATATTTAGCCACTCTCAATAACCCATTAATACACAATTGGACCATATAAACCAAGGAATAATACATTGCCGTTTTCCTACCCAGAATCCCCTGCAAACCTCAAATCTAGCTGACAAAATCACATTTTCCTCAAGTTTCTGTGTGGGAAAGTTGTGGGATCACTGGGTTGACTCAAATTTTCCATCCCCCAGCTTTCTCCCATATCTCTCTATAGAAATGGTACCTCACTTGTGTGTGTGGGGAAAGTACCTGCGGCATGGAAGGGCCCAAAACATATTGTGGAGACATCAAAATTACCAATTACAAAACAACCTGGTTTTATATGGTGAGACACCTCAGTTTTTGGCCCCAGCTCAGCTGCCATCTAGGGAATCATACCAAACTCAGACATTTCCTAAAACTAGACACATGGGGAGTCCAGAGAGGTATGGCTTGCGTGGATCACCCAACATTTTCCTACCAAGAATCTCCTGTTATCTTCAAATTTAGATGAAATAAAACACATTTTTATCATGTTTCTGACTGGGAAAGTTGTGGCTTCACTGGGCTGATATAAATTTCCCACCACCCAGCATTCCCACAGTCCTCCCAATAAAAATGATACCTCACTTGTGTGGGTGGGCCAAGTGCTCGGGGTAGGGAAGGGCCCAAAAGGTATTGTGGAGACATCAAAATTACCAATCACAAAACAACCTCTTTTTTCAAGGGGGTCATCTGGGATTTTGGCTCCGGGCTCGGCGGCCAGCTAAGGAAATCCACCAAACCCAGATATTTCTAAAAGCTAGATACCCATGGGAGTCCAGAGAAGTATGGCTTGCTTGGAACACCCATTTTCCTACCCAGAATCTCCTCTAAACCCAAGATTTTGCTTAAACACTCACATTTTTCTCACATTTCTATGTGGGAAAGATGTGGGATCACCGGGCTGACACAAATTTCCTACCACCAGCTATCCCCCAGGTCTTCTGATAAAAATGGTACCTCACTTGTGTGGGGGGGTCATGTACCCACGACAGGCAATGGCCCAATACGTATTGTGGAGACATCAAAGTGACCAATCACAAAATGAACGGGTTTTGCAAGGGGGTGTCACATGGGTTTTTGGCCCCGGGCTCGGTGGCCATCTATGGAAACCTACCAAACCAACACATTTCTGGAAACTAGCCATCCAGGGGATGCCAGGGATGTATGGCTTGCATGGATCCCCCAACTATCTTTTTAACACAAATAAGCGTTGGGACATTTAAATTAAGGAATGTTTCCCCCTTGTTTTAATCCTTATTTTCAATGATCTTTTTCAGTGATTTTTATTAGAGGCTTATTATTTTCACATTTAGATTTGACTTTGGTAAATTATCTTTTTACAGGATCTTTCTTTGCATGATATACAGATTTTCAATTTCAGCACAACAGCTCATATAGCCTTGTCAATAGCGCACCAAGAGGCTTGTGTGAAGTCAGAATACTGAAAAACTGATTGTTGCGTAGGGAACGGACCGACTTGATGTTTATTACTGTTTATGTTTTGTTAATATTTTAGTTACAAACAACAGCACCTGAATAAGAGAGAGCATCCAGAAATGCATTGGGCAATAACTTTTTGTAATGATTGTAAATTTCTAGAACTCAGGATTCACAATTTGGATATATAGGTTTTGTATGTAATCAATGTAAAAAGAAGCTAGACCACAGGTGTGATCTATGTATTAGCAAAAGTATACGTTTTTATCTTGAGGTTTGAGTTTGTAAAAACAAAAACAATAAACATTGATGCTAAAGCATTGAATATGTTTGTACATTATTTATGATATATTCTTTTTGCAGTGCATTCGGGGCCCAAAGAATAACTGTCTTTGACGGGTTTTTGAGTTTATAATGATTGACAACATACACACCTGAGGTAGCACGCTCTTGTTTAGATGTTGAGAAACAAGGTATAACTAAGAGCGCACAATAATTCACAAAACTTAATTTAGGTTGAAAGATTGCCACTTTCCCGATTTAATTCCTCCCATGCCCAAAAAAACAACCCCTGTAGGAGATGTAGAGTCTGTTTGCAGAGAGGTATGCGGAAAGAGAGTAGTATGCACTGTGCTGATTGTCCTTCAAATCTTAGGCTGTGTGTGCGCACATGTTTCAGATTGTATCACACTAAAAAGAGTTTTTGGGAGCAACCATGAGTCCACTAGCGAACTGCCAGTATTGGTTTATATTTGTTGTTCTGTTTCATGGTTGGCATTAGAATGATGTATTTAGTTGCCAGTATTGTGTTTGTAGTCATAGTTTTGTATCTATTTCAAAAGGGTTTGTGTTTTCTTTCTTGTAAAAAAAATAATTCTTAACAGTATGTGGGGATTGGTGTTTGGCATGGCGGTGTGCATGGACTGAAGCTTGGCAGGTGGTGTGTGTGGACTGAAGCTTGGCTGGCAGTGTGCGTGGTCTGGTGTTTGTCTGGTGGTGTGCGTGGACTGGTTCTAGGCTGGTGATGTGCGTGGACTTGTGCTTGGCTGGTGGTATGCGTAGACTAGCCTTTGGCTGGAGGTGTGCGTGGACTGGGGCTTGGCTGGCAGTATGTGAGTAGTGACTTGCTGTTGGTCATTACACACACTGCTAGCCAAGCGCCACCGCACACACTATGTCAACCGCCAGACGGTGTGATTGCTGTGTCAGTCATGTGGGCGTGATGGACCCTTGAATGGTGCTGTCTGTTGATATGAATGTTGTAATGCTTTGGACCCACAGCTGGTGGTCTGAACGGTCCTGTGTGTGTCATGTATGAAAGGTGTGTGAATGGCCTGTACAGAGGTTGGTGCCTTGCCGTGGCTTTACAGCTCATGAGCTGTGAGTCGTTGGTTTAGGTTTTTAACTTTTTAAATATTAACAGTGCATTTCTTTTTTGTGAAATCTCTTGTTCATAAAAAAAATTTTGGTGTGGAACTCCTTATCTAATGTTTCATTCCCTTAAGAATTTTGCCCTTAATGTACCTAGAAGGAATGTTTGTATGACTGGTTAGAACACATACAGCAACATAACACGCAGCTGATATAGTGTACACCCAGGGATTTCCCTTTGACTAAGCATAAAAATTGTGTGCTCTGAACTTTTACTCACTCTCGTGCTAAATCCAACCAGTATGTGTGTGCACTTAAGGAATAGTTAGTTTTGAAGTAATGTTTGTCTTTTCTGTATTTCTCTGCTATGGTTTACATTGTCTCTACATTGTCTGTTGATGTCAGCCCTGCCTCTGACTAGCACCTGACACATCATTTTCTATGGGGTCTCAGAACATGCTCTTATAACCCTCAATCTGGCTCTTCAAAATAAAGATCCCCTATCCCTCACCAGGCACCTGAATACCCTGCACTTAGATCTCCAGAGGAGAAATCAAGACTTCAGGCTTTTCATCACGAAATCCTCGCGCTAAATGCTCCAACTGCATCTTCCTCCTAACTCCTGTGGGCAGGAAGAAGACGTACCTCTGGGGCACGTTGATGAGGGGGGCTGGCATTGTATGCTTCGAAACTCTTCAAGAGGCACACTGAGCCTGCCCTAGCCCCTTGGTACAGTGGGTCCTGCTTGTGAAAAAGCTGGAACTCAACAGGTTGTACACATTGGCAGTGGAAAAGGCACTGTCCTGTATATGACAGAACACGTACGAGTATGGCGAGAAGCAGGGGCACCTCCTGGAGATGCAACTAAGGCAAGGGGAATCTCACTCTGCAATATTGCCACTCCTGTCAGATGCTGGACTTTTTTTGACCCAGTCGCTGGACATTGTGCAAGAATTCTCTGCCTTCTACACAGTGGCTTAACACAGGCCCCCGAGGGGGGGGGAGCTGAAGGTGGGCCAGAGCAGCACAGGGCCCCCTGAGCACAGTACTCAAGCCTAAGAGCTCCGTGTGAAATCCGGAGGGGGGCCCCCTCAATTTTCGCTACACCACTGTTTCTACACAGACCTTTACACTACGGCTTGCCCGGCTTATACCATGTTTGAGTAGGCTTTCAAGTTGGCTCTTCAACTCCCCAGCCTTCCTAGGAGTAATAGAGGGGTGCTGGACTACCTCATATCAGAGAAGGAGGATGCTGAGGCCTTCAAATATCTGGCTACCACTAATGCAGCCAAGATGATGCTTATTCCCTGGAATTCTAAAGAGAAATTACATGACCATTCCCCTTCCTGCTGTAATTTTCCGTCCATCACCACTCCCTTTTGTACCGCTTTGTTCGCCATAAGTTGGCAGGGTACGGTCAGACGTTAGTCCCTTGCTCACTTTGCCACTGGATTCAAGCAAGCCTGGCTGAAGACGGCTGTAATGCCAGAAACCAGTCCTAGGAAGCTTGTTTCCGGTCCAAGGAAGGCATGGCTTCGCAGTTCGGGCTGGACTGTTCCCATGAGGCACTGGGTCAGACTGATTTGCATATGGCCATGTCCGAACTGGGGTGGCAGAGTGGGCTAAAGAACAGTGATGGATTAAACCCAGATCTGTTGACTGGGTGTGAGTGTTTGATTGGTTCAGATGCTCCGTCCATCACCACCCCCTTTTGTACCGCATAATTTTCTGAGAGGCTAAATCTATAGGCTTCCTACTTCCAGAATTGAATAGAGAACACGTCTCCCTTATTACCAAGCTGGAAAAGACCATTTCTGCTATGCTAACTACCGTTGCATTTGGATACAGAACTGCGATCTGAAAATCCTGGCCACGGTCTTGGCCATCAGCCTGTGATCAGGTCATTGATACATGATTACCGCTCTTCCCGTAACTACCTGTGTACTCTGGCCCATGTCAATTGTTACTCCAAGTCAGCTCAGGATGAGATATTGTTGCTCTCACTTGACGCAGAGAATGCCTTTGACCGGATTGAATGGCCCTTCCATTGACGCCGCACTCACATCACAGAACGTTCTCTGGCACGGCTGCAATGGCATGGCTCCCGCACAGACTGCTACCGGAGGGTCTCTCTACAGAGGGACTTTCGCACTATGGTGCAGGACAATCTTTGGCTGTTCCGGGACTTGACGTAACAGGACTTTGCTAAATGGGGGGCCTCCACCTGTCCCTGTGGGGGAAGGTCCTGACAGTCAAAATGGTGATAGCCCTGCGGTTTAATTACTTGTTTGGCATGCTCCCCTTTCACATAGTTGGCCTTCTCCAGCAGCTTCACTCCCTGGTCTTCAAATGTGTCTGGGTCTCTCCGCCCCTGAGGCTTGCCCTGGCTAAGCTTTATGCTGCTGCATATTCTGGTGGTCTCTGGCTTCACCACCTTTGATCCTACTATAGGACCCAGCAGTTGTCTAAGGTAGCGTATCTCCTCCTTCCGCACAGCGAACTTCTTTTGAGGGTCCGGATTGAGCACTGCCTTCATGATGCTGCCACATGCCACTCAGCTCTCTATGAAGGGTCACAGGCATCTTGTGACCCGCTGAACCCCATGCTGTTTGCTCGGCATGCTGTCTAGAGATTGAGTCATGCCTTCATGAAAGAAGATGGCTTTTTGCACCCAAAGGCACCCCATGGCACAATGGCTCCATCACGATCAATCGACTACTGTTGTGGTGGGCCGAGTGGTCCCAGGTGGGAATATTGTAGATCCGTCATCTTCTAAATGAGGATACCCTTTGGTCTTTTGAGAGTCTTGCTGCAGGCTACTATTTGCAGCTCTCTCATTTCTGAGCTCTGGCAATGCCTTTACTCACAATAATGTGCTGGATGCTTGCCCCCCTTCCTCGCTCCACACCTGCCTGGTGCTCTGGGACTCAGACAAATAATTATTATCTGTACTTTACGAGCTGCTGGTGTCTAGACTGTTCTTTGCATTCCTGAAACACATGCTCTGAATTTGCAGATTTTTTCTTCTTGACTATTGTCCGGAACTTTGGTTCCCCCTGCTGGTGTCGGGGGCTACAGAAATCCAGAATGAAATTCTGCTACTGCAAGATAGTTCAAGACTGGCACTAGTCATTCGCTAGGCTACAGAGGGCACGGCTGGCGCCTTCGTCAGTTTGGTGGCAACATCAGGTGCCGAACGTTTGCATATTTATGAGTAATTTGGCACAGAAACCCTACCGCATGTGCACAGGAACAACAACAAAATGTTTTATGTGCATATCTTGTGATAAAATAAAGATTTAGCCATGTGTCCATGACTGTATTCAATAGCAAATGATAATTACGGCATAAGCCCCCATAAGGATGGTAACAAACGTTCAAGTCCCCACAAAGATGGTTCTGTGCGTGATTAAATATTAACAAAGTAATCCCTTGCCGTCACCAGTAGCAACCCCCAAAACACCGGTCCCGAAGACACCAGTCTCTAAAAAACCTGCGTCAAAAACAATGGCAACTAAAACACCAGTAGCCAAAACTCAGGCCCCCAAATCGTATCCACAAAAGAATCCGGCTATAACAGCAAATAGAACCGGACGTAGAGGACCGCCTGAAGGGAGACTTCCTGTTGAGATGCCTCCAGAAGCTTCTCCTTTTGTGGTGGTAATGACAGGAGTTCCAGAATTAGCAGAACACAATCAGGAACTAGGCTACTAGGCTGCAAAGGGTGCAGAATGCCGCGGCGCGTGCCATCGTTGGCCTTCCTAGACGGTGTTCTGTTTCTGCAGTCTTGACCTCTCTTCACTGGCTGCCGGTCAGACAAAGAATTAAATTTAAGGCTCTTTGTCTGACATTTAAGATCTTGAAACTTTCCTCTCCTCCAGCCCTTGCAAATCTTGTTTCCCCCTATGTTCCTACGCGGGCTCTCAGGTCGGAATCTCTTCATCTGGCGGTTAAGACCAGGTTCAGACTGAGTAGGATGGGAGGTCGTTCCTTTCGAGTTCTAGCGGCAGGATTGTCTAACTCTCTCCCTGTCCATATTCGTGCCCTGAACAGCCTGACTCTTTTCAGACGCGCCATAAAAACTTATCTGTTCCCTACTGCTGACTGATTCCCTCTCTTTTCCAGCATCGATTTGTTGTGTTGTGGCACTGGATCAGGCGCCAGGACGCCCCTTTGCTGGGGCAGCTGTGCGCCTAATAAAAGTTATTAACATAACATAACATAACCCACATGGTCTCTACAAAATAAAGCTCAGCACTGGTTAAACAATAATCGTCCAATCCCACCATCCTGGCCATCAAGGATTTTAGTGGTTCGTAGAACAACCTGGGTGGCAAATGGAAGAAAGACTATCCCGGGAGATTGTATCGTCATTACATTCGAGGACCCCAGAGTTGTAGATTACATCTGCTCATGGGAGCCCTCGGGTGGAAACGCGGGCATAAGTACTAAACCACTCTCTTTCTTTTACCCAGCAAGACAATATAATGACTTCTATAATAATCATGAAACTCCCTGGGAATTCACAACTTCTCGCTACTTTGATTATGGCAATATAAGACAACCAGTGATTCCGCGCTGCCAGAATTATGAGAACCCCTGGCAAACAGTAGGACCACGCTATAAGCGGAGGGGGTGGGACGATCAAGGTCCGTACTCGCAGAGAATAGCCTATAATGAACAACCACGCTGGGACACTTGGTATAATATTCCAACGAGGAATAGATTTAGTGGCCTTGAAATGGTCGATTGACCATTAGTGGCGACTGAACAAAATAATTCTACCTTACCCAAAGTAACAAACTTAACATCCGCCCCAGAACAAGGCGCAGTAGAAAAAAATTTAGACACGGCTCCTCTCTCCATCTTCTTCTGGAATGTGGCGGGTCTCCGCTCTAAAATTGATGATGGGACGGCCCTGCACTTTCTGGATCAGGGGAAAATAGTCTGTCTACAGGAGACGTGGTCCACAGTGGAACTTCATCTCCCAGGATACAAAACGTATTTTATCCCAGCCCTTACCTGTAATGCGGGCAGACCAAAAGGGGGGATTACTACATTTATAGCTAATACTCTGAATCTAAAAGTAACGCTAGCCGACTCTGACCCAAACTACCAAATATTATGCCTTACCCTCAAGAAAAAGGATACAGTCCTTCTAATTAATCTCTATAATAATTTGGAAGATGGACAATTCTTGACCCTCCTTTCAAAAATACATGAAAAAATAATCCAGTTCTGCCAAACCAGGATAGGCAAAGGGGCAATCCACCTCCTCTGGGGAGGGGATTTTAACATACACCCATGCCCACGAGGAAAGACCAAACAATGTGGTATAACAGACGAGCTAGACTCCCCTTTGATCCATTTTGAACACACTAAAATAGGGGATGCCATGAATAATATATTATCAGAGTTAGATTTAGAAATAGCTAACACCACAAGCGTAGACACAGACTATCTACAGCCAACTTACGTTGGCAGAGGATTCCAAACAACAGTTGATTATATCCTCCTTTCCCCCGGACTGGCATGTAGACTTAAAACTTTTGAGGTTAGACACAACACACTAAGTGATCATTCTGCCTTGAAAACGGATCTCCATATAAATCAGGTCAAAACGATAACTACAATTAAAGAAAAAACGCTTGCCCAAAATCTATTGGAGCTGGGAAAACAAAATGGATATACATTAAAGTGGGAAAAGGTAAATCCAACAGAAATCACCAGTAAACTGGTAAAAGTGGCTTATCCAAACATAATTAAATGCTTGGACTTACAAGAAACAGATGAGACTGTTCTAAGTAATTTTATTCAAATACTGGAGAAAACAAAGTGTCTCCTTACCTCTAACTCTAAAAGCCAAAATACGACTGTTAGAGGATGGTTTAATCACAGCTGTACAGCGGCCCTAACCAACTTAAAACTAGCTTTAAAAATTACTCCCAGAAACCAGACTCCGATCCAACTCTACAGAAAACAATACAATAGGGCACGTAAATTAAGAGTAGAAGAACTTAAGCAAAAATTATGGAATGATCTCCACACTAGTGCTCTTTCTAAAAATAGTGAGAAATTTTGGCGTACACTTAGATCACCCTATCTTGCAGATGATAAAAGTCCTAAAATAGAAGTGGCCATAGAGGAAGATATATGGGTGGCTCACTTCTCAAATTTTTTTTAAAATCCAATAACACCAGAAAGGACCAAAAACACACTGACAAAGGTTGAATACCCAATTTCCCTACAGTTCGACATCTCTGAGTTAATAGTTGCACTGGGTGCTAGTAAGAATGGGAAAGCACCGGGCCCAGATGGGGTTCCGGTGGACCTCTTAAAAACATAATTTAGATCTTTTGGCCCCAATTCTCACCAGAGTATGTAGTGCAGCAGCAAAAGTGGGCCTGATAGAATCTTGGTCGAGATCTATGATGGTCCCAATCTTTAAGAAAGGGGACCCCCAGGATCCTACATGCTATCGCCCCATTTCGCTGCTGGATTCTCTGGGTAAAGTTGCTGGTAGGGTAATCCTCCAGAGACTCCAGCAGTGGGCTGAGGCGAAAGGCATAATCTCTGATCTCCAGTTTGGATTTCTAGACAGCTTCGGCACAGTGGAGCAAGCTCTCAATCTTAGCCTCCTAACTAGTAAATACACACAAGCAAAAAAGGGCATGGTCTACATGGTATACGTGGACCTGTCCGCAACATTTGACTGCGTCTCCCACGCAAAACTCTGGACAATCTTGAGGGAAATGAGAGTGGACGCTGTTCTCCTAGATTTCCTGAGAGAACTATATTCAACAGCGACTGCGAGAGTGCGTTTTGGCCTAAGGGGGGAGCTGACGGAGCCGTTTAGGGTGGAGCGTGGAGTCAGACAGGGCTGTGTCCTGGCCCCCTTCCTATTCTCTTTGTATACCAACGGTCTCGAGGAGGAGATGCTGAGGGGGGCACAGGACCTCCCGCAGGTAAAAAAGCGCCTGATTCCCGCTCTGCTCTACGCAGACGACGCCGTCATCTTGGCACGCACTCCACGTGAACTGCAGAAGTCTTTGAATAGATACACGGACTACATGATCAAGCTGGATCTGCATGTGAACGTCAAAAAAACGTTCGTCATGATAGCAGGGAGTAAGAAGAAACAAGTTAGGAGCATTCACGTTAACAACCAAAAACTCGAGATAGCCGATAAATATCCGTACTTGGGTATCATGATTGATAGGAAGCAGAATTGGCGGGCAGCAGTAGACGCAAGGTGCCACTTATTCAAAAGAGCCACAGCGGCGTTGATCAGTTTCTCACAGAGATTAGGGTAAAGGGCTCCAGTAGAGCTATTAAAAATTTATAGTGCAAAGTGTCAGTCAATTGCACTATATGGGGCCGGTCTCTGGGGCCATGCTGACACAACTACTCTTCAGGTTGTAGAAAATTCCTTTTTTAGATTCCTCCTAGCAATACCAAGTTCCACTTCCATATACACAATTCATGTGGAACTTGGTGTCCCTTATTTAGAGGACCTCATAAAGATCCAGCCGCTATTGCTGTGGAGGCGTATTTGGACCTCTGAAAAAAACCTACTTACACAGTCAATTGTAGCAGAATTGATGTCTCTTGATAGAGCAGATAATATTCTATGGCTCCGGTATGTCAGAATTTTTTTTAAAGATCCAAGAAAGGAGAACTATTATCTCCAACCTGAAAACATTACTGACATACCGAAGAAAACATTGAAACAACTGGCATTAAGTCATCTAGAGTCACTAAGGCTGGCCGCTGAGTCTCAAAAACCCTTGGTCCTCCATGCTAATATGGTCCAGGCCACAGAAAGCATTCAGCCTTATTTAACATTGGAAATTAGTTCTTACGAGAGAATGCTGCTGACAAGATTTAGGCTAGACCTTTTCTTCAGGCTAGTAGCCTTTTATGTAGGAAATAAGTGGGAACAAACCCTTCCTGTATGTCCGTGTGATGAGAACTCAAAACAAACTAATCTACACACTATATTGTTTTGTAAATTTCATACCTCACATCGGAAAACATGGTTATTGCCATTGTTGAGGCAATGGGGTTTGAGGCAATGCCGTCCTGCAATGTTTCGCCTACAAATGTTGGAATTAGAAACTGCCTGCTAGCATGTTGTGAATTTTTTGAAATGTGTCATAAGGCATAGAAAAAACCTGTAACAATACATCTTGATTGTGGCCCTAGAAACTATAATGAACTATCCCTCTTTAGTCTCTTAAAATGTATTGATTTATTCTGAATCAAATATTTGTTTGAAAATATATTTTTATACTCTATTTTAAAAAACAAATGTGCTTTTATGGTTTGCCAACGTGTTAAACAGAATAAAGGAATATATATATATATATTTGCAAATTTAAAGCAGGATCCTGTATCATTCATTTTTGCTCAACAATTTTCCGCTATTGGTATATTTTTAAAACATTGGGAAAGGTGAGTCCCCACAAGACAAGTGTCCACACATAGTCCCTGCAAGGATGGTAACAGGTGTATAGGGGGTGGGGGGTGAGAGAGCGCGCTTTGGCTGGGAAGAAAGAGTAGAGTAAATCTAGTGTTTGCATGAGTTGCAATCAAAGTTTGCAAATTTAATAAAAATCTGCTACCCATGTCTTATGTGGTATATATTGTAACAGTTTTTATGTTTGTTGGTATCTTGGGAAGTTTTTATTTAACAAAACTAGTGTACACTGTACAAGAGGTTTGGGACCCAAGGGCTACGCACTGAATGGCACACCTTTTTTTTTTTTGTTTTAAAATGGAAAAACTAGACTGAATGACAAAAAAAAATTGCTTTATTAGTTCTTGCTCGAGCTTTCATTGAACGAGTTTTCGCTGGTAGGTGTAACGCAGCTTTAGTTGATTTTTGCTAGGCCCCTATAATTATATTTAACTGCATTTGAATATTGTTTGCCGAAAGAGGAATGTTTGGCTCACTAGCCCCAGGCTGTTACATATAAAAAATATACGACTTCTCTCGGCGACTACGACGTGTCCAACACTTTCCATTGTGTTGGTAGACTTTAATTGTTTTATGGGTTTAATACAATTCGGCTTGGGGGACTATACCTTAAGCAGAACTATACGTATTATAGTGCACCAATGCCTAAATTACGAAAGCCCTCTAACGCACTTTCAAGCTCTGTTTACGGCATATGAGGCCTTCTCCGCTCGCGCAGGCTCAGACTAATTAACAGGTTCGCGCTCGCAAGCTCTGATTGACCAATGAGATGCTGAGCCCGCCTTCTTCCCACAGGTGAATTCATTAAGCAGCTATAAATCACTGAGCATGCGCAGGTTTCTGTTTGCTGTGTTGAGAAATTATAGTTGTGGGGAAGGGCCGGGAACACGGTACTTTTTAGTTATGATGACTATTAGACAACGGCGTGTTTGATCGAAAGATTTTTTCCCTACTTCGTGTGAAATGTTAATTTGTACTCGTGAACTGTTTTACTGCAGAACACACGTAAAACGTGTGACTATATTTGTATTTCTGTAGGAGTAATCATTTAAAGAATTTCCCGCTCTGAGTGTGGTTCTTTCTGCACTCAGAAATGTCGCTTGTAAAGCTTGAACGTGTTTTGTACTGGGCGCGGCAAATCGCGAAACTGAGTGGGAATGGTTGTACCAACTCAACAGATTCTACGTCAGAGTCCTAGTTTACACTAACCGTTCTTGCTGAAATACTTGGTTGTAAATGCACAAGTGACGTTAAGAACACTCTAGCAATGGTGGATACCTGTAGGGCGTGTCGATGTATGTGCAAATTAAAAAGTAATGTAGAACAATAGGAGTAAAAGGTTCATTCAATACGTTACATTGTGTTTAACTTGCTAAATGTATACACGTCGAAACGCATTTACTCTTGAATCAAGCTTATCGGCTAGAGTAACGGACTGAAGCTGGGGACCCAGGTTCGAGTCTGTCTGGAGGTGTAAGCATCCTGTGATTCTGGGCAAATCAAATGATCTCTCCGCCCCCCCCCCCCCCCCCCCCCCCGCAAAAAAAAATGTGTCCGTCTGTAATCCAATAACGGTCATGTAAAACGCTCTAACATTCGGGTCGAGTTCACGCTATATAAAGCTGCCCCCCCCCCCCCCCCCCCCCCAAAAGTGCAAATAATTTTTAGTTGCAGGGAAGCGTTTAAGGAAATTGGCGGGCGGGTTCAGAAAAACATTCCACGACGGTGCACGTGCAAAATAAAATGGGAGAGTTTGTTAGATAAAGACAAAATACGTGCTTTTTTCTACATGTGTTCCATAGCTGCCAAGGTTTCAGATTGCAATGTGTGACATTTACTAATTTCAGAGTAATTATGAGTGACATTTCAACGACTACGAGTGACAGTTTCGCGCGGGCAAAATCTAGCAATGAAGATAAGGGAATCCTATAGATATCAGAAATTACACTAATTTAAGCAACGAGAAATTCTAGGAAGATTTTAAAACATATCCGCAAAGCACCAGAAACGGAAGGAAGGGCACTAACCAGAGACAGACTACGTGTCTGCAGTGCTCAGTAACTGAGGGCAGGCAGGCACTGCTGATGATCTCATTGATGTGATCGTTCATGACGTGAGCTAACCCAAAAAGATTTTTTTTTTTTACCATAGCAAGTGCAACTAGAAGATAATGCCGTCACTCAGTCATATGCATAATTGGTTGCTAATGTAATAAGGTAAAACAGAATGGTGGGAAACACCAGCATAAAACTTGGCAGTGTTTTACTCTGAACACATGATAGTGCAAACACATACAAATTGCACTGACAGTCTTTTATTAGTTTTAAAAACAAGCTTTTGCAATCATGTCACTATTTTATGAGATCACTAATGATGAAGAAACAACGCCACCGCTGGCAGGAAGTCTTTATTCTGTGTTAACATTTAATCACTGTGAATACAAACGGCTGACAAGTGGTGCAGTGCTATTCATGCAATATTATCACCTTGGCCTGTTAAAATGAAAGCGGATAAAAGTAAATGTTGAATTTTATGAATAGATGTTTTCACTGACTGACATACTGTAACTAAGAGATGTGATTCCTAGTCCAGGCTCTCCAGTGCGTCTCGCGCAAGAAATCACTGTCCACACCTCTTTAGGAGCAAGAAAGGCCACTATATTTTAAGACAGGTGCATCATAAATTTCATGAACACATTCATTATTTATTTATTTACCATAAATTCAACTCTACAGTAAGCCTACAAAAACCTAACTCCCAAAAACCCGAAACTAACTCTTGCCTACTACCCCTAGTACTACCCAACGAGCTACCCTTCAGGATGGCCAACCCGCTCCAGGCTGCCCACCCCACTAGCAAAACCCGCCACCCAGGAAAACCTTTAGCGTTTTCCTGCCCCACCTAAAAATGGAAAGGAAGGAGCACACCACAACTGCACCTGAAGAACTTTGCTAATCAAATCCCTGAGCTCCAGAAGGTAAAAGGAAATGCCCAATGAAGACAGATGTACACCGTCCTCACAGAATAAATGCTGTTCTGAGACTTTTAAATGGTAATGATCCAAACTGTAGATACCTAAATGGTGACAAAAAAGTCGCATTGTTCTATTAACTTTCCGTCAAGCCTTTTCCAGGGCGGAATGGCTCCTCGCCCCACGCCATTGCAAACGAGGCACAAACTCAGTCCATATCAGCATGGTGCTCACCCATGTGGTCTTGATGACTTCCAGGTCTTGTTTCATTAATTTCAACAAAGTCAAACCGGACAGTGAAACTAAGTCATTTTCGCCTAGATGCAGCACCAGGAGATCCGGAGGGCCCCCAAAACACTGTGAAACCAAAGAAGCCAAGGCGGGAAAAAGACCACCCCAGCGCATGCCCCCCCGTTCCATGCCAGGAGACTTCATGCGTCAGGCTGTTTAAACCAAGTGATCTCCCACAAAGCTGACTTGCAGCGGCTAACACTGCCCGTTTAACGAAAGAGTGCCCCAAGATCCACACCCTCCTTTTGGATCCGGCGACTGAGGGCCAAGGACCTAGGAGAAAAAGAAATGTTAGACAAGCAAAAATGGACTATTTTCTCACATATTTTTCACAACACTTGGAGCGCCAACGGCCAATGCGACGAATTTGTGACCAATCCCACCCCAACCTAGCGGCCTCCGTCGCCGCCCCAATCCTGAATGAATGGGTACCAAATTGAGCAGGATCCCTCCCCAGGCGCAACAAAACCTTGCGCAATACAGCCAACAATTGAGGTGCAACTATAGGGCTACCATCAGCATGACAAAAAATGGTCCCCTGGGAAAAATTTGGGGAGGACACAAAAACTTCCCATTCCCCAACCGGGCAACATGCAGAGACACCACTCCTGCCCAGGAACACCCACTTACCCCTCCCCATCTGATCGGTTTTGGACATCCGCAGCCACAGCCGCACTCTGTCATGTTCCAACACCACCTCACTGCTGGTCATACCCACCCTACCCCGCAAACCCAACAACTCTGAGGCCCGAAATGCCCCAAAGAATAACCAGACAAAACACAAACGAAATTTGGAACACTCAAAAGCATCATGGCAACACACCTCTAATTCCGGTAAAAGCAACTGGAGCAAATCAAAAGTCACCGGCTGCCGGAGCTGCTGACCACCAGCCCGGAGCCTAGTCACACCCTTCAACACTTTACGAACCAACACCCCCCCCCAACAGGATCCCTCCTCCACCAAAGCTGCCCATAAAAAGAAACCCCAGCCAACTTGCCAGAAATGGTTGTGGGAGAGAGGCCCTTGTCCGCTAAATGTAAAACAAACTGCAAGAGGAATTGTTCATCGGATAACCCGGCCCTGATCGGCCCCGCCAGATCCTCACCAAACTGCAGAAACTCATGCCAGGCCTTCAGATAACCCCGCCGTGTGGAGTCAGCCACTGAATTTTCGACCAAATGGTGTACCCTCAATCCCCCAGGTCCCATACGTACTGTGGGATCGCCGTTGGTTCCAGGTCCGCCCCAGGAGCCAATTTGCGGAATTCGGACCACTGAAAGCGAGACAAAGAGTCAGCGATGCAATTAGAAGTTCCAGGAACATGCAGAACTTTAAAGACAATATTTAATTTCAGACACGCAGCATGAATGCGCGCAGGAGCCTCAAAACACGCAAGTCACGAGCCTTTTGGTGATTAACAAGGTGGACTACTGCCATATTGTCCACATGGAACAAGACGGAGCGATTCTGAAACTCCTCCCCCCAGAGATACAAAGCAACCAGCAGCGGGAAGAGCTCCAGAAACGCTATGCTGCGACCCTGTTCCTTCCAGTGCACAGGCCAGCCGGCCGCGCACCAACGACCTTCCCAAAATACACCGAATCCGTGAGCTCCCGCCGCATCCGTGAACAACTGCACTTGCCACACCATGTCCTCATCCGCAAAAAACAAGGACACGCCATTGAAATCTTGCAGGAAACGGAGCCAGACAGTCAAATCGGCACGTACAGCGGTTGTAATGCGCACCCGATGATGGGGAAGGCTGGCGCCGGACATTGAAAGACCCAGACGTCTACAGAACGTCCTGCCCGCCCGAACAACCCGGCAAGCAAAATTGAGGTACCCCAAAAGCTTCTGGACGGTCCGCAAAACTACTTTCCGCTCCCCCAACACCAGTCAGATGAACGCAGACATTTCTCACACTTTAGCCGCAGTCAATCTTGCCATCATAGACATGGTATCAATTTCAATCCCTAAGAAAGTCAGGGATGTACAGGGACCTTCGGTCTTATCCGGCGCCAAAGGAACGCCCAATTCCTCAGCCAGAGCCTGAAAGATTGCCAAAGCCGACTGACACTGCCCAGAGTGACCCTCACCAATGAAAAGAAAGTCATCAAGGTAATGGCAGACCAGGACGTGGCCACTGACAAAAGTGAAGCGCCACTGCAGAAATGTACTGAATGTCTCAAATAGGGAGCATGACACTGAACAGCCCATGGGCAACACCTTATCAACGTAGAAACTACCATCAAAATGCATGCCCAGAAGACTGAAATCCCAAGGATGAATGGGCAAGAGCCGGAAAGCCGACTGAATGTCACTCTTCGCCAGCAAAGCCCCAACACCAGCCGTGCGAACGAGCCGCAAGGCATCATCCACTGAAGCGTAATTGACAGTTGAGTCAGCTGGATCAATAAAATCGTTAATGGATGCACCCTCGGGCCATGACAGGTGATGGATAAGGCGAAACTCCCCCACCGCCTTTTTAGGTACCACGCCCAGAGGCGAGATGATCAAGTCCGGGAGAGGGCAATTCAGGAAAGGACCAGCAATCCGACCCGCTGCAAGCTCGGCATCTAGCTTCTTCCGCACAACATGAGGACTCTCCTTCGCAGACTTCAGATTGTCAGACCACCTACCCACCCTGGGACCCTGATACCCAATCCGGAACCCAATTCTGAAACCCCAAGACAAAATCTTAGCAGCCTCAAAATCAGGATAATCCACCAACCAGAGATCCAGAACATCCTGCTTAATAGGAGTAGGAGCCCTTATAAACAGAGTGCTGAGGTTGTCCCCTGCCCCCTGAACCCCTTCCTTGATCACCAAAGCGCTTTCCGGGAAAACACTGGGTGAGCGCATGACGTCCCCCACACTGCGAACACTCATGTTTATATCTGCAAGCTGGTCGGTTACAGGAACCCCTGTTAAAATGCCAGCACGTGCCAGAGGAGGATGATTGACCTCTGCCCCACACCCCCGCCCCAGAAAGAGTGGGGCGAGCGGGAAAGGGCCGATAATACACTGGTTGCCCGCTAGCCGTGTGGGTCGTAGCGGGCGGGTGAGCCGATGCCATCCACTGTAGCCACAATTCTGAATCAACCTCACCCCATGAACGCTCAGGAAAAACACTCATACGTGCCCTGAACTCCTCATCATACGACAACCAGGCAAAGCCTCCAAAATAGCTGTGAGCTTTGCGGATGACATCGGCATATTTAAACATGTCTATCGCCTTACCCGGATGACGTTGGCAATAAACGCTGGCATAGATAAGAAAGGCCGAAGTCCAGTTCTCTATCGACTTCGGGACACGAGGCCTCCGAGCCAATTCTAATTCCTCCTCCTTCGACCCTTCCTTAGCTTGGACATCTCTATGTAGAAGCCGAAACACATCCACAAATTCACCAGACCATATGTGATTCTTTGTTTTCTCGGACAAATGGGACCCCAAAGGCATCCCCACCCCAGAATAAGGCAGTTTTTTAGGTAGGATACTATCCTCCGTAACAGGTGTGGTAGCAGCCCCCCCACTCCCCGCTGTAGAAGCTTCCCTTGAAGATTGCACACTAGAAACATTCGAAATCACCGGCCGCTCAAGCCTCGGTGCCAGAGCGACTCGCTCACCAACAACCCCATCACCCGTACCAATTGATCTTGTACTCTTAACAGGGAGACTCTCCCTTGGTTGCCACACGGCCCACCACCCATCCTTACCTCTTGGCAACTGCTCAGACTGTGGTTGAACAGCCACACGATCTCCTTGAGAAGGTCCAACCCTCACCGCCCCTCGCACTTCTGCATGGTCCGCACAAGACTCCTGCAAAACACGAGAAACAGGGGGTTGCCCCAACCCGCCCCTCTGGGCCCGTGCTGCCAAAAGCCCAACATCTTTATCTCTCAATTCCCCTTCTTCCAAATCATCATCATGAAAATTCCCATAGAAAGCTTCGTCAGAAAATGCAACTTGCGTACTGCCACTTGGAAGAGCCCCATCACCAATACCCCCATCATAAAACTGCCAGTCAATGTTCTGAAAGCTGTGCTCACGCAAAACTGCAGAAGAGATATCCGCTCCAGATAACTCCCCTGTGAGCCCACCACTGGAAACAGCCGTTGGGACAGTTCCCGGGCCCGTAGAACCAGCCAACAGCCGCCCAGCCGGAGGCGCAGCCTGAAAACTGCGGCCGCTCAAGCCAGACAATGAAGAATTCGCAAAACCATCCTCCCCTACAGCGGAATCGCAAGCACCCCTCGAGGGCCGAACCACCGACGCCAGACCAGAGACACCACCCGACCCAGTCGCAGGTCCGCCCTGAAGGACACCTGGCCGTCCCCGTGGGACCGGGAACAGTGCTTGACCATAAACCGGGGGTGCCCCCCTGTGATCCAGACCCAACCCGCCAGGGGCTGTAAGGGCGCAGTGTGGGGACCAGTCGCACCGGGGGCCGCAGGCTTGGTGGCCGGGGGGGGCAGTATGTGGGGCACAGCACCCGCTGGGTCCAAAACAGTAGCCTGGGTAGGAGCCCCAGTGGGGGAATAGGCAGGCGGCGCGGCAGTGGGTGGCCCAAAATCTGCACATCCCTGTAGTGAGGAGCCAAAAGTGTGGGGGGGGGGCAGGGCCAGGCACCGGCGTGGCAGGGGAGAGCAGGTAACATTGCCCATTGACCCATAGGTACGGGGAAACCCCCTCCGGCAAGGCAGACACTGAAGCTGGTGTGTCCACATGCACTGCAGCAGGGAAAGGAGACCGTGCATGCCCTTTTAATTCCAGGCTCCGCCCCCGCTTCGCTTTGGGACCCACCTGTGGCTTCCCAGACTTCCCTGGGGCAAGAGCGCCTGAGCGCTGAGCCTGCGGCCCACAGAGCGCCCCGCCTCCCCCAGGGCGCCCCACCCAGACCAGCACTAAATATCGGTAAAGCACATACCTGCTGGAGGGCGCCCGGGACACACGGCGGGGGCTCCGCAGCTGCGGGGGGCGGAACCGGCATAGACCCGTCCGCCGGCATGGCCGCCTCGCCGTCTTCCTCCTCCGCTGGGCCTGGGGAAAAACATGCTGACACTGCCCTGGAAACACCCTCCGAAGCCTTGCGAGGGGGGCGGGACAGCCCGACCCACACCTCCGCCGGCACACCAGGCCGCAGCAGGTCCTCTCGCCCGGCCTCACAGATAGTCTGCACGGCCCTCCGCACCTCCGCCATGAACAAAAGTCACCAGGTACAGCGCGACACAAAAACAAAAACCTCCCTTCCCTTGCCTCCCGCCACGCAGTTCCCAACCGCCAGCCTGACTCCCTTTTATCTACTCCCCTAATCAGTCCCCACCTGTTACCCTGACTCTCGCGCGAACGCACCCAGGGAGAGACCAGCTCGCGCCTGGCTCTTCCTGGGTCCCCCCTCGGGCCGGGGACCCGTCCAGTAACAAACTGTCTGGTGGCTGCTTTAACCCGTGTGTCACTGACTCCACTGTCTCCCTCCGCTGCGTTAAGAAATGAAATCTTCGGCAGCAGAGTGCTGCAGCACAGCACACTGCGGCCCGGGCCGGTGCGAGCTGCAGCGGGACACTGCAAGCGCCATGATTGGTTTGCAGGCGCGCAAAGTCTGCCTCCCACCTCCTACACCAGCGCGCAGGATGTGACGTCCCCGCGCACGGCAAGTAACACACAACCTAACTGGGTCCGGTGATGACGTCTGGCTGAAAAGTGAGAGCGCCCCGGGAAACATTAATAAGGAAACTCAGTTCTCCCTAGTCAAACGTGTCTAGCAGGAAATGTAAACGACGGAAGCAGGTGCACTATGAGCAGCAGAGAGAGAGCCCGGGCACAGAGATGACAGGCGGTACTGGTGGCTCGCCTGGCAGCAAGTAGCAAAATGAGTGACCTTGCATTTCAGTGCCGTGATGTGGATCACCGCACTGAAATGTGTGAGCGTCACACCTGTTGCGTGACGCTTGGCAGGACTGGTGTTCCTTGTGTTCTGAAAGTAAACCACAAACTTCCAAGAAATTACGTTTGGGTAGTTTCTCGTTCAAAATATTACCCTTCGTTTTACCAAACATTGTAGGACATAACAAGGTTTTTTATCCTGTATTTGGTATGTAAAATGTCGAACCAACCACTCCTTTAAAAAAAAAACAAAATGCTAGGTGGCAGGCCATCAATATGGACGATGCTTCCAATGTCTCGGGAGCAAGTTCCCAGTAGATAACACAAAACTCAAAGTGCTCAACGTCACATAAGCCTGTCGGCAAACAGGTTATTGTGTCTCCTGTAACTCGCAGACGACAGATTAATATGTTCTATAATTGCTTCTGACACAGACCTTCTATCACTTGCCGTTGATCTACTGCAATCCTTCTAAAACAGCACATTGAGCTATGAGCCACTGTCCACGACTTCTTAGTAAGCAAGAGTGGCCACTTTATTAAGACAGGTGTGAAACAAACATCTTAACAACATATTTCATTAATTTATTGAACCAAAATTCTTTCAGATTAAATGAGCATCCTTACTAAAGAGTAAACCCCCCACCAAGTTAACCCTAACGAACCCAAAAGCAACTAACTCTTGTATATACCCCCCCTTTTCCTTTAACTGTCCATTGTGGATGGACCAACTCATTCCAGGCTGCCCACCCCCCCACTAAAAACCTGCCTACAAAAAGAAAAATGCAACCTGTCTTAGCGTGGCAAGCCTACAAGACTAAATCAGTACCTAAAGCACTGAAAATCAAAAAGGCCTAAAGGGAAAAAAGAGGGCAGGGAAGGGTGGGTGGGGCAAAATAAACTCCGCCTCCCGCAGGCTCAGCCCTTTCCCGCTCTACGCTGGCCCTATTTATATTCTCTGTTCCTCGCGCTACCTGATTGGCACCTGTCCGTGGCCAGCCCTCGCGCGAACCAACCCAGGGAGAGACCGTCTCGCGCGGTTCTCCCTGGGTCCCCCTCTCGCGCGGTTCTCCCTGGGTCCCCCTCTCGCGCAAGAACTCACTGTCCACGACTTCTTAGTAAGCAAGAAAGGCCACTTTATTAAGACAGGTGTGAAACAAACATCTTAACAACATATTTCATTTATTTAATAAACCAAAATTCTTTCAGCCTAAATGAGCATCCTTACTAAAGAGTAAACCCCCCACCAAGTTAACCCTAACAAACCCAAAAGCAATTAACTCTTATAAATACCCCTCCTTTCCTTTAACTGCCCTTTGAGGATGGACCAACCTGCTCCAGGCTGCCCACCCCGACTAAAAACCTGCCAACCAGGAAAACCTTTAGAGTTTTCCTGCCCCACCTGAAAAAAACAAATTAAGCCTGACTCTTAGAGCACCACAACTGAACATCCAACACTTTGGCAATCAAATCACGTAATTCTAATAAATAAAAGGACTGACCCAACTGGGAAAGGTGTACCCCATCCTCACGAAACAAGTGCTGTTCAGAAACTTTTAAATGAGGATGAGCCAAACTGTAAATACTTATTTCCTTAAAAAACAGTCTCATCGGTTTAGTTTCCTCCTCGCTCTGTCCATAGCTGTGTGATTTCGTGCACCATTCCAAAGTAGCCGTGGCACAAATTCCGTCCAGATCACATGATGCTCGCCCAGGCGTCCTTGATGACTTCCAGATCCATCTTCATCAATTTTATCAAAGTCAAACCAGATAAAGATACCAGATCGTTTTCACCCAGGTGAATTACCAGCAAGTCTGGGGGACCCCCTCCTCCCTCACAAAGTGCAGACAAAAAAGGAAACAATCCCCCCCAATGCATTTCCCCTTTACCATGCAAAAAGACCTCATGAGTTAAACTGCTGAGACCTAGAGAACTCCCACAAATTTGTTGTTCTGTAGAGACTGAGGCCCATTTCACAAAGGAATGTCCAACAATCCATACCCTTCTTTTATCTCTGACCATCCTGTGTAAAGGACCTAGGGGAAAAAACAAATATTAACAAGAGACAAAGGTGGACTTCTTTCTAACATAGTTCTCGCAGCATCTCGACCTCCATCTCCCAATTCTGTGTATCTGAGACCAGTCACACCCCAACCTGGCAGCCTCAGTTGCCGCCCCAATCCGAAAAGTATGAGTGCCAAAGTGGAAAGGATTCTGCCCCAAATTCAACAGCACCTTCCTTAAAACGGCCATTAACTGTGCAACAGAAGGTGGGCTGCCATCCGCATGGCAAAAAATAACGCCCGGCGTAAAAGAAGAGGAAATCATGAAAACCTCCCATTCCCGCAACAAGAATCCAAACCACTCCTTCCCAAGAAAACCCATTTACCCCTACCCAACTGATCTGTTTTAGAGACTCATAGCCAAAGTCGCAACCTACCCCCTTCCACAAAAACTTCATTACTAGTCATGACTGACCTGTTCCGCAAACCCAAGAGTTCTGAAGCCTGAAATGCTCCAAAAAATAACCACACAAAACACAACCTAAATTTGATACACTCAAAATCATCGTAACAGCAGGAAGGTAACTAAAATAAGATTTGCTGAAGTAAATCAAAAGTGACAGGCTGCCGCAGCCACTTAGAACCAGCCTGTAGCCTACCCAACACTTTCAGAACCTTTTTAACCCCCCCCACAGGATCCCTCCCCCACCTTAGCTGCCCATAAAAAGAGATCCCGGCTGTTTACCAGAGATGGTGGTGTGTGAAAGACCTTGTCAACCAAGTGCAAAACAAAACTCAACAAAAACTGTTCATCAGACAGCCCCCTTTCTGGAAAAAGGAACTCATCACCAAATGTCAAAAATTCCTGCCATTCTTGCAAGAAACTCCGTCGAGTAGAAACAGCAACTGAACTCTCGACCAACTGGGCGACCCTCAATCCCCCCAGGCCCATACGTACTGTGGGATCTGTGTCTGCTCAAGATCTGCCCCAGGAGCCAGTCTGTGGAATTCCTTCGACTGAAATCGAGATAAAGCGTCTTCTATACAAATAGTGGCCCCCGGAATATGTCTCGCTTTGAAAACAATATTCAGCTGCAGACACCTCAACATGAAAGTACGCAACAGCTTCAGCACACGCAAATCCCTTTCTTTTTGTCTGTTAATCAATTCCACTACTGCCAAATTATCCACATGAAATAAGTCCTGTTCCTGAATTCTTCACCCCAGACGTTTAGCGCCACCAGCAGAGGGAACAACTCCAAAAAGGCAATACTGCGACCCTGACGCTGCCAGTGAACAGGCCAGCTTGAAGCACACCAGCGCCCCTCCTGGAATATGCCAAATCCGTTGGCACCAGACGCATCCATGTAGATTTGTACCTGCCAAATCGTGTCCTCATCCGCAAAAAACAAGGACACGCCATTAAAATATTTCAGAAAAGTCAACCATATGGACAGATCTGCCCTGACAGCAGCTGTAATGCGCACACGATGATGTGGAAGATACGCCCCGGACAAGGACATACCCAACCTTCTACAAAATGTCCTACCAGCTCCAACCACTCTACATGCAAAATTCAAGTATCCCAACAATTTCTGTATCTTTCTGAGTTCCAATTTACGCTCTTCCACAACTAACGACAAAAAGGCAGACATTTCCTGAACCTTGTTGGTGGGCAGCCTCGCAGCCATGGTATCAATTTCGATCCCAAAAAAAGTCAATGTGGTACATGGATCTTCAGTCTTGTCGGGAGCCAAAGGCACACCCAGCTCCTCAGTTATTGCCTGAAAAATCTACAATGCCAAATGACACTGACCAGAATGTCGCACACCGATGAAAAGGAAATCGTCCAAGTAGTGACAGACCAGCCTATGTCCACTGTTGAAAGTGAAACGCCACTGAAAAAAGGTACTGAAAGTTTCAAATAATGCACAGGACACTGAACACCCCATCGGCACGACCTTGTCCACATAGAAATTCCCTTGAAAATGCATTCCCAGCAGGCCAAAATCAGAAGGGTGAATAGGCAAAAGACGGAAAGCCGATTGGATGTCACTTTTCACCAGCTGTTCCCCCTGTCCCGCAGCTCTCACCAGCTCCAAGGCATCATCCACCGAAGCGTAAGACACACTAGAATCTTCTGCAGCAATAAAATCATTGATGTAGGAACCCTCAGGCCAGGACAAGTGATGTATAAGTCGGAACTTACCAGCTGCCTTTTTAGGCACCACACCCAGAGAGGAAACAATCAAATCAGGCAACAGACAGTGTACAAAAGGACCAGAAACCCTGCAGGCAGCAAGTTCAGCCTCCAATCTTTTTTGTACAACCTGGGGACTCTCCTTTGCGGACTTCAAGTTGTCAGACCACCTTAACTGCCGTGGCCCCCGATACCCAATCTTGAATCCCACTTGGAATCCCCAGAACAAACGTTTTGCTGCATCAAAGTCCGGATAATCCTGTAACCACTGACCCAAGACCGCAACCTTAATAAGATTAGGAGCCCTTTGGGACAAACTGAGAAGATTGGCCTCTGCCCCCTTGATCCCTCCCGTGATCTCCAAAACGCTGTCCCGGGAAGCATTGTGTGAGGGGGTGCCTGCCCCCACATTGTGAACACTCATGTTTATATTTACAATACTGTCTGGTGCAAAAACCTTTGTTATAGTGCCAGCATGCCCCGGATGTTGCTGTCTGCCCCCTGCCCATGACCCCCTCCCCAAACTGGGCTGGACGAAATTGAAAGGGCCGATACGTCCCTGGTAACCCACTAGCCATGTTAGTAGTCGCAGGCGGCTGGGCAGAAGCCATCCACTGTAACCACAGCTCAGCATCCACTTCCCCCCAAGAACGCTCAGGGAACAAACTCATCCTAGCACGGAATTCCTCATCATACGGAAGCCAGGCATAGCCTCCAAAATAACTGTGCGCCTTCCTGTTGACATCCACATACTTGAACATCGCCACCGCCTTATCCTGATGCTACTCGCAATAAACACTAGCATAGATCAGGAAAGCAGACGTCCAATTCTCAATTGACTCCGGGACCCTAGGCCGCCGAGCCAATTCCCACTCCTCCTCCTTGGACCCCTCCTTGGCCTGAATATTACGATGAAGTAATTTAAAAACCAACAAATTAATTACGCCAAATCCTAGATTTTATCTTTTATGACAGGTGAGAAACCAAGGGCATACCAATACCTGTATAAGGCAATTTCTTATGTATGTTCTTATCCTCTTCCACCTGCTCCTTGGATGTAGCAGCGTCCCCTGCCTGCCCATTCTTAACAGCGGCAATGTCCCCACCAGATTTGTCACTCTCAGTAGCCTGCCGCACAGACAGCGTTTTAGCAGCAACTTGCTCCCCAATCACCTCATCCCCAATGCCAATAGATCGGGTACGCTTCGCGGGAACACGCTCCCCCTGTTGCCAAACAGACCACCATCCTGCCTTACCTTTTGGCAACTGTGACATTCTTTGTTGAAACAAAGCAGGGTCCCCTTGACGTGACTTGATTGACTATGAGACTCAAACGTTTGCGTGGTCCGCACTTGACTCCTGCAAAAGACTAAGAGAACCGGATTGCTCCAAAGCACCCCTCTCATTTGTGACTGTAACATTTGCAACATCTTCATCTCGTAATTCACCCTCCTCCAGGTCATCATCATAGACATCCAAAAGCAGGTCATCTTCATGTCCAATATAAACCCCACTGCCACTAGGCAACTGTCCATCACCAATTCCACCATCATAAAATTGCCATTGAATAGCCTCACTGCGCACTGCTCCTCGCATCCCAGAAGAGAAATCCGCTTCAGATCCCCTTCCTGTGCCCCCCACCCCAGACTGAACCGCCTCATGTTCAGCCCGTAACTTTGTTCTGGCAGCCGAGGACCGACTGACTGTAGCTGTGTCCTTGCCTTTGGAGCCGCTGATGCCAGACTGCATCTTACTGATAAGCCCACAAGCCCCCGCTGCGCCCGTGGAAGCAACCGCTGAATCTGCACCTGACCCATGCCAAAACCATTGACCACCCCCTTGCGCACAGTTCGCCCCCTGACCAGCAAGCTCCAGACCCGTGCAGAGGGGCTGTCAGAAGGTACCTGAAGACTCTGGATCCGCTGGAGTATCAGACCGAAGAAGAAGCTAGCTCCCAATTCCCCTTCACCACTGTGCCGGATTTCTCTTGCAACAGTGATAACAGGGAAAGGGGAAGTGGATAGACAGACAGAGAGACTGCTCACACAATCATCTACTCCCGCTCAAGGAATGGTGAAGAGTTATTCTGCAAAACATAAGGACAACATTACTAAGTTCCGACCTCCTAAATACACTAGTCAACTTAAACTATCTCTCTGGGACCCAACCCCGATTACCTGTGTGTGAGTGAGCCTTAGCTACTCTCTTGAAGGTCTAATATACTGCTGCGTAGAAGGTGGTAGCAGAACTGACGTAATGAGCAGGAGATATTGGTGGTACACAAGAATATATATATATATATTTTTATCTACATGAGGTCACAGTCTTTTAACATCAAGTTCCAACTGGTAAGTTCCAAAGAGTTTGTTATAAATGTCTATTGCTGACAAGCGTAGTACCAGAGTTCCAATAGTCTCAACGAAAACTGCGGAGGAGCAATAAACAGTTCAGAAATGAAGAGAAATCGGTTCGAGCTCACCGGCTAAATGCTGCTGGCCGCTGAGGGAACCTCTCCGTGTGTCAAGTCTCAAGCGCCTTCGCAGCGCACCATGAAAAGCTGCCAGGATGTCGAAGAAGCCGCTGCTGCCGACCCAGACTGGAGAATTAGGATAACTTGACTGAAGGTGAAGGGGATAAATGCTGGAAGCGTGTCAAGGGGTCAGATGGGAGCCAAACTAATGTCCGTGAGGCTAATGGGCAGCAACGGAAGATAGACGCAGCTGACAAGCCGCCAAACACCGGGAAAATTAAACTGGCAGGTGACTGGAAAAAGAGGGTAAACCTGACCAGACTGAACTAATCTAACTATGACAGAAATATCTACTGAGAGAGAGCGCGAATGAAAAAACGTCCGCCTCTCGGGGAATTTCAGTTGAAGTGCGACGTTTACCGAACGCTCGCGCTTCAAGTCACAGAGCCAGCGTTCCAGACAAACACTAGAACGCTAACTGGCCCCACTACACTGGCAACAGGGAAATGATTGAACCAAGGCGAAACGATACTTCGCCACAAGCTGAGTCCAATTGAGAGAAGGGGGTGAGGATTTAGTGATGGAGGAAACCTGCAATGTATTGTCTGCAATTGGTCCAACCCTGACAGTACCCCCCACCAAAACCCCCTTCCTAGGCTTGTGTGGATAAGTCTTGTGAAACTCTCTCACTAGTCTGGCTGCGTGAACATTAGAGCTGGGTTCCCAGGACTGTTCTTCTGGCCCAAACCCCTTCCAATCCACTAAATAGAAAAGTTGTCCCTTCCTGATCTTAGAGTCTAGTATTCTCTTAACTTCATATTCCTCCACTGAGTCTACCTGTACTGAAACGGGTGGGAGAACCTTACGAAGATTAGGTGGGCTTTTCCGAATCAATGATACATGGAATGTTGGGTGAATTTTCAAAGTTTTGGGCAAATGGAGTCTCACACAAACAGGATTTATCATTCTGTCCACAGAGTAGGGCCCCACAAACCTAGGTTGAAACTTTCGATTTCCCCGCAAACGCATATGGCGCGTGGAAACCCAAACTTGATCCCCAGGAAGATAAACTGGATTAGCCTTGCGACCCTTATCTGCTTGCTGCTTAAAAGCTGACTTCGCCTTGACCAAGTTTGCAGTTGCTGACTGCAGGGCAATCTGTAACTTATGAATGACTTCTTCAGCAGCTGGGACTTCTCCTACAACTTTGCCCACCAGCATATTGGGGTGTCTACCTGAATTCAAAAAGAAAGGAGAAAATCCAGTGGCAGTGTGCACTGAATTATTATAGGCAAATTCAGCTGGAGCTAGTAAAGATGGCCAATCTCCCTCCTGATCCAGAAGATACAAACGCAAGTACTGTTCCAAATCTTGATTTACTCTCTCAGTCTGTCCATCGGTCTCGGGATGATAACCGGTGGACAAACGAGAGTCCACCCCCAGGCCACTTAGGAAGGATCTCCAAAATCGGGACACAAATTGGGACCCCCTATCCGAAATAACTACCTTCGGAATTCCATGCAGTTTGACTATGTGTTGAACAAACAAAGAGGCCAAATCAGTGGCAGTAGGAAGACCCTTTAGAGGAATAAAATGACTCATTTTAGAAAATTGGTCTACCACCACCCAAATGACTGACATCCCTTGACTAGATGGTAACTCAACAATAAAGTCCATGGAGACTGTGTGCCAAGGATAAGGTGGTACAGGTAAAGGCATAAGTAGACCTTGTGGGGATTGCCTGAGACTTTTCCCTTTTAAACATAGTTCACAAGTGGCAACATACTGTCGAACCTGAGCTTCCATACCTGGCCAAAGGAAATTTCGCTTTATCAGTTCCAACGTCTTCAAGACTCCCTTGTGGCCTGCCAAAGGCTGATCATGGAAACTTCGAATGATCTCCTCTTGTAGTTTCTCTCCAGGGACAAACATCTTTCCTTGAAAATATGGTTTCCCATCTTCCACAATTCGATCTGGACCCTTATTCTCCCAATTCGAGTAATCATCTTTTTTGAACTCCAAGACAATCTTCTCTTGTAACTCATCCACTACTGCAACTGCTAAGATCTTTTCTGCGGGGATGAGGAATTCCTCTGTCTTTTCCTTTGCATTCTCCCCCACATTTAATCGAGATAAAGCATCTGCTTTTCCATTGGTTACTCCCGGTTTGTATGTGAGAACAAAATCATAGTCGGCGAAGAATAAGGACCAACGAAGCTGTCTCGGGGTCAAGGTCCGCGCAGACTTTAGAAACTGCAAATTCCTATGATCGGTGAACACAGTCACCACGTGCCTGGCTCCAAGCAAATAATGTCGCCATTCGAGAAACGCCACCTTTACTGCCAGCAACTCCTTGTCGGCGATGGCGTAATTTATTTCTGCTGTGGTAAGTTTTCGGGAGTAAAAGGCTACTGGATGAAGTTGCCCCGTCTTCTTATTGCGTTGGGACTGAACTCCCCCAATAGCAAGATTGGAAGCGTCTGCCTCTACAAAAAATGGTTCCAACGGATCCGGGTGTTGCAAGATGGGTGCAGTGACAAAGGATTCTTTTAGGAATTGAAAAGCGCCTTCTGCCTCTGTTCCCCATAAAAACTTTTCGTTCTTCCGCAACAAACGAGTAATGGGGCTCACCTTTTCAGAAAAATTCTGAATGAATCGCCGATAAAAATTGGCGAACCCTAAGAAACTTTGGATTTCCTTCACTGAACCTGGAGCTGGCCAATCTCGGATTGCCTTGAGTTTGGAGTCGTCCATGGAAACTCCCTCGGGAGAGAGTATGAACCCCAAAAACTCCACTTTGGTTGTATGAAATACACATTTCTCCAATTTCACAAAAAGTTGGTTCTGCAACAGACACTCCAAGATGGTTCGAACATGCTGGATATGCTCCTCGGTATTCTTGGAAAAAATAAGAATATCATCTATATACACCACGGCGAAGCGGTCCAGAAATTCACGAAGTATATCATTTACAAAATGTTGAAATGCCGCAGGCGCATTGCACAACCCAAAGGGCATGACCTGGTATTCAAAAAGCCCATAACGAGTTCGGAAAGCCGTTTTCCACTCATCTCCTTCAGCCATCCGGACCAAATGGTAAGCCCCCCTCAAATCCAATTTTGTATAGATCTGGGCCTCCTTCACCTGATCCAAAAGTTCAGAGATAAGTGGCAACGGGT
The DNA here is from genome assembly GCF_964263255.1 of Lissotriton vulgaris. Classification (NCBI taxonomy): domain Eukaryota; kingdom Metazoa; phylum Chordata; class Amphibia; order Caudata; family Salamandridae; genus Lissotriton; species Lissotriton vulgaris. The sequence continues at coordinate 321,168 of NW_028242809.1, forward strand.
ATCGGTTCTTTCGAGTCACCAGGTTCAAGGCCCGATAGTCAATACAAGTCCTCAGGCTCTTGTCTTTCTTCGGAATAAAAAAAAGAGGGGAGGAAACTGGGGATTGTGAGGGCCTGATGAATCCATTAGCCAAATTCTTGTCAAGGTATTCCTTCAAATGCACATTTTCTGATTCCGAAAGAGCATATATGCGACTACAGGGTAGCGAGGCTCCTGGTTCCAGCTCAATTGTGCAGTCATATTCTCGATGGGGAGGAAGTTTTTGTGCTTCTCGCTCATCAAAAACGGATTTTAAATCTTGATACTGTGCAGGAATCTTGGGGAGTTCCACCAAGCAAATTACTTGCGGTTGGTTGGCCAAACAGTAAGGTTCACTAGACTCCGTCTTCAAAGTATGAGGATGAAAGCAGTGTTCCATACAGAAGTCTGAGGTCAAATCTACAGTTCTCCTAGCCCAGTCAATCTTCGGGTTATGTTCTGTTAACCAAGGCAATCCCAAAATCAGTTGGAACTGAGGAGCATCAATTAAACTGAATCGAAGGTAACTTTTATGTTCTCCAGGTCCAATCACTGAGATTGTTTCTGTATCAAAGGCTATCGGACCGGAAGATAAAGGGGTTCCATCAACAGCACGCACAGGCTCGGGCTTGTCCTTCCTCACAAAGTTAATGCCCAACCTCTTAGCAAACAGAATATCGCAAAAGTTTCCTGTAGCTCCTGAATCGATCATGATTGCTACGTTTGCACCTTGTTCTTTTCCAAAAATTATTTGACAAGATAGAATGAGATGAGGAGCCGAAAACTGCATGGTGTTAGACAACGACTGAATTAGAGGAGTTGACTTAGATTCAGCTTCCACCAGGGCAACCCCTTCTACTGGTGAAGCTTGTCTTTTACCCATGTCGATGTCTTGGGTCTGCGTGGACACTCCTTGACAAAATGTCCAGAACCACCACAGTACATACATAACTTGCCTTGTCTTCTCTTTTCCCGTTCCTCAGAACTAAGCGGTCCCCGAACCGTTCCAATTTGCATTGGTTCTTCTACCGTGACTTCTTCCTTGGGTTTTACACTCTCTGGACGCATGCGATCAAATCTCGGAGGAAAAGTTCGAGTTTCCTTTCGCCGCTCCTGACGCCTCTCTGATTGTCTCTGGTCAATTTGAAGAACTAAGTCTATAAGTTCTGAGACGTCGGTGGGTCTCTTGGGAATCTGGGAGAGTCCATCCTTCAATTCGTCACGCAGACCTCTGTAGAAGATTGCTGCTCTTTTTTCTGTTGGCCAATTTGTCTCAACTATAAGCTTGTTATACTGCGCTAAATATGCCACCAACTCTCGATTTCCTTGTTTTAGATCCAGAAGCTCATTGTCGGTGGTTTGAGAAATGGCTCTCCGATCAAATATGCGTAAAAATTCTGTCTTGAATTCCTGAAAATTGTACAGCACCGGATCATTGGTAGAAACCAATGGCAATGACCAAGAAGCGGCATCTCCACTCAGGTACGACAGCATGAACGCCACTTTGGATTGATCTTCTTTAAATATTATTGGTTTACAGAGATAATGCAATGAACACTGAGTGACAAAAATCTGTGCCTTATTTGGGTCCCCCAGAAATCTTTCGGGAGGGGCTAGCGGGATTGTGGGAGACATAGCATGTACTACCTGTGTGGAAAACTCGCTAGTGGCTGGTGAAGGGTTAAAGGTTTGGGACTTTGCACCCCCGAAATCAGGACTTGGACTAGTGGTGAATTCATTTATCTTTTGACGAAGAAAGTTTGTTTCCTGATTAGATTTCCTAACTTCCTCTCTGGTTTCTATCAATTGCTTTTGTAAATCTTCCAAAATGGATCCCAGGGCTTTGAGGTCTAGTCCTTCGGCCATGACACCCAAGCGGATAATACAGCGGGCACTTCAATCTGTCAGAAGGTACCTGAAGACTCTGGATCCGCTGGAGTATCAGACCGAAGAAGAAGCTAGCTCCCAATTCCCCTTCACCACTGTGCCGGATTTCTCTTGCAACAGTGATAACAGGGAAAGGGGAAGTGGATAGACAGACAGAGAGACTGCTCACACAATCATCTACTCCCGCTCAAGGAATGGTGAAGAGTTATTCTGCAAAACATAAGGACAACATTACTAAGTTCCGACCTCCTAAATACACTAGTCAACTTAAACTATCTCTCTGGGACCCAACCCCGATTACCTGTGTGTGAGTGAGCCTTAGCTACTCTCTTGAAGGTCTAATATACTGCTGCGTAGAAGGTGGTAGCAGAACTGACGTAATGAGCAGGAGATATTGGTGGTACACAAGAATATATATATATATATTTTTATCTACATGAGGTCACAGTCTTTTAACATCAAGTTCCAACTGGTAAGTTCCAAAGAGTTTGTTATAAATGTCTATTGCTGACAAGCGTAGTACCAGAGTTCCAATAGTCTCAACGAAAACTGCGGAGGAGCAATAAACAGTTCAGAAATGAAGAGAAATCGGTTCGAGCTCACCGGCTAAATGCTGCTGGCCGCTGAGGGAACCTCTCCGTGTGTCAAGTCTCAAGCGCCTTCGCAGCGCACCATGAAAAGCTGCCAGGATGTCGAAGAAGCCGCTGCTGCCGACCCAGACTGGAGAATTAGGATAACTTGACTGAAGGTGAAGGGGATAAATGCTGGAAGCGTGTCAAGGGGTCAGATGGGAGCCAAACTAATGTCCGTGAGGCTAATGGGCAGCAACGGAAGATAGACGCAGCTGACAAGCCGCCAAACACCGGGAAAATTAAACTGGCAGGTGACTGGAAAAAGAGGGTAAACCTGACCAGACTGAACTAATCTAACTATGACAGAAATATCTACTGAGAGAGAGCGCGAATGAAAAAACGTCCGCCTCTCGGGGAATTTCAGTTGAAGTGCGACGTTTACCGAACGCTCGCGCTTCAAGTCACAGAGCCAGCGTTCCAGACAAACACTAGAACGCTAACTGGCCCCACTACACTGGCAACAGGGAAATGATTGAACCAAGGCGAAACGATACTTCGCCACAAGCTGAGTCCAATTGAGAGAAGGGGGTGAGGATTTAGTGATGGAGGAAACCTGCAATGTATTGTCTGCAATTGGTCCAACCCTGACAGGGGCGAAGGAAACGCGCCTGGGGGGGTAGCGGCTGTGCCTCTATGAGAGCCCCAACACCCCCCCAAGCACTGTCACCGGAGCATGGCTCGGGGCGGGAAGGGTAGGGACCAAGTAGGAATCGGGGTGGGACAAGGAGCCAATGAACAAAGTCACTGCAGAAGGCATGGTGTCAGACCCAGCCACCCTGCCTCCCAAAGAAAGAGGCACACAGCGCAGTGGCAAAACACCCCCATGCCCTGCAACCAAGCCTTCCGTGGAAACATGTTGACTGAGCCTGAGCCTGTGGGGGGGGGGGGGGGGTACCGGGCTTTGCTCAAACCTTCTTTTTGCCTGATGTAAACTGTTCTTTCTTCTGCACCCTTTCTCCCAACCCTTTCTCTATTGCTTAGTACGGCACAGGCTTGTGCCTTACTTCAAACACTAAATGTTTGATGCTACATTGTAACGTATAAATTGACTACTTGTCATATATTCCCTAATAAATTCTTTGCCCAGCTGGGTATAAGAAAAGTGTACATATTGTCCGATTGTGGTCTTTATGTCATTGCTTTGAAATACTGTTTTAGGCTTAGGACCTTTGTTCTTTGAAATACTTGATACCCATGGTCCCAAGCCATTTAGTGGGTCCCCCTTGTTTGTTTAAAATACAATTATTAGTCCAGCATATCATTTCACAAACTTACAAACACAAATATACGTATCACAGGACAAGGTGTAAGCAGAAACAATTCCCAACAGGTATCATGTAAAGGCAATTTAAATAATATATGCAATTTGCATTACAAAAAGGAAGAAACAAGGAGTCACTGGAATTTTTTTGAAAAAGGCAGTATTATTCACCAATGAACAAAGGGAAAGGTCTTTCACATGGCAATACAGTTAAACAGCACTGTACAGAGCAGATCATGTAACAACCCAGTGGCACTTGGTGCAAGGTGCTATATACAATTGGTGATAGTGAAAGTGCAAGTGCTAAAGTGAACAGTGTGATCGACGCATAAAATCAAGTATTTACATCAAATAATAGCTCCACAAAAACAAGTTGTAATCACTTAAAACAAGATTGTTGAAATTTGAAAAGGAGCACAAAGCGTGATATGCGTCATATGATTTATGCTGTGAAGTCGACGGCGTTTCGATCCCCTTTAGTCGGGATCGTCATCAGGACAGGGTTGTCTATGGAATTAGTGCTGTGGGCGAGAGAAGGGCAAATGAGCGGATGACCGGGGACGGAGGCGTAGGGAGGTGGGTTGGTGGATGGGTGAAGGGTGAGTGGTCTGTGTTAATGAGGTATGAATAAAACAGTGAATTGGATGTGAATGTGGCGGGGGTGGGGGCGGGGGCGGGGAGTAGTTGGAGTGTTAATTAGGGGTGACTAAGGTATGTGTCGATATCAAGAGATATAGATAGGCGATTGGAGGGATACCAATAGCAATTAAAGCAATTGTGATAAAGTGAGCCAAGAGGTCAACTAACTGGTGCAAATTAAGTAATGAGTTGTGAGGGAGTGAAGAAGTGGCAACGGGGGGTGGGGGCAGGGGGGAGAGACTTACAGTAATACCCGGGCAGGGGAGCGTGGGTAACTCAGGTCCATGCGGTCGCTCAAGAGTCGAAAGCTGCGGGAGAGCAAGGGGGGGAAAAAATTGAGAGCCTGATCATGTACAGGATGTCGGCTAGAGGGACAACCTGAGGATCGGTGGAATTACCTGATCGTTGATTTTATCTGATCGGCGGGCGGGACGTGCAGCGCCTATGGGAGAGGAAAAGTACCGGGGGTAAGAAAGAGCCGGTGGCGTGAGAGACCGTTAAGTCATATTATACTTCGATCGCACAAGGTGTGCGGAGGCTGGGCTTACCTGAATGAATCAGGGCGGCGGAAGGCAATGGGGGCTCTTCTAGTGAGGGGCTGCTAGCAGTTAATGCTGGAGCTAACTAAGCAGGTACGAAGCTTACATCTAAATGAAGAAGCCGAAGGCAAGGGGCGGGGTGCGGTCGGCAGGGGAGGCGGGGTTGGGGGCGTGTCACAATGTTACCGAGGTAACACTGGCAAACAGGAAATGGCGAGGTAGAAGAAAAGCTCAGGGTATGTCGGATAGTTGTCAAGGCAACACTGACGGACAGGGTGCAAAGGGAGGGAGCAGGTCGAGGTTACACAAGCAATTATCATGTTAGAGAGAGACAAAGTACATAGTACAGGAGATATACACTTCAAAGTTCCGAAGTTTAGACAATTGTGGGATCGGTTAATTATGAGAACTAGGAGGGGTTGTATTTACATGTGATTGGTGTCCAGTTGGATAATTGGTCTGAAACCAGTGGGTTATTTAACATCATGGTAAATTCTATTGACAGGGGGAAGGAAACAACAATGGAGAATACAAGTAATTGAGGTCCAACTGGGCACATAATTTAAAAACCAGAGAGTTAAGTACATGACAGTAATCTAATTAGGTGGGCAGTAGACTTTAAACAGTAATAGTGTTAGTCCATTCATCAAGAGTGTTTAACCCATGGTTGACAGAGTCAACTCGTGCGATCCATTTACATTCAGCTCTATTGAGTAGAGTGGACATGTTCCCACCTCTGATGGGCAGTGTGGGTTTTTCAATAACCATCCATCTGAGATCTGTATCGGCATGTGATTTTTCCATGAAGTGCGTGACCAGAGGAGCAGTAAGTACTTTGCAGTTAATTCTGCTCTTGTGCTGTATTATCCGTTGTTTAACCATTTGAGTGGTCTGGCCAATATAGATAAGGTCACACGGGCAACGGATGGCATAGATGACATTTTGGGTTTTACAGTTCGAGTGGTGGGAGAGTTGATGGATATGTCCGTTGTAGATGAATTCTTTTGTGTTCGTTGTTAGATCACAGACACTGCAAGATTGGCATTTAAAATGTCCGATAACTGGGTTCAAGCCCCATGCAGCTGTGATAGTGTGTTTTTCAGTTGTGGGGGTTGGCCATGTAATAGCATGTACAAGATGGTTGGCGATGTTGTTGCTTCTCTGGTAATGAAAATAGAGGTGGTGCGTGAAATTGTTCATCAAATTGTAACACAGGCCAATTTTTCTTGATTATTTTAGCCACTTTGTTGCTGTCCGGGCTGAAGACGGAGACAAAGGGGATTCTGGTCATAGATTTTTTGTTATTAGGCATCAGTAGATCCTCACGGTGGTTGTACCATGCTCGTTTCTTTGCTCTTATGACCAAGCGTGTTGGGTAGCCTCTGTTGATGAGTTTCATAACCAAGACGTCTGCCTCCCTAAAATAGTCTTTGCGCCATTTGCAATTGCGGCAAATTCGTAAGAACTGGCCAAAGGGGAGTCCATCGCGTAGGCCTCTTGGGTGGTTACTTGAGTAATGTAACAGGGTGTTACGTTCCGTAGGCTTGCGGAAGAGGGATGTTCCAAGGGTCCCCTCCTCTGCATGGATAGTGACATCAAGGAACGGTAAGTCATTAGGTTTGGACTCACTCGAGAATTTTAGATGTTCTTGTGAAGTATTTAGCCAGTCAATAAAGGGTTGGAGGGTGTCAGCTGTTCCATTCCAGATCAATAAAATGTCATCTATGTATCGGCGCCACAGATGGATTTGGGGCCGATATGGGTTGATGGGGTTTAGGATCAGCGATTTTTCCATGTCATGTACAAATAGGATGGCAAAGTTGGGGGCGAAACAAGCGCCCATCGATACTCCCTTGATTTGCAGGTAGTATACATTTTTGTACATGAAGTAGTTGTTTTGCAGGGCCACACGTAGAAGGTCCATGATAAAGTCAGTGGGGATCTTGGTGAGTTGAGGTCTGGCGAGTAGGAGATTCCTGATTACTTCGAGACCTTCACGATGAGGGATATTGGTGTAAAGGGATTCGATGTCCAAGCTCGCCATTATTTGGGTGTCCAGGTCAAAGGGCTGGTCTTCTATGGCATTGATCAGGTCCATTGTATTGCGTATGTAGGTGTCTGTGACAGGTACAAATTCCTTGATGACAGAGTCCAAATATTTCCCCAGAGGTTCCAGGATGGAGCCGCATCCTGACACGATGGGGCGTCCAGGTGGGTTCCTTGCATCCTTGTGTATTTTGGGGAGGACGTATAGGACTGGTGTTCTGGGGTGTGGGTTGTTCAAGTATTCAAATTCCTTCTTGGTTATAATGTTGTTGTCTCTGGCTGCTGTTGTGATAGAAAGAATCTTTTGTCTGATGTCCAACAAGGGGTCTTTTGAGAGAGTCCGATAATGTTCGGTATTGGTGAGTTGTCGTTCAACCTCTCTGTCATATTGTGTGTTATTTAGAACGACAATTCCCCCGCCCTTGTCAGCGGGTTTGATGACAATCTCAGAGTTATTTTGGAGGGAATTGAGAGCTTCCTTTTCAATCAAGGGCAGATTGTAAGGCAGACCCCCCAGGATATTGCGGCATGGATTAGTACATTTAGCGGCACAAATATGGAAATTTAGCGGCACAGATATCAAAATTTAGCGGCATTTTTGCGGCACTTTATTTTACTCATAATCATTCATTTTCAGCCTGAAATCAATGGAAACTGTTTTAGCAGAGTATTCCACTTGTAATAGGCACATTTAAAGTATCTGCTGCTATAGGGAAGCACAGCTCCAGTCCTAACCTTGTGGGAGTGTGCTGTATTTCTCCCTGGGATGTTCTAGTGCCCATTTATGCATCGTGTCGGGGCACCGCTGCCTCGAACTGAGAGGCAGTACACCTCTTCCTCAGGCACCCTGTTTAGCAAATTTTTTAAATAGTGCTATGGGGGCCTTCAACTATAAGATCAGTAATGTTGAGGAAAGATTGGGTGCCACCAAACAGGTTTTGCTGGAAGAGAAGCAGGCTCTACCAGCATCAGAAGTCGCCTGCCCCAGTACTGAATCAAGTAACCTGAGTTGATTAAATACATCTGGGTCCTCCTGATGGAGGAGTTAATCCTTGTATTTCACATGAACTTGCAACTATTTATACAGATCCAGTTAATGCTGTAAAGCCTTTGACTAATTTTTCCCAGCTCAAACCCAGGTAAAAGTAAAAAAGGACTCTTTGCGTACTGTGCACCGAAAGTGCTGCCCAATTCAGTTGGCAGTCCAGTGTATGCCACTACTGCTGTAGTGAGTTTGGAGGTTTGGTCAGTTTCAACATCACAAACGCTGACTATACCCAGCATTCATGGGTAGACTAAAAGCAATTGAGTGTGCCAATGTGACTTGCCCACCTCTGATTACCTACCCACGTCAATTCGAAGAATTGAGAGTGCCACTGATGCCCCCCCAATCTTGTGGGACCATACAGCGCGCCTTGATTCGGATAGCTGAATTTCCAAGGAAACTAATACTGCATCACTTGTCCCTCAAGCTAATTCTGCTAGTTTTACTGTACTATCTTTCAGACTCTGGATGCACAGAGTGCACTGTCACCATGGGCTGTTCCCATTCGAAAAGGCTGCTGCAGATTTGGCACCGTGTTAGGCAGCGATTGCGTGTTATTAATTCAACTCTGGAGCATGTCAAAATATAACCTACCCCAAGATCCACAAGTACTCGGTAACACAAACCTGCACGGCAATGTAACACAGCTCCGTGTTTACTGAATGAGTCACGCTTCCTGCTTCGAATGATCGATGGCTTGATGGCTTCTGAATGAATCACAGCTCACAACCCCCTCAGCTGAGACTCTCTGGCCGGCCCTCTTGAAAGTGGTGTAAAGGATTCAATCATATCACGGATGCCTTTTTGCAGACACATGCCATAAATAACAGTGGCAAACGCAGGCACCAATGATGTGCAAAACAAAAGTGCGTGCCCGTGGACATGTCTGCATGCAAGCCTGGTGTGCTTGAAACCGGCTATTAAAAGATTCCTTCCATGTAGCATTCACCAGGGCAGCAATGGCTTTATTGCGGCAGTCTGCAAGAATACGTGTATTTCTGATGAAGGATTTTATGCCTGCTTCGGTTATTCCGTGCCACTATGCAGAGGCTCAACTTGAGCCCGATTTTGGGGAGGAGGAGGAGGGGTGTCAAATTCCTACAGCAATAGGCAGAGTGGAGGTGCCGGGGGCTTGAAGGTGTGAAAACAGAACAAAGCCTAATTAACAAATGAATGGTCTTTTAAAGACCTGTTAAGTACTCGGGTGCAGCTGCCTTAAGACAAGACGGCCGCCAGCCCGGGGCTATCTCAGCCCGTGCTGACAAAACACGACGGGGGAGGGAGGGGGGCTGAAGCCCTTTGAGCCTGCCACTGTGGGTAAAACATGCATCATGCCTGCCCCCGCATCCATGTATCGACGGCTTTTCAGTCTCTGGAATTCACAAATCTACATCTTCAACATGAAATTTGCATGGACCTTCAGTGTTTTGGGCGCATTTTCGAAATTTCGCGGGCAGTTTTGTAAAAATCGCGGCATTTTTACAAAACTGCCGATTTCGCGATTTTTTTGCAAATCGCGAAATCCTGGAGGGTCTGGTAAGGGATGAAACGTGGTGTGGTTTTAAGGTCCATTACTTCCTTCATGACTAGCCGTTCAAATGCCAGTATTTCAGGTGTCATTTGATTAGATGGGGGATTGAAAGTGGAGGGCAGCCGGAATGGAGAGATTTGATCCATTCTGGAATCTGGTTTATCAGCAAAGAAGTACTTTAACCGGATTCTTCTGAAGAATTTTAGGTTAGATTGCAACTCCAGGAAGTTGGTTCTAACGGTTGGTACGAATGAGAGACCTCGGGATAGAAGTCTAGTTTCCTCTGGAGTAAGAATATGGTCGGATAAATTGAAAATGGGGATGGACATGGCAGTGGTGGTTACATCCTGATTGTTTGTTACTGTGGTTGTCCCCATTGGTAGTACCGGTTGCGGGTTTGGCGGTTGCCTGGGACCTGGGGTTGGTACTGTTTGGCCCTGGTTTGTCGGGTTTGTGGTGGTGGTGGTTGTTGGCCGCGTCCTCGGCCTCGTCCTAAAAAAACCAGGTGGTAAAAGCGGCTGCGGTCCAGAGGATGCGGCGTCTGTGTCGTCTGCAGAGCTATTAGAAGAGACAGAGAACGAGACACGTTGATTATTTCTGAATCGTCCCCAGTTTTGGGTTCTGGGAGGGTTCTGTTGGGTGTTGTAGAATTCCTCGTTGAGGTAGGGGTATGTGTTTTCGACTTGATAGTTTTTTATGTCTTTTTCTATTTTGTTGACCTTTTTGTTGACTTCAAAAGAGTTGAAGGTGGCGATGGTGCTGTTGATTTTATCTAGGAGGCTTTTGGCATCAGTGAGGGTGGTATCAGCTTGGATGAGTTTTTCTAGTTCTTCAATTTCTTGTAATTCCAATCGGCTGTGTGCTATGGCTGTATCTATCCCCAGGACCATCCAGTGGCGGGAGCAGGTGGTCGCTAGATGGCTAAAGCTGGTTCTGAATTTGGGGTCCTGTGTGAAAATAGCCGGGGTGTTGCGGATTTGAAGCCCTAGAGGAATGACGCCTGAGCGTAAGTAGTCCGTAAGCATTCGAGCATGCAGATCCGTCCTGATCTGTTTCTTCTTCAACTTTTCAAGTTTGTCCAGTAGGACACGGGAGGTGTTAGGGGCAGTGAATGTGGTCGCGGACTGAGACGTGCCCGACAGTAATGAGGGACCGGTCAGTCAGGACAAGGTGGCACACAAAATAATAAGGGATAAACTATACATATTTATCTATGTACATCATACTAGTGCATTATATACATTACATATGAACAAACCTAGTGTACTCTACAAAGGAGAAAAATAATATTAAATCAACTATATTCACAAAACCTTCAAGTGATATAAAGCTGCAAAGGAAGTCCTCTCAGCGCCTAAGTTATGAATTCTTTATACACAATAATATAAGAGAGAGAAAAAAGGTGCCAGAGATGAAACACAATAATCAATGTTAGCGGACTCCTTAGAATGGTGTTGACGCGGTCGCGTTTCTGCCAAATATTTCTTTAGGCTTCATCAGGACACGGGTACTGGAAACTTAAGGGACCTGCCCACAGGACAGGAGATCCTAGGTGGATGCGGCAACCTCCTAGATAGTTGTACACATCCACAACAAATGAATGGGAACGTCCACTCGAATGTCCGCTATAGCGTCAGCCAATTTACACAGGGTCTACTTGTTTTGCGTTCAGCTCCTTAACTAAGCCGCCTCAATGAACGGAACCACGGCACATCCAAGCAACAAAACACTCGGACCTGCACCCATCTCATATAAAGGGGCGGCATAATATAAAAAAAACCTCCCTCCAAATCGTAGTTTCTCTTGTACTTGTGAAGTGATAAGCTGTGTGCCTTTGTTTTCCCTTTTTTTAAAACTTATTTTACCCAAGCAATTCATTATATCCGCAGACATTTTCAATATATAATGCACATTGAATCAATTACATCATTGAAAACAGACCGTCCATAAGTATATCTGGGCAATGGTAACCACAAGTTCTCGCTTCAGATTTTTAAAGTGAAGGTGCTCATACTAAAGCCTAGAAAATGTAATAATCAAAAGGGCCTGGGACATGAAGTGGACACAAATCATAATAGTACAATAAACAAGTCTGTTCTGTCTGTCTACTTAGAATACAAACCTATAAAATTGTTCCGAATCCGATACATTTATAGCAACATAAATAGCATGGTTTGGTATTATATACTTAAGTTTCTATCGACCTACAATTCATGAGCAGCCGTAAAAGACCGAATTCCCCCATTGACTAAACTCGTCAAACCAGCTCCATCAAAAAGTTTTTCGGATTAATAATCCTAATGCTCCAGATGGTAAAAGCCAGTTCTTAATCAAGATCTGAAAGTGCATGTGCTGATTCTCACACATAAATAGCAGCGTTGCTTGTCCTTCATTAAAGCAGCATTTCGATTACTCTGAGGATACTGAATATTTTTTAAAGTGCAAAAGATAGACTGCAGCTCTATATAATCTGGTAAATCTTGTATCAAACATCATGGATTGCACCAATCCAATCCTTTTGACTTAATACTTCAACTAAGGGGATTCTTACTAATTCCTTTGCATCCTTGGTTTTTAAAAAGAAAATCTTGTAATTAAAGAAATAGAAAAATAAAAAATCATCGCTAGCCCAATCTAAAGGTCTTTATCAACTCCATAAAGGACCAAAGTTGATTGTAGGAGTACAAGTTCACAAAGACTATGAGACCTTTATGAGCCCATCTAGCCATAATTGTGCCCTGAAATACAGATGGAAGAAGTGATGAAGCAGTCTCCTCTTAACCTGAGCCAAGGTCTTATATGCTGCTTTTAAAATCTTGAACCTAGTTTTCTTTTAATAGCTAGGATAAATGTTTTTACCAGGAATCATTTAGCTAAACTCCCCAAAATCAACACATATATTGGAGTTTCTGCCATATTAACCCAGTTTGAACCACTTGAAATTAGTATCCCCATGCTTTGCAACATACAAGGCCAATATTAAAATGTATGATTGGGAATCGACCATCCACAAGGCTGCCTTGGCAGAACCATATATTCAGCTTCCCTCCTTGGTTTCTGATATCACCACAAAATGATAAAGTGCGTGAGCTTTTCAAATTGGAGACCCAAAATGTGCTCATCTTCAACAAGATGGTCTTAAAAAGGATACCTTTGGCAAGATAGTCCATTTTCAAGACATCGCACTTTCCAATTAATTACAGTTGTAGATGATTCCTTCTATCATGATCTTGCTTAATACTACCTAATAATGTGACATATTCAGTTCCACCACTTGATCCAGGTGAGCTGTTAACTTAACACCAAGATGCATCATGTCAGCCATCACCCGTTCCCTCCGTGCATATCTTTTTTTTTGTCCTCATTTAATTTAGACCCGGAGTATGCCCCAAACTGCCTAGCTAAGATTTCAGTTTCTGGCAGCGCAGCCGATGGATAGGTGGATGCCAATGCAATGTCATATGTATATGCAAGAACTTTATACTCAACCTGATTGGCAATGACCGGCTTAATACACAAAAGAGTACCTAAAGGTCGAAATTACCACTCAACTGTAGATACAGCCCCAACACCATGCAGACAACAAAGTGGGAACAACCAGTGTGAACTAAGTGTGATAATTGAGTTGAAACTCGAGGGCATAGGGAAAAATTCCCATCAGAAACCACACTGTACCGCCCTCTTTTGCATCATTTGGGTACTCCTTGCCCAGGAGACATAACAGAACAAAACAAACGGCTAGTTGTAATCTTTGCCGTATTCAAATGTGCATAGAGTGTACTTATAAAGGGAGGTAGTGTAAAAGTTTACCGTATTGGTGTGGCTAATGAAAAAGCATTGTTAACTGTGGTTGTTTAACAGTTCTTGGGAACTGTTATCCAGGATTAAATAGAAAGCTGAGCTGGAGGAAAAGCTCCTTCAGGCAAACTAAATGCTCATCAGAATAAAATATACCAAGTATAATACCAGGTGTAGTGTAATCAGGCCAGATCATCCTAGCCAGAACCTATCCCCTGCAAATATTCCTAAAAAAAATGAAATTTGTCCTGCCACACCACCTTCAGTTTTCCTGAATTAATATTAAATAGGCCTGCGCACCCTTATCCTTATAGAGTTGTATCAATTGACAAAGAAGCCACCTCCTCTCCACAGTAAAATGGAAGAAGTACAGCCTAACAGATAATTTACACCCCTGCCCATTCCGATCTGGGCATGCCAGGTCTGAGATTGCTAGGCGAAGCAAAAAAATTGACAAGGTAAACTAACATTGCCCTAGGCTTCACACCTTCTTGTTCAACCCAGAAGTTTTGCCTAAAGGGGAGCCTATGGACCTGCTGGACCTCCAAGTCCCAATGCCAGTCATAGCACTCTAAAGGCTCCTTTGAAGAGACAGAAATCCATTTACGGAAGACTTATCCTTCCAGCCCTTCGGGGATACCCAGAACTCTTGATTATCCTCATCAGACCAATCCAAATGATCAGACAGTGCAAGAAATGATCCCCTGAGCCCACTTCTGAGCATTGCTTGTATGGAATGCCAGAGAACAATTGTTGCACAACACCTTCAAGTGACCTACCAGCTGACTGGGTACTACTGCTGGGCCCTAAGGTACAGCCCGCTCATCCAGGGTGTCCTGCATAGTTGCGCTTATCCCAGGAGTTGCAGGGGAATAAAATTGAGCCCGATTTTGATGGCTGTCTGACCATAACAGACGACTTGTCTGATGCAGTCTGACTGACACCTGCTGCTGCTTCTGCTGTCCGACTGACTGATTACAGTGCATGCAGTAGAAGGCAGCAGGCGGAGGGACTGTCTGATGCTTTCCGACGGGCATTAGAAGCACTTCATAATCCTTAATGATGGTGGCTCTGCCATCTGAATTATGTCTGTTTCCGACAGCCATTTGTTGTTGGCCTTTCGACATGGAAAGGCTGTTGTAAATTGACTTTGGGGGCCTTCAGAGTCATTGCTGTCCCCTGATCTCATGGAAGATACCCAGCAGACTGCTTGGAACGACAGCCACCTCCAAATGCAATGCAGTGGGGTCACTCCTGTAAACAGCCAGATAGCCGAATGCTAGCAAAATCAATCCCTGCAGTCATCCTACTAGAGCAGTCTGCAAAGGCAGCATTTAAAATTTCAGTGGGCTCTGTAGGGAGGTAGGTAGAAACAGCTGTCACATGGCCTTCATCTTGCTTTCTCCCTAGTTAAAAAAAAGAATGTGGTCATAACTTTCACTACCCAGTGGTGACAAAGTGCATTTGTTTTCCCTTTGCATTGGCATCTAGTTTTTTTTTTTTTTTACGGAGTTTTATATAACGTAAACTTGACCCGTAGGTTTCGGGTGTCAGAGCTCTCTACATAGAACCAGTTGCGTTGCATTGTGTGAAAATACATTAATTTTTGTTAGGCTCGGGGAGATAAAGTGATTTGCTCAGATTCACAGGATGTTCAGCGTAGTTGCCGAAACTCAAACTCAGGGGCATATTAGCAAGGGCACTATCGCTGCTTTAGCGGGCCTTTTTCCCGCTATAGGTGTGATAATTTTGTCGTCCTATTAGCAAGATGTTGCTAACAGCAGTTAGCAACAGTTTTCCGGCGATAGCGACCATGTAAACTATCGCCATGCATGGAAGCGATAAATATCGCTAATGATATGCGAAGTAGGTGTACCCTCGCTAATTCTCACGAAAAAAGACGCTAACACACTATCACAGTATTAGCAATGATCGCCTGGACCTGCTTAGCGATATAAAAAAGTCGGGCTAAGGCCCCTTAGCTGGAGATAAATTAGAACTGCTAAAACTAGTTCTAAAACTGAAAAACTGGAGATAAAAGAAGTCAAATAAGGGAGACCAGCCCAGACACAAAGCTGAGGACTTGCAGATGCCATGGAGGCACTAATCATTCATCTCTGAGACCCACAAAGGCAACAGCCACCCCTGCCACCACTACCACTTCCTGGACCACCTCCAAGGCAGCACCGAAGATGACAGCGGCCCCTGCGCAGATGTTTCATCCTTGGTGACCTACAACTAGAGGATGTCATAGCCCACTACATGCTCAAACAGACATCCATTGATTACATCCTGAACCAGATAGCCCACAGGCTGACACCACCAACCCAGTGGATAACTAATATCCCCCCGCAAAGAAAGCTGCTGGCCGTGTTGCATTTCTTGGCCTCAAGGACTTTTCAACCTACAACATCCAGACTTGGAGGAGTCTCACAGGCATCCTTCTCAATATTCCTCCCAACTGTGTTGGATGGCATAATCAGCCTGATGCCCCAGCAACTCTAATTCCCCAACACTGTGCAGGAACAGCTCCTGGTCAAGCAAGTATTTCATGTCCTAGCAGGATTCCAACAAGTGCTGGGCGCAATAGACTGCACACCTGTTCGATTTGTGCCCCCTGCGGACAGTGCACACATATATCGCAACAGAAAGCACACTCACTCCATGAATGTGCATGCGATAGTGGACCACCGTGGACTGTTCAAAAATGTCATAGCCAAGTTCACAGGGAGTGTGCATGATTCGTACATCTTCCAACAGTTCATCATAAATCTGCGCTTCCAGGATGGGACATATGTAAATTCAGTCCTAGTTGATAAGTACCAATCCAACATACTACTTGCATCAACATTACAGACATGCAAAACAAATGTGTGAATGTCCATGTCACAATATCCCATACAACAGGTCAAACAACATCACACTAACACCATGAACTGTGGGAACTGCAGCTAGATACGTTGATCAACCTCACTCTAAGGCGTAGACCCTTGCCCTCCCCACAGCAAATGTGGTGAGAGGTTGGAAACATGCATGTGTGATGGAGAAACATTACTCACAAAAAGTTGAAACACAAGTCCCACTGTGCATGTCTTGTGCTGGACAGGCTGAATAAATCCCACAGCAGATGTTGACATGTTGCCACATATTGTGCAAATGTAGCCCAGCTTGACGTCACTTACTGTGTGTGACCCAGTAGCACACAACAATGTGGGAAAACTTGTGAAGGCTTAATGGAGGATGCAGAGGCAGGCGAGGCAGATGCAGGCCACTGGGTACACCTGTAGGTACATGGAGATGGAGGCTTCAAATATGGTGCACATGTATCTAGCTTAGTGGTGTGTACATCTGAAGGCAATGGTATCAAAAAAAGGAGAGTAACCCTTTCGTATCAAGGGAACTGGGTGTATACAGCTAAACAAATAAAGGGGGTTCCCTTGAGTTATTACTTTCTTAATTTGGACTGGTCAGTCCACTGTCCAATATGTGACCCGCAAGCATTCAGTTACTTCAAACTTACATGGAACCATCAAAAAGAGCACTTACAGTCTAAAATCTTATGTAATACGTTGCCGGAAAATTTGTATGTTGTAAACAAATTAATTTTTATTGTTTATAAAAACAAGCCAAATATATAAAAAAGCTTTTTAGTTGAAAACATGCACATACATATATTTCTTATGACAGTTATTCTTATTTGCATCAGTGCACTGTTAGTTTGAAAGCACTCTGTCAATTTACAGGTATATTACTTCATGGCAAATTTTTTTTTATAAGCAATATATTCATACACATTCATTTAAAAAATGATTAAAAACCAAGTCGACGCGTTTCGGTGGATCTCTGCTGTGCGCACCACCTTCTTCAGGACAAGATTAAACAGTTCTGTGAAAATAATTATTAAAAAACAATATCAAACTTTATCCTCGGCGTACGTTTACAAAGAAAAATATAACAATCTAACCATACATAATTTATGTACCGGTCTTCCACAGACCGTGGACCGTTGTTGGCTCATCCTATACAAAAGTAGATTATAAGTACATGGCTGTTTGCTGTCTTGTAATCCTGTTGGTCCTGTTATTAGTTACATATACATTTCTTAAGTAATACAGATGCACCATTTCCCTGTGCTGATTTTGTGATCTCAATGCCTTCCATGCATCCCCACATTCATACGTGTTGTAGTCTGATCTAGCTTCACATTCAGTCTGTTGAATTTTTTATCAAGGGCCTCATGCATGCACTAGTTGAGTACCCACCTTTTGGGTTGTCTTTATGCAGCTTTAATCATAGACCTCCTAATCAATTGAGGTGCTGATTCCAGGTGATTTTATAATTCCTGTATCAATAATAGACAGAAGTATTATAGTCACGAACTCTTGTAGCCCTTCAGTTTGTGTGTCGCTACATGATACTTACTAGTAGGAATAATGACCCATGTTAATTCATTTATTCGTTCATTAGGGGCTTTACGTCCCCGTGATGGGTTGAATCAGTTCTTTAGAGTACAGGAGGGCACCTATTCATAAGGAACCTTTAAAACTGTTTCAGGTGCATGTTCTAGTAATCGAATCTCTTCATACAGCTGTATTTAGTAATAATGAATTTAGTCTTACCGGTTTAAAAAGTGATTAGCTGATATAAACAGTTTATTTCTTTACATCTGAGGTTATGCTGGGGGTTGCTTCAGTCTTCACCCTTTCAGCATGCAGTTCTATAAAATAAATTATTTAATTAGACATATGCTGTTTGGTTCTAAGGTCAGCATATTTGTATATTAGTTTATCTCTCATCATGAAACATATATCATAATGTTTCAAAAAGTATGTATCTCGCACTCTGTGGTCGTTATTATAACCCCATGTCCCTAACGAGTTGATGAGTTATTGGCTCTAACATTACTACACAACACTCGTTCAAAATCACGTTGTTTGTGTGAAAACATTAATGATTAAGGCGGGTTTACTCTCTTCTCGGATGCTCCGCTATTATACATGAGAAGGGAATTTTCTATTCTCAAAAACACAGGCTAAATTTTACCTAATTACAAGCATGCAGAGGTTCTAAACGGTGGGGGAGTCACATCTAATACCCAGTATCTCTCAGCGTTTATCTACAAATATACCGAGCGTGGTCACACCCTTTACGTGTGCCGCGCGGTATCCTTCCCTCGTCCTATAAGGGGCGCCCCGCCTTTTTAGGACCCTTTAAAAAACCTTCGGCGTGAGCCCCTCTTACCTGGTGCCTCTCTGTGCGTCTCGTCTCTCATGGGTTCTGGTGGGTTGTATGGCTCAATTACTTCCTGTTTTTTATGCGGTCACGTCCGATCACGTGATACCACTCATTACGCCCCTATCACTTTGATATGGAGAATCTTTCGGCCATCTTAGAATGGTATTTTTAGGCAATGTATATAATGAGGTCTCTACCTCTTGTGAGGTTCAAAAGTACATTAAGAAAATATGTAGGAACATTATGTGGAATAAAAACAGATGTTTTACCCACCTTCTGCTACATATTGCATCCGTTTATGTGTTATGTTATTCAAAATAGACCCTCTTGTGATTCACCTATCACGGGCAGCAAGTCCTATTTACAGCTCCTAAATCGGGGTATTAGTTATTCTACATATTCCCGTTGTTAATCACATCATATTATGAGTTATCTCTTTATAAACATTCAAAATGAGTGATTACTCGAGGTAATATGGTTTGCTCTCTCTTGGGCGTATCAGTCTCTAGTGTTGCTCTGTCTGCCCAGCCACCAAAGATGGTTAACTTGTTGGTATTAGAGAGAGATCATCGTAAGTAAAACTCGGGGCCAAGATCTGCTGATTTTACTTATACATTCTTTCCCATTCTTCCCTATTATTTAATCCATGTGTGAATGTTTTAAATTTACACATGTAGAATTGCTCTCTTATTTTTCTTTTCTTTTCGATATTACCTCCTCGCTTGGATAGTTCTATTTTTTCTATGATACACCATCTGAGATCTTCTATTTTATGTTTTGTTTTCAAGCCAGTGTTCAGTGAGGGGGGCATTATATTTGTTGTTTTTTAATGCTGATCTATGTTCATTTAGACGTGTCCTGACTTCTCTGCCAGTTTCCCCTATATATCCTAAGCCACAAGGGTATTGGATAAGATAGATGACATTTTTTGTTCTGCAGTTAAACATTTCCCTAGCTGTGTGTTCAATTTTGTTTATTGTTATTTTTTGTCCTGCAATGATTGATTTACAATTAACACAACCGTTGCATGGGTATGTTCCTATTACCTTTTTGTCAGTATCTATACTTTTTTGGTAACCAGTCTTTTTGTCTTTATATGTTTTGACTAGTCTATTTCTGATGCTCCGATATCTTCTGAATGAAAACAGGGTTTTTTCCAGTGTTGCCATGTTTTTATCTTGTAACAAACTCCAATTTCTATTAATAATATTTTTAATTTTGTTACTAAGTAATGAGTAGTTAGTGACAAAGGTGATTCTGTTCAGTTCAGCTCTGTGACACTTTTCATTATCAGACAGTAAATTGCGATTGTAATATTTAGCTCTTTTGTATGCCTGCTTGATAATTCCCTTGGGGTAACCTCTGCTGGATAATTTCCTTTTTAGATTGCCGGCATGTTTTTCAAAATCTCGTTTGTCTGAGCAGTTTCTGCGGAGACGCAGAAACTGCCCAAATGGGATGTTGTCTTTTTGACATCTGGGGTGTTCACTGTCATAATGCAGCATGGTGTTCCTGTCCGTTGGTTTTACATATAGATCCACGCTGAGTATATTGTCCTTATTTTGTATTTTAATGTCTAGAAACTCACAGTATTCTTGACTCATATTATGTGTGAATTTCAGGTTAGGGTCACCACAATTCAACCAGTCAATAAATTCTAATAGGGTTGCTTCATCACCTGTCCATATAAAGAAAATGTCATCGATGAACCGTGACCACTGGGTCACGTTTTCAAAGAAAGGGGCCGCCTCATTGTGTATGTGTTTATTCTCAAAGGCACCAACATAGAGACACGCCAGGCTCGGCGCACAGGTAGCCCCCATGCTGGTGCCCTTGATTTGGCAGAAAAAATCATCCTCAAAGATAAAAATATTATTCATGAGAATTAACTCTACCAGTTCCACTATAAAATAAGAATGTTCTGATAGGTCTCCATTTGTGTCCATCAGGACTTCCTTAACTGTATTTACTGTTGCTTTCTGCGGAATGTTCGTATATAAAGCCTCAATGTCGAGGCTTACCATCCATTGGTTGGTGCTGTTAAATTTAAGGCCTTCAACCTTTTTTATCATTTCGGTGGTATTTTTTATATAAGATTTTTGTAATGCTACCAACGGTCGTAGGAATTTATCTACGTAAATACTCAATGGTTCCGTGGCTGAATTTAGACTAGAGACTATTGGTCTCATGGGGGGGTCGGTTATGCTTTTGTGGACTTTGGGAAGTCCATAAATTGCTGGAAGTGTTGGGCCTTTATTATATAAAAAATCATACTCTTCACTGCATATAATTTGGTCTTCTTTTGCGAAGTCGAGGATTCTTTTTATATTAATTTGTAAATTTTTCCATTCCTCTCTATTTGATTTTCTGTAGTGTTCATTTACATTTAACAAAGACCTCATTCTTTTGTTATAGTCATCTGTGTCCAGTAACACGATACTCCCACCTTTGTCTCCTGGTTTTATTGTGAGCTGGTCAAATTTTTCTAGATTTAATAAAGCATCTCTACATTCCTTGGATAGATTGTTATTATACATTTTAAGGTCTAAATCCAGCAGATCTTCAATATCTTTTTCCACAGCTCTTGCGAATAATTCCACATTTTTATGTACCATGGTACAAGCTGGTATCCATGTTGAGGGTGGCTTAAGACCTGAGCGATTTATTTTATCATTTGGCTCTTTATTCAGGAAAAAATATTTTAACCTGATTTTTCTAAATACATTTTTTATGTCTTTCTGGATGTCATAACTGTTAGGTTTAGACGTGGGTGCAAAACCTAAGCCTAAATTTAGTACTACCTCCTCTGGTTTATTTAAAACTTTTTTGGATACATTAATAATTGGAGCTTTATCATAGGGTGTTAATCCCATTGTTTCTGGCTTCTCGTTCTCATGTAGGGGGGTTTGTGCTGGTCGTCGGTAGTTCCCTCGGCCCCTCCCTCTGTTTGGTTTGGTCTGGATTGTTGTTGTCCTAAAAAAGGTCTTTGTTCCCTGTGTTGTCCTTGATTATTCTCATTTCTGTTCTTGTCACTGAGTTGACCTTCATCCTCTGATTCAGTGCTTACATATGAGGTATCGGAGAAACTCACGTTTTTCTTATTACCTCTGGGGCGATATGGGTACCAGGTTTTTTCTGATGGGTGGTATCCTGTGCTGGGGTATCATAGTAGTCTTTTTTAGTGTAGGGATAAATTAATTCTCTACTAAATCTAGATACATCTTTGATTAGTTTATTAGTTTTTTTGTTAATCAGATACTCTTTATAACCTTCTACATCAGATTCTATTTCTTTGAGTTTACGTTTTGCCTCTTCTAATGCATTACTCATGTTTGCTTTTAGTTCTTCCTCTAATTTATCTAGCTCTCTTTTTCCTATTAAGATAAATTCTTGTGCCGTGTCAATTATTAACAGCATCCGGTCCCTGCTGCATCTGTTTGCTATCAGGGTCCAGTGCTCTATGAATTTATCATTTTTTACAAAGAGGCCAGGTTCATTCTTAACCTGTAGTCCAATGGGAATAATGCCCTTTTTACAATATTCAATTAGGAACTCCGCATGTAGTTCCGTACGTGTCACCTTCTTTTTAAGGTTCCAAAAATTATTCCACTTTTCTGCATTGCTATCCGTCAAGGCAGAGGTGTTAATGTTTTTGGAGTTACCAATAATTTTTGAAAATTGGTCTTCAGTGAAACCAAAGATTTTTATCGAGTCCATTGTGGGTTACACAATGTTGTGACTACCTCTCCGGCTAACCAGCCGTCCAATAACAGTATAAAAAAAAGGAGAGTAACCCTTTCGTATCAAGGGAACTGGGTGTATACAGCTAAACAAATAAAGGGGGTTCCCTTGAGTTATTACTTTCTTAATTTGGACTGGTCAGTCCACTGTCCAATATATGACCCGCAAGCATTCAGTTACTTCAAACTTACATGGAACCATCAAAAAGAGCACTTACAGTCTAAAATCTTATGTAATACGTAGCCGGAAAGTTTGTATGTTGTAAATAAATACATTTTTATTGTTGTTTATAAAAACAAGCCAAATATATAAAAAAGCTTTTTAGTTGAAAACATGCACATATATATATTTCTTATGACAGTTATTCTTATTTGCATCAGTGCACTGTTGGTTTGAAAGCACTCTGTCAATTTACAGGTATATTACTTCATGGCAAAACATTTTTTTATAAGCAATACATTCATACACATTCATTTAAAAAATGATTAAAAACCAAGTCGACGCGTTTCGGTGGATCTCTGCTGTGCGCACCACCTTCTTCAGGACAAGATTAAACAGTTCTGTGAAAATAATTATTAAAAAACAATATCAAACTTTATCCTCGGCGTACGTTTACAAAGAGAAATATAACAATCTAACCATACATAATTTATGTACCGGTCTTCCACAGACCGTGGACCGTTGTTGGCTCATCCTATACAAAGGTAGATTATAAGTACAGGGCTATTTGCTGTCTTGTGTTCCTGTTGGTCCTGTTATTAGTTACATATACATTTCTTAAGTATTACAGATGCACCATTTCCCTGTGCTGATTTTGTGATCCCAATGCCTTCCATGCATCCCCACATTCATACGTGTTGTAGTCTGATCTAGCTTCACATTCAGTCTATGTTGAATTTTTTATCAAGGGCCTCATGCATGCACTAGTTGAGTACCCACCTTTTGGGTTTTCTTTATGCAGCTTTAATCATAGACCTCCTAATCAATTGAGGTGCTGATTCCAGGTGATTTTATAATTCCTGTATCAATAATAGACAGAAGTATTATAGTCACGAACTCTTGTAGCCCTTTAGTTTATTGTGTGTCGCTACATGATACTTACTAGTAGGAATAATGACCCACGTTAATTCATTTATTCGTTCATTAGGGGCTAAACATATATCATGTTTCAAAAAGTATGTATCTCACACTCTGCGGGTCATATATTGGACAGTGGACTGACCAGTCCAAATTAAGAAAGTAATAACTCAAGGGAACCCCCTTTATTTGTTCATCTGAAGGCAATGGCCAACCAGGTGATCACATATGCTGAAGGTTACGTCACCAGAAGGATGGCCAATATATTCCCTGTGTAGATGATGTACCAGCTGCTGATTGTCATTGTTGGAAATCACAGAAAACCCTCATGGAAGTAAGTGTGTGTGTGTGTGTGTGTGTGTGTGTGTGTTGATGGTGAATAGGAGCCTCATGTCAATGTTGGTGGTGCTGTCCCATAATATCCCAAAGCCTGCACCAGCTCTACCACATGTATTTTATTATTATTATTATTTAAGAAGCTTATAAAGCGCGCGGCTACCCCCGACGGGGGTGTCCCGGCGCTGAGAGTACAAGTTAATCACAGGAGGGGCTACCAGGTTCAAAACCATCCTAGCCTGAAGTTACAGAGGTCACAGGCTCGCTTAATCAGAGTTTGGTGAACAGCCAGGTTTTTAGTTTACGTCGGAAGACATGCTCTGACTTGATGAACCTAAGGTCCAGAGGAAGGCTGTTCCAGTACTTGGCCGCCGTCACTCCGAACGTTCTGCCACCACTCCTGGTGAGCCTAAATCTGGGAGCCACCAATAGGCGGAGGCTGTTTGATCTCAGATGTCTTGCTGATAAAGATAATTTAAGTCTTTTACTCAGGTAAGCCGGGCCAATTCCATGAAGAGCCCGAAAGGCAAGGATCAAGATTTTGAATTGAATGCGTCGGGCGAATGGAAGCCAGTGTAGGTCGTTCCGGTATGCTGTGACCGAGTTGCGGGTAGGGATGTTTCCTATAAGTCTAGCTGCCGCATTCTGAGATGAGATAGAGGGGGGCACCGGCGTAGAAGCTGTTGGCATAGTCCTGATGTGCCGTAACAAGAGCATGGACAATCGTTTTGCGGGACGTCTGGGGGAGATAGGGAAAGATCTTCCTAATCATGCGCAGCTTACCAAAGCAGGCCGCGGTAACTTTGTTGACCTGAGCTTTGCAGGACATAGCGTTGTCAAAAAGGAAGCCGAGATTGCGGGCTGACTGTACAGGACTGGGAGGGGGGTTCAAGACAGTAGGCCACCACAAGGTGGCGGGGGGGGCTGATTTCTGGCTAAAAAAGAGCACCTCCATTTTATCCGTATTGAGGGCCAAATGATTAGAAGCCATCCATGCGCAGATGTTGCCAAGGCAGTTGCGAAAGTTGGAAAAGTGGGAGTCTGAGTGGTCTCTAAAGGAAAAGACAAGCTGAGTATCATCAGCGTATGAGACCACCCTGACCCCCCATGACTCAACTACCCTGGCAAGCGGGCCTAGATACACGTTAAACAAAAGAGGGCTTAAGGCCGAGCCCTGAGGCACACCGCACATAAGGGGTTTATCCTCTGATTCAAAGGGACGAAGAAGTACCCTTTGAGATCTCCCTGAGAGGAAAGATTTAATCCATGCCAGGGCCGTGCCACCAATCCCCAACTGCTGTAGGCGAGTCGCAAGTATGTCATGTGACACAGTATCGAATGCAGCGGACAGGTCGAGGAGGACCAGCATGGCCTCCTCGCATCTGTCCACTGATTCCCGGATTGTCTCAGATACCTCCAGCAGCGCAGTCTCGGTGCTGTATCCGGATCTAAATCCGGACTGGGAATCGTGCAGCAGCTGGTTAGTTTCTAGGTACAGGGCCAATTGTTTCTGGACCACTTTCTCTAGGATTTTGGCAGGTTTAGGCAGAAGAGATATAGGGCGATAATTACTGAGTGGGGAAGGATCCGCATCTGGTTTCTTTAAAATGGGGAGCAACCTAGCTTGTTTCCAGACTGAAGGGAACTGACCGCGGGCCAAGGAAGAGTTCCAAATGGAGAGGAGAGGGTTGATTAAAACCGGGGCGAGATTACCCATCACTTTGGCAGGGACTCGGTCTAATGGAGATCCTGACTTAACCTGGTTAAGTTGTTTCATGGCTGTATCTGGCGTCAGCTCATCAAAAAAATTAAATGAGCATTGATGGGGGTGTGACTCTTCAGGCCGAGGACTAGAAGGTGCGGAATCAAAAGAGGAAGATAATTTAATAATTTTTTCCTGAAAGAAATCTGAAAGTCCGTTACAAAGGGCTTGAGTGAGGGAACTCTGGTATTTCAAGGCAGGTGGGTTCACAAAATCCTTCACAATTGTGAAGAGAGTTTTTGAAGAATTCTCAGCCAGTTTAATAAGTTTTGAGAAGTATGCTCTCATCGTATACACCGATGCATCAACCAAGTTAGATGTTGGTGCTGACTTGAGTTGTCCTCCAGTGCCTGCGGTATGTAGCAGTTGCACAATGGGACATGGGTGCATGGCCAGTTGTAGATACATTTATACAAACATGTAGTCTTGTGCCATTGCTGACAACTGCAGTGTTGAGGTCGTTGCTGTTGTAGGTGGTGTGTACCATACCACAGGGTGGCTGTGCATCACCAACTCAGTGGTGGCCTACATATACTCAATGGTGGCTTGGGGTACAACAACAAGGTTGTGTGTGCGTAAGTGGACAACACACGTGCGTTCAGTGTGCCTAATGAACTATATGTAGTCCACACATGCAATAAAATTAGTCTCACATTCATCCTTTGTAAAGTGTATGCTCACCCTACTGTTTTGTCCCTGACAATAGCAGATACACAGATGGTGGAGCAAGGTGGAAAAAACAACCTGCATGTCTGCCAGTTCTCGATGCCTATTGTGAAGAGCCATGAAATTAGCCTTTTACAGAAGGCGGCTTCACATGGCTCAGTGCCAAGCACCACTGGCAACGAGCCCCAATGTCTGGCAGCCAAAAGTCTGATGGGCATATCATCAAGACCAGTGTCAAATTTTTGGCCGGTTTAGTGTCGGAGTTCAGCAACGAATATAATGCTGTATCTGATAATATGCCCCAATCTATGGTTGGATATATACAATGTGAGCTGCTGCATATTCAATAGATAGTACTGTTTCTCAGGTCAAATCATTGATACACCAAGGTACAAGAGATTCCACAAATCAATATGAGATGTGACCACTACATGTACTACGGTTTGCTGACTATGATGTGAAGAAGGTCCCGGACGTTGGAGAACCGGGCCTTATGGGCCTGGCGGCGCCAGGCATGCCTTAAATCCCCGAGTTCACCTGCCTTGTCGAACAGAGACACAAGACACTCTGTTGGGCGTACAAAACCAGGTTTATTAGCTGCAGCTAAGCACAGTTGTCTCAGAAGTACGTACACAGTAGATTCTGAGGAGGCTGCCACTTTAGTCCATAGCACACAATCTATTATAGCACACATATATACAGCGTTTACTCCCTGTACATACAAAGGAAGCCAATAGAAAAAGTTGGAAAACAAGCTATCAGGTGTCCCAAATACGCCCCACTCTCAAACTCCGTGTGTTACCCCTCCCAACAAATTAATCAGTGCTAGTACCGACAATCCAATTTGCAGGTGGCAGGGCATATTTGTGTGCCTCAAAGGATAGTTGTGTAATAAGAGAATACAAGGAGAGAATAGTGAAGGCCAGTCGGATAAGATAATGTAAGGAAAGAATAGGAGAAGCCAAGTAGTCAGTCGAGACAGGGATCAATCAACCCAGACATGGATTAGCGAACTCGGCCAGACCCTGACATCGGTTTCGTAAACAAGGGCAGGGGGTTACTCTTTAACCGAAGAGACACGTAGCAGCTGAGAAAAGCAAAAACACTCAGTTCGCCGTGCTACCTGAGTGAGGGCAACACAAAATGGCGGCTAAATACGGGACTAAGTCAGAAACTGAAGAACCTCAACCTGACTCAGGAATTGCAGTGTTCCTGAACATGTCCCTGCTACTTTACTAATTTGGCTCCCATACGGAATTTTGAGTCATGCCATATAAGAAAGTAATTCCCGTCGGTTTTGTGATTTGGGAGTTGACCAAGCGTATGAGGCCACCAGGCAGATGTCCATACAAATGACGCTCCTCCTACAGTCATTACCTCTGTTGAACTGCCATTAAGTTGCAGGCAGTGATTAGCTATCCATGCAGTAGCAGCCTCCATACACGGGGAAATTTGTTAGGCGATGAGGTCTTGCTTTTGGAACAGTGCGAAGATAAGCAGAGTATCATCAGCGTATGATGCAATTGAGACCCAGTGCACCTACACCATGCTGGAAAGTGGTTACAAATATAGATCAAACTGTTTGGTGTTCTAGATCGAGCCCTGAGGGTCTCCAAGTAGGAGGGGAGTACTTTCAGAAGAGAATCTCGCTTGTAACACATGAACGCCCCTTGATATAATGAAATAACTCATCCCTCTAAGGGCCAAGGTCTTGGCTCCACATGACTCCCGTCACTGGAGAAGTAGCCCCTGAGACCGTTTCAAATGCTGCACTGAAAAGCTACAGGATCTGTGCATCAGTCTGACCCATGGCTGCTCGTTGTCCCAGGGTTTCACTAGGCAAGAGCACTGAAATTTCAGTGGAGTGTGCAGCTTAGAAACACGATTGCGACATGTGTAGTAGGGCATTCTCAGTGCAATGGTTGGTGAGCTGTAGATTAACTACTTTTACAGCAACTATTCCCCAGGAAAGGTAGCGTTGAAATGGGCCACAAAGAAAAATACACTTCATGGTCCATGGGAGGTTTCATCTCAATGGACTGATCATGTCTTGTTGACATTCAAAGGGGACTGTACATGATTGGAATGAGTGGGAGAACAGTAATGACATTATTGGCAAGATGCAGTGACCTACCTGCATCTGAATTTCTGTGTGTGCAGGTCCCTGCAGTGAGCCTGTTATGACAACAGTTGCTAGCTTCCTAATCACATCTGTTGCTAGCACTCCAAACTCTTTTGTTTACTCCTTTGACTGCTATATCCATAGTGGTTATGGTGCCTATGCCCTGGTGAGCCTCCAGAGGAAATCCGTCACCTCATCAGACAATAAATTGAATAATCCATTACAGGACTCCTCAGATGTATGATGGGGCTTAGTCAATCTCACATCTCATTGTAAGACACTCAGTAAGCTAAACATGTTTGCAGATGAGTATTCAGACATATCAATTTCTGTCTCATAAAAGTTGCGCTGACTGCCCTATCAGTTTGCAACATTGTGATTGTACTTGATTGTAAGCCCCCTTAACTATGATACAATAGTTCTTATGCCATTGGTGTGTCAGCTGTTTGCATCTTTGCTTTTGCCTATAGTAAGTTTTTGTTGAACCTGGGTGCAGAGGCTATAGCTCTCCTGGCATTGTCATTGGACCATGGTGCTAACTCATTGAGTGCCTCTGTGAAGCAGGTTTCTACTGGTCTGTTGGCTATGTCAATGTCCTTACCCTATATGGGTTCATTTTCATGTAAAGCCAGTGCAAATGTCTTTGTTATAAATCATCCCACTGCCTGTGGGTCACTGTTTCATTGGGTTTGCATGTTACAACTTGACGTGGGATGTGAAAAGGGATACTATGGTGGTAGTACCATGGAAATGGCCACAAGCATTTAAAATTAAATTTTTGTCATGTCATTGAAGATGGTATCCAGGAAGTGCCCCGCTTTGTGTGTGGGAGATATGTCTCATCAGGTAGAGCACCATGAGCCCATCAGACTAGTGGTAACTCTGATTTCCCAACATCATCAAAGTGTATTTTGAGATACCCTAAGATGATGAATACATTGTGTCGTATTGCTCTATGTATCACTGAATACTTACCGGCTACTGAAGAACGGTGAGATCCTGGGCCAGTGGTGCGTGTAATCAGAAAGCATGCTATGTTATTGTCCATGATGGTGAGTGTGGATAAATAGCATTTACATTTGGATATGTCTGCCTCTCCCATTCTTTATGAACAGGAGGGGTATGGCCCTGAGGATTAGAGGGTAGGTAGGGCCTCAATATCAAACAAGAAATTTTACCTAAAGCTCAAATTATTTCAAAAACATTACTGATATATATTAAGATAAACGAAAATTAATACGTTTATCTTGGCAATGAATTTTGCCTTTTTATTTTGTCTTTTTTTGAAAGATTTTGCTTTAAATCACAAAAAGAACACATCTACTAAACAGAATATCACATTGGTACAAACAGTGCAACAACAAATAAATTGTCTCATTGTGCATATAACTACACATACACATTCAATACATTTAAACACAACCTGTGTTATATCACAACAAAATTATATTAGATACTGTTAGAACTGGGGGTCTCTAGTTGGCAGAGGTAGGTACCACTGTCCAAATAGGGACCCTTGCTTCTAGTCAGGGTAAGGAGAAAAACCTCTGAGATAACCCCTGCTCACCCTCTAGGTAGCTTGGCCCGAGCAGTCTAGACTAACCAGAGGCAATGCGTACAGTATTTGTACCAACACTCGCAGTAACACAGTGAAAACCCCAAAAACTGATTCCACAACAGTTTAGGAAAATAAAGATATTTATTCTAAACTACACAAGACCAAAACGACAAAAATCCAACATACACAGTTCAAGGATATGGTTTCAAAAGAGTTCTTAAGGTTGTATTCAAAGTTCTTTAAGTTGCGATAAAATAATCCACAGATGCGTGAAAAGTTCAGTTGCGTCACGTTTACTCACAGTACCTTTTAGTTGCAACAAAGTTCGAAAAACAGAAGCTGGTGCGGTGGAAAACAAGCGATGCGTTGCTCCTGAGACCCTGGGGAGGCGATGCGACAGCCCCACTGCAGCAGCGGGCGTGTTGCAACGAATCCGGTCTGTATGGGGAGGAAGGCCACTTGTTAGGATTCCGGTGCGTAGGTTCCGTAGGAAGTTTGTTCTCGCAAAGGCACGATGCGATGATCTCGTAGGTGCTGCAACGATCTCCGGGGCGACGATGCGCGGTCCAGCGGTGATCCTCTCTCTCGCAGCTCCTCGATGCGATGGTTCTGCGACGATGCTCGCAGCGACGTGATGCGGTCCGCAAGCAAGCGGGGCGGCGATCTCACCCAGCGACGACAGGCTCTGAGACGACACTCGCAGCGATGTTCGGCTTTCCCGCACCTGTCTGGTGCATTCCACAAATGAAGGATGTGACGGCTCTGGCAGCAGCGTCAGGCGCTGCGACGATCTCGACCTTCGTAGCGGCGGGAAACTTCTCGCACTGTCGGGGATGCGTTACGCAAGCAAGCGATGCAACACTTTTCAGTTGCAAAAGTCTCTCAAGCTTAGTTCCAAGCTTCCCAGCACAGGTACAACTTCCAGAGGCCCCACAACTGGATCAAGCACTCTAGGAAGGACAGAACTCTCTCAGCAGAGTTCAGGGAAGTTGGGGGTGAAGTCCTTTTGTTCCCGGGACTTCAGAACAAGGAGCCAGCTCTTCTTAGGCCCTTGGATATTCCTTCAAGACAGGGGACACAGCACACAGCAAAGTCCTTCCCCTCTCCTTGGCAGCAAAGCAACAGGTCAGTCCAGCAGAGCAACAGCAGGACAGTCTTCCTTCTTCAGTTTCAGCTTTCTCCTTGGCAGAGGTTCCGTCTTGATTCCAGGATGATCTAATTTTCTGTTGTCAGGGGTCCTGTACTTATATCCCTAAAGTCTTTGTTCTCTTAGTGCATGTGGGCCCTGAGCCCGGTCTGAACCAGTTCTGGGTGGATCCTGAGTACTTTGTTTTGCAGGCTGCATCTTTCCTTTCAGAGTGAGGGGCAGGGTCCTCAGCCGCCCAGCAGGAGGTGGAGCCAGCATTGTGGCAGGCAGGCACAGCCCTTTTCAGGCCCAGGTGCTAACTCCTCCCACCACTCAGGTTGCAATTGCATTCATTCAGCCTAGGGCTGACTCATCCAGCCTCCTGGGGAATCCCCCGCCCCTGTCACTCACAAACCAGACAGTCAATACACAAACAGGCCAAGGCACACAGAAGGGTCAGACAAGAGAACAGCAACTTTCTAAAAAGTGCTGTTCTCAAACACAGGATTTAAAAACCACCTTTCCTAAAAGATGTTATTAAATTCTGAGTTCAGGGATACTAGATACTTATGTCCTATCTCGTTCCTATGGGAAGAAATGCTGTTAGCCACTGTAGCCAGCATCCCTCATGTTAACCTATGGAGCAAGATAGCCTTACAATAGTGAAAAACGAAAATGGCTGTACTTCACTACCAGATCATGTTGCCTGCACTAGTACATGCTCTACCTTTCACATACACTGCACCCTGCCCAGGGGGGGTACCTTGGGCCTTCCATAGGGGTGACTGATGTGCACAAAAAGGGAAGGGTTAGGCCTGGTCAGTGGGGACACTGACCAGGAGAACATGGCAGTTTCTAAACTGCCCATAGGCACTGCAGTGGCAGGCCTGAGACACCATTTTAGAGCTACTCATGTGGGTGGCACAATCGGTGCTGCAGGCCCACTAATAGCATTTGCCATCACCAGCCCTGGCAGACTCAGTACACTTTACTAGGGACTTCATGGTGATACAAATATGCCAAACATGTATATCCAATCATGATAACACTTTACATAGAGAGCATATGCACTTTAGCACTGATCAGCAGTGGTAAAGTGCGCAGAGTCCTATTGCCAACAGCCACGGGTCAGGAAAAATAAGGGAGGAAGAAGCAAAAAGTTTGGGGATGACCCTGCAAGAAGGGCCAGTTCCAACAGATACATTCACACACAACAAATGATATGTCACAAAACAGTGATATATACATAATTGATCACATCTACTTATCAAAAAAGTAAATGGAAAAGCTTTAAACGACTAAAAACCCTTTAGCTCAGAGAATAAATGATTCTAATACTCTAAGCATTCGAGGACTCAAATTTTTCATTGATTCCATTGCCATTTAATATCATAGCCGACGCGTTTTAGTTCTGGTTTATGAGTTACCGGACTCTCATCAGGGCTGGATTAATCTTTTCTTTAAAGAAAACTGTTTCTGACAAAAAAAATATATATATATTTTTAGAAAGCTTGCCCACTATCTCTAATGCTCATTTTATTATTGACTCAGTGCAAGGCCACATACCTGTGTGGTGCCAAAGTAGATTAATTGGCCTTGGAACTCTGTTTATACGCAGCTATTGGAGTTGAAATTAGCGGCAGTTTTGGAAGGGAAAGTTACCACTTATATTTTCAGTACTGTTTAATTTGAATCAGGACCCTCGGGGGTCTTTTAATTGGCCTTGGAACTCTGTTTATACGCTGTGGGTGCCACTCTGCAACAAAATATCGGTTTCTTAATGGTACTGTATCCAAAAAGCTATTTGAGTTGAAATTAGTGGCAGTTTTGGAAGGGAAAGTTACCTTGTTGGTGGTGTATATGTGAAATCCACTTATATTTTCAATACTGTTTAATTCGAATAAGGACACTTGCGGGTCTTTTAATTCTGAAAAAACGAGTGATGGCGGTTTAAACTTTGTGTTTGTGTTTTTATGGAGGCAAAACGTCCAAACAAACACAGGTGGCTACTCAATCTTTTTGCAGTCAAGAGCTGCAAACTACGAAAGAATTTGTCATGTATCCATTCCAGTCGGTTTGTTTACAACCGTGCAGCTATGGAAAAAAAGGGACAAATTTAGTCCCCGATCTCTACACCAATAACGCTGTGCTAACCTGGATTGGTTACAAAGGTCGCTTACCTTTTTGGGTTTATGAAGTCATTTCATCAATATCCCAACTCAAGTTTTGGGGAAAGACAAGCGGGAAAAAGCTTTCGGTTAGTTTACCGGGTCATGTAATCACGTGACCGTCATTTCAAGCAATCGCGTGAGGAGTCTGCCCCATATTCTTGATAGTGCATTCTGGGAATTGTATTTGCCAAGACCAGCTTTTTGTGGACGCGGTTAATGAGTCTTATGTTGAATGACCGACCCCTTCCTACACTTAATCATACATATTTAATTGTATGTTTATAACACTCGTGGTGTTAGACGCGCCAAAAATAAAGAATGTTGTCCTTCTATCGTGTGGAGCTACCCAGTGAGATGTATTACTTAATGTGGGTTACACTCTGTTTAATTCACTCATACAATTAAGTCCCCTATTAATACTGTCAAATTTCATGATTAAATAAGCTTCTTTACGTAACAAAGCACTTTCAATGCACGGAGACCGGTGTTTTGGGTCAATCCCTGTCAAGATGGCCCATTGGAATTCATTTTCGCTGTGATTGGCAGACAGAAAATGTTCGACCGTAGGAGCAGTCAGCACTTTTCTCCTGATCCTTGATCTGTGTTGCGTTATTCTCATGTTGATCTGTTGGCATGTTTTGCCAATATATATTTTGTTGCATGGGCACACCACTGCGTAAATTACATTTTTTGTTTTGCAGTTTGTAAAACGGTCATGTCTCCATTTGATCCCATTATGGTCAAAAACATTCCCTTCTATCGTTGCGGAACAGGCCACACAATTGCCACATTTGTGGTTTGGGTATATAGCTATCTGCTCTTATTAACTTCTGATCTAAAATTAGGTTTTTTTTCATTGCAAAAATAGGTTTTGGCATAGGATGTTCCAAATTGTCAAGCAGATGCCAGTTTCTCAAAATGATTTGTCTAAACTTGTTGGTGTGAGGCCCGTAGGTCGTCACACAATCAAGCTTATCCAATTCTACTTTATCCTTTTTCTGTAGTAGATTTTCTCTAGGGGTGAATCTAGCTCTTTTCTTAGTCTTTTAACAATTTTTTTGGATATCTCCTCTTTTCCATTTCCTTACAAAAAGATGTAGCATGAGTTTCAAAATCACCTAATTCTGTACAATTTCTTCTGATCCTCAATGGTTGTCCAAACGGAAGATTTTCTTTAAGACACTGTGGGTGTGAACTTTTGTAGTGAAGTATAGTGTTTCTGTTAGTCTCTTTTTTATGCAAAGATGTATTTAGTTTTTGTACATACGGGCTGACAGCGACGCCAAGAAACGGCATCCTCATTTTGCTGGATTGGATAGAAAATTTAATATCAATGTGTCTTGTATTGATCCAGTCAAAGAATTGATCCAACTCAGTCTGGCTCCCCTGATACAGGAGCCAGACATCGTCGATATACCTCCGCCATTGAAGCATATTGCCTGAAAAGGGATTGTCATTGTATATGAACCTTTCTTCATATTGGGCCATAGACAAAACTGCCATCTCTGGAGCATAAGGACATCCCATTGCTGTACCCTTAATCTGTACAAAAAACTCAGTCTCAAATTTGAAGTTATTACTTCGGAGTGATATTTCAGCCAATGCAACGATGAATGATGTGGGTACCCTGTGTGGTCTTTCCCTCGACTCTAAATACAGCTCCATCACTTGGAGTGCCTCGCCTTGGGGGATTTGGGTGTAAAGGGATGTTACATCCAATTCGGCATGTGAAAGATAATTTGTAACTTATTGCTAGACCACCCCTTCTTTGTTTCACTTGATCTTTTCTTGTGATCCCATAGCCATCGGGTACAGCATCAAGGATGTCAGGGGTGGAATTATCAACAAGCAACGTCTCGGCAATGAGCATCTCATTTGGGCTTTTGTCCCTCCAGTATGGTGTTGTCTACATATTTATGTTAGGTAATGGACCAACAATTCAGCTTGAGGAAGGACAGGTCTCTACGCAGTTGTGTGACCGTAATCAAGTGTGAGATCTCCTTGTTGCAGTGTCCACCATTTAAAGTCTCCTTGTCACCCAGGATACATTGCTGACATACATTTACAAACGTTAGAGTCCTGCTCTGCAGTTCATTTGCCGTGTACACAATGTATTGATGGGGTGTACCACTGGCAGGAATTACGGACCTGACCTGGCTGGGTGCGGACAGGTGCCAACGTGCTGGCCGTAGGTGTGCATAATGAGAAGTCTAAGGTGTGCCCTGCATTGTGGCTCAGTGTGGTGAGAACCCTGGTCAGCCTAATGTCAGACAACATGTCATATGTCAACATGCTCAATGTATATTGAGCAGTCATGGAATGTGATTTGGAGTATAAGCCAGGAAAGAGCACGCAGTACAGGGAGTGGATGGTGTTGCGTCTGCTGAAGTTGATGGTTTTGGTGAAGCAAACAAGCACACAATGATCCATGCATGTAAGGGGTAGCTAACTGTTGTTTCTGGTCAGCTCATGACTGGAAACGTGTTGTGCGTTAATGCCGGCTGGCCAGCTGCAGCAGCACAGAATGTAAACTGTGTTGTGTGTTCTACTACATCCTACATTGCAAATGGTAATGACAGTGCGTTTGGTGGATTAGTGTCATTGGCAGACAGGAGAAGAGCCACTCGTGCAACTGAGCTGTGCACCAAATAGATGTTGGGTGGTGGATGGAGTAACAGCAGAGAGCCAAGATCATTTGCAAACATGCACCAAAGCATTCAGAAGCAACACATGGCCAACCTGAGAAACAACATACCATAAATGTCAACACACAAATCCATCCACATCAACAACACATCCAGCACAACCAATGACTTATTCCTCTTTCACTCATGTCACAGGGGACGAAGGATATGCACTTGGACCATGGATGATGATGACCCCTATGAAACCCCACCACCCAAGGCCAGAGGCAGTATCATGCTGCACACAGACACACAAGGTCCATTTTGGCGGCCAAAAATTGGAATTCTCTCCCTCTGAACATTAGACTTGCAGAGACAGAGACAATATTTAGGAAACTTTTAAAAACCCACCTTTTTACCCTATAGGTCTCTCACTTTTTCCTGCTGCTCACTCCACAGCGCGGGGACACGCCGGGATGGCGTCACCAGGCGCTTTATAAATTCCTTTATTATTATTATTATTATTATTATTTGGTGTGTTAAAGTTACGTTTTTGTTGCTTGGACATCACAGGTGGCAGCGTGCTGTACAGCCCTGAAATGGTGAACAAAATCATCATGGCATGTTGTTGTGTGTTGCACAACATGTGTGCGTACAAAAGCCCCATGGATACAAGTGCCAGAACCACCAGATGAAGACGAGGACAAAGAAGAGGCTGGTGCTGTACACCCCACAGCGAATGCAGCTGGACTTGACCGAAGGAACAGAATAATAAACAATTTCTTTGACTGAGTCAGTCACATTGTGACGGTCCCTCTCCGATGTATGTCATAGAAAAATGACCACACATTTGGCGTATGACAAATAAAATGTCAAACACATACCATGTCTT
Organism: Lissotriton vulgaris; assembly: GCF_964263255.1. Lineage (NCBI taxonomy): Eukaryota > Metazoa > Chordata > Amphibia > Caudata > Salamandridae > Lissotriton > Lissotriton vulgaris. Next base: position 357,874 of record NW_028242809.1, read on the forward strand.
CGTGACACTGTCTGCCATGGGCACTGTACTCATAAAACATGTACGTGGCTCAACATCTGGTAAGAAAAAAACACTACTCCATTGATGTTAGTAATGTGTCCACAGTACAGATATGCTTTGCAATGTGTCAAATGTATGACACTAGAGTTTTCATGGTGCTACGTAGGCTAGCCAATGTAAAAAGGTTGTGCCCCCTGAGTTTAATACATGCAAACTAGGGTGTTGTCTGTGGCAAGGATGAGATTTAGATTCTGTTGACATTGCCCAAATCAAGGTAAATTGGAGGGTGTATGTAGTGTAGAATTTCTAATTAACCCCTCCCATGCTCATGACGGAGCCGCTCCGTCATGAGCATCGGCTGAGCTGTGCTCATGACGGAGCGGTTCCGTCATGGCCCTGCCACCGCGCCTGCGCGGCGCTGATTTTGCGGAGCTGATTTCGCACCTGCACGGCGCATTCTATTGAGCGTTGACGTAACCGCTCCGTCACGAGCACAGCTCAACAGCGGCTCGTGACGGAGCGGCTCCGTCACGAGCATGCGGCTGCCGCTCGCACCCCCCCCCCCTAGCGCTGCGGCGGAATTGCTGCCGCAGCGAAGGGGTTAAGGAGTGTGTGCAATGGTGTAAAGGATGCTAATAGTGCATGCAACCTCCCAATATACAATGGGGCATATTATCTAGACCATTGTAAAAAATGTATGTCTTAGAGGCAGGCAACTGTCCCTAAAAATGCGATAATGGGGTTGCTAATATGCGTGTTACAATTCCTATAGAAGCCTGCGTTAGAGGTGCAGGATATCTAACCTGGGCTTGTATTGGAAATATATCATGCATATTAGCAAGCCCATTGTCGCTGTATTATTGGCAATTAACAGCTGCTCAGACGGCCATAATGTTAATGAGGTTCTCGATCATATGATGTATGTATGGAATCGGGTAAGAGCTGCTAAGAGGGCATGTCATGTTTGGAAATATGGAGTGAAATCTGGCACAATATGAAATTTGGGCGTCAAGGGGTGGTGCAAATATGGAAATGGGGCGTAATATGAAATTTGGGGGTCAAGTTGGGGGTGCAAATATGGAAATGGGGCGTAATATGACATTTGGGGGTCAAGTTGGGGGTGCAAATATGGAAATGTGGCACAATATGAAATTTGGGCATCAAGTTGGGGTGCAAATATGGAAATTAGCCGTGAAATGTGGGGCACTATGATATATTTGGGACATTTTGAAGAAAAAAAGTGAAATGGGGCTTCTAATGGGTCACAACATTTATCTGTCTGTCAGAAGACATTAGCCTGGAAGCCATTACCACACACAGATCAATAGGGTCTACCATAAGTATGTTGACCAGCTACTTGCCAAAGCTGATGGACCACCACCACCACCACCACCACAAGAAAAACACCAACATCTCCAAAAGGGCACAGGGGCATGGGTAAAGACACCTCCTACAGCGCGACAGACAACCATATGAGGATACAGACACCTGGATTCCTCATAGCTACCAGTGAGACACATCTCCCATTGGATATGAATCACTACGTAACATCAACATCTGACAATACACATGCAGGTACACACACACACACACCTGGAAGTGTACAGAAAGTGATGGCCCTATGTATTGTATCCCCCATGGGTGAGTGGCACATGTAAAAAATAAAAGATCATTACTGATGGCCCACTTGTGAGCAATGCCAACATAGTGTGAGGTGTGGTGGCTAAGCCAGCAAATAGTGCAGACGTGCTTGGGCACAGCGCTGCTGGGAGCTTCATTTCTACGGGCACATTCACTCATTGTATGCTGACCTGCTGCGCATCTTGGTGAGCGGCGGCACAACTACACACCTGCTCGAGCCCTGAGGCAAATTTAAGGGAAAATCAAGGCCTGTTCATCACACCGTTGAGCCAGGGACTCCTGAACAGCAGAGTGCGCTCATAACATATCTGAGTCGCTGGCTATGTGAGGCCACGGATGAGCTCTGGCCCCCAGGCTGTGCCAAGTGGTGCAGTTACCATTACCTCAATGCACAGGGGAGTGCAAACTGCCCTGGACATCTGCTCCACCGGACAGGACCATTGTAGCAACTTGGACCCTGATGCCAACCCTCGGTGTGCCTGCGTGGTCCTGCGCACTGACGCCCGATCCCGGGAGGATGACCTGGAGGGTCACAACCTACATCCTGTGACAGACCACTACGCTCCCAGTTTCGGGATAGAGATCGCTAGTTGGACTACGGCGTGGGGACAGTGACTTAGGACAAACTGGTGTCGAGTCACGATGAGTCGCAATGCATCTGGACATCCCTGAGGGCCTTTGCTGCACCCCACCCACCCCTGACCTTAGACTGTCTGATCCTGGGCACTGTGGATCTGGTGGTCAGTGCAGGGAGACGACCAAAGCTTCTTTGTGATCCTGCGTGCTGGGGTGGTGCGGCGGGCCTCTGCTTTCCCAGGCGCAAAACACAGTTTCCGCATAGCCTCTCGTCCACCCACACTGCTCCCCTCTGCTGTGTGGACTAGCTATGACTGTGGCCATGTCCCAGCACTCACCAACAGCTATGCCTTTGGCGTGGGTGCACAAGTGTGACGGGGAGGACTCGATGCCTGAGAAACACTGATAGGTGCGGCAACAGACGCTCAGTACCCATGCCATACTGCGGCCACACAACAAATGACTTGTAATGGACACTTTGCCAGCCAACCCTACTCGCATTGCAGATGCGGAGCAAAGTGTTGCGCCCACAGACGGGAGCTGTTGCATGTTCATCCTCACATCGTAGTGCAGGCAAGGCCTCCACCCTTGTGATACTGAGCCAAGTGGTTAGGATAAATCTCTGAAAACGCACCACGTAGAGCTGTGCTTTAGCGAACACCACCACACTCTCCAGCTGGACACTGTCCACCAACCTGTTGTCTTGCCTGTAATGTAGATCTCCAGGTGCCCTACACTTCAGCCTATACTTCCTGCTGCCCTGGCGTGGCTGCTTCACCTGCGACGGGTGGACATTCCGAAGCCCCACCTAGTCCACGCCAGGTGGTAACATGTGGCTGAGACCCCAGCCACATGGCCCTCGTGTCAGGGTGTGTGTTGGAGGCGCACTGACCTCCCCTCTGTCCTTCATGCGCAAATCAAGTAAGATGGCAGTGCAAACCACAATGGAGTATGGCTCTGGCAAGCAGGATAAAGTTTTAGTAGCAGTTGAAAAGCTGGGTGAGTCACTACAGCAAGTATGCTCTTCCTCAGTAAACAAAATTGTGAAGGTGGCTATAGACCTCACACATCTACGTGCAGATCAACACTAACTGGTAGATTGCACCATTCCCGCTAAAGCTGACATTGCTGAAATAGCTCTGCATGTTGCATTTACATACCTACATATACTAAACTTACTCAACCATGTTGAGTTGCTGGAAGACACAGTTGAGGATGCCGAAGGACGGACACAACGCAACAACGTACACATGGTGGCCTGCGGGAATGCCAGGAGGGGAAAGATCTGGATGTGTACACTGAGACTTGGCCCTACTCTGCTACCTGAAGGCACTCTCTCATCCTGCGTCGTAGTGGAACACGGGCACAGGGTGTCTGCAAGACCATTGCCAACTGGTTTGAAGCCACCTACATTCTTGATCCGCATCCTCCACTACAGGGACAGGGATGCCATAATTTATTTATTTTTATTTATTTATTTTTATTTATTTATTTCAATTTGTGTAGCGCGTTATCGCCCGGGGGTCTCTAAGCGCTTGTTCAGGGTAAACACCGGACATTACAGGACAGGCAACCAACTTACATCATGCCCCATGCTTCTTGAGAGAGCACCGTTTTTAGCATCCGACGAAATGGCAATAGATTAGACTCCTTGCGGAGGTGAGATGGCAATTTATTCCATGCTGCAGGAAGCATAGTCGAATAAGCACGCCTGCCCAAAGTGGACAGGCGGAAACGTGGGCTGAGCAAAACAGTAGCCTCTGATGAGCGTAACGCCCTACCAGGAGTGTAGCAAGACAGTCGGGCTTTAATATAACTGGGCGCATTGCCATATACTGCCTTGTGTGAAATACACAGACCTTTAAACATTGCTCTCTGTCTGATAGGGAGCCAATGTAGTTGGCGCAGGAGGGGCGAAGCATGCGTACTCCTGGGCTTCTTAAAGATCAATCTGGCTGCATCGTTCATAACTGTTTGCAGTCTTGAAAGTTGTTCCTGGGGAAGCCCTACATAAAGAGCGTTACCGTAATCCACCCTTCCTAAGATCATAGCAGACACCGCGCTCCTCAAAGTAGAGAAAGACAACAGTTGGGAGATTTTCCGAAGTTGCCTAAGAATGCAAGAAACTAGAAAATAACAAGACATTCAGGTTGTCAATCATTCTACATTTTCGTCCAGGACTACACGTTACAGGTCACAAAACACAGATAAACAATCATGGCAGTCAAGAAATGTCTTAAGCAATACAAGCTTCTGTACTCTATCCTGTTCCCAGGATGTCTAGCAAAGGGAAATACTCACTTCATTTAAAATCCAGAACAGGCTGAAGAATGGATGGACTCTTATACCTCTTCAAACACAGACTGTGCCCACTAATCCGCAACAGCAGTCGCACAATGTATTCTCCCGCCACCCCAATGCTGGTAAAAGGCGGAGGCAATCTCACACCTTACAATCTGCAGGACCGGATTTGAGCCAAGCGCAGATTAAATGTCGCAAGTTACTCAAGGCAACAGCGGACATCACAGGATCTCAACTGGACCACCTTGCTCTACCATGAGCCAGCAGGACCAGATCAGCCACAATCACTCCTCCAAAGACCCACAGGCATCTCAATACTCTCACGAACTGCCCAATGTCACTCCACAAATGTCCTGCTACATTGCCTAACAAGCTGCACTTATGCGTCACTTGGGTGACACACCCTTGCTAACTACTGGGGCCAGCAGTCATGGCATGCCTATCCTGAACTGTCTTGTGCCACAATCCCTGTGAACTCTAACATACTTTTTTGGCAGTATCACGATCACTGACTCTGACGACCCTGAGGGCCCTCTCATTCCCAAGCTGCGCTCCCACACGTTTTCCATATATCGGTATGGATCATCGGGCTGGGATGTTGCACCATGCGGCGCATGCCCACTTGCAACTGTCTGGCAGCTGGGGACCTCACAAGAACCAATCAAAACACTTGCATATCCTTGGTCCATCACACGGTGCGTAGCACACACCCCTCTGTCATTGTGTGAATGTTGCCTTGGTACAAGGTTTGAATAATTTACTGTTGCAAATTTGCCCTTTTGTAATTACCTATGCTTTTGGAACTGTTTGTATTGCCATCTAACATCTGTGGAAGGACACCTTTCAAACATTTAGTGTCAGGGTAGTCGACACTGTGATCACATTTACTTGTTGCAAAGTCTACATGCACATGTGCTCTCTTTTTGTTTACACTCTTCACCTACTATTACCTCCCTTAAATTGGGCACATGGAATGGGGGGGGCATACACACTCTGTCATGTTGTAAGGAAATGTACTCCTATCTTAAACAGCATATACAGCTAGTGCAACTACAGGAAAATCATGTGTCAAAAACCTGAACTGCCACATTTACACCGTTGTTGGCTGTGACAATTGGATGGGGGTCCCCTTTCAAGTCAAGGACGTCAACATAGACATCAAAGACGGGTATGTAGCAGTGCATGGCATACTAGACAGCAGGCCTGTAGTACTTGCCTCGCTGTATGCAAACATGGAACAGGGGGCGTTCTTCTATCATATTTTGCTAATACTAGCTGTATGGCACAATGTCACTAGGACTCTTGGAGGTAATTAATATTGTGTATTGGATGCAGGGCTCTACTTCCTTGATGCTGACAATGTGGTGGGGTATGTCTGTGGTGGACATGTGCCCTTCCGTGTCTCCATCAATGGGGATGTGGTGTCCTGACTATTGGAATGTGATGTGCAATTTGCTCAATACCAACAGGGTCAGTCCTCCACATCATTTGTGAGTGGATGTGACAAGACATATCAATTTACTAGTGTTACTGATGACACAAGCCGTGGGCAGCAACTGACTTTGACATGTACGGATATATGACTTTACCTGATGGGCTATTGAGATTGTGACATTGGTATACCGTTCCATTGGTGCAATGGTTGCAACACCTGTTTACACACATCGACCCAATTTTCAGCATCTCCGTATGTGTTTAGACATGTACACTGCTAGTATTTCCATTGGTGTACCTTCTGGCTGGATCAGTCTCCAGACCCTATTCGCCAACTTTGTACCTTGATATCATTATACAAATGCACATATGTGTGAAGTAATTACTTTTTATTTACAGTATTTACAAAATTGGTAGGCATATTGGACAAGTGCAGGGCCATACAGTTCAGAGGGTGCCCGTTGGAGGGCCAGACAAAGACAATTGATGTTAACAGAGCCAAGGGAAGAGGTATCGTTCAGTCCACAGGCTGGTTGAAGTGGCAAGGAATGGGGTGATATGGCAGTCCATGGGGGTGTCGGAGGCGGTTCCAGGGGACAGTGGAAGAAAGTGCAAGAAGTGTATGTGTGGCACGATACTGAGCACAGCACCACAGAAGAAACTGAGCCTTTGGCACAGAGGGATGCTACCACTTCCTCCTCAGCAGAAATACACTGTTTTCCTCATCTCCATCATCTGGTGTGTCCCGTGCCTCACAGGTTTCTGTTGGTGTTGTGGGTGCAGCACTGTGAGTCACTGACACACCAGGTGGTGGAGCTGAGGCAGCAGCAGCATCCATCTGCACCAAACCTTGTGGCAGCAAGGAGGCGACGAGCAGGTGCAGGGCATGATAGATCCCAGCAACCTCGCACATGTGGGTAGCCCTGGCAGCCAAGTCTTGGGCCTACATCCGCGCCATGCTCTCCATGATCCGGCGTATGTTGGCCAGATCCTGGCTGACAATGCTGGAGCCACCCAGAGCAGATAGCGACTGTTGTCTCTGTGTCATGATTCCAGCATTGTCGGCCATGGACTGTTGGAGAGCATTGTGTAGGGGCTGTGGGTGTCTGTGATCTTTTGCATGTGGTCCCTAATGGGACTGAGACACCACGTGGGGCCTCAAGTTGGTCTGCCAGTTGCTGAAACCCCACCTGAACCTTTTCCCCCAACTGCTCCTGGAGCTGTACAACCTGCCTTTAGAAGGCCCGGGTGGTGGGATTGGGCTACTGGGAGCCAGCTGGGGAAGGGGGTGCCTGCTGCTTGTTGGTTTGAGCAGGGGGTGGGGTTGGCGCAAGGCTCCTGGGTTGCCCTGCTCCGGAGGCTGAGTGGTTGATGGTGTCGATCAGGAGTTGCAGGGAGTCCACGTCGATGTCATCATACACATCCACGTTGCTTGGCCAGGTTGCTGTTCAGGATGTGCTGTCTCGCCCTCTGAAATGTGATCTGGGGGATACATTTTATCAGTGTTTGTCAGCTACAATCGTGCATTGGATTATTTCACTTTGTGACAGCAAGCCAATCTCAATTCATACTGATTTGGAGGGGTGGACATTGTTTTGCCAAATGGTGATGAATTTGATGAGGTTGCTTATGTGAAGTCGTAGAGGTACATAGTGGTCTCACAGTGCCATATTAGCAAGAAGACCAATTTAAATGGCTCTGATTTTGCGCAAGGAAACTGCCACTTCAGCGGAGATGATGTGCTTCATGATATGCGCAATTGATGTCCTGTAGAAGGCCAGGTTACATGTGCAGGACATCTACCATAGGCTTTTATTGGAATCAAATGGTGCATCTCATGATGCACCTTATCACTGCTTTAGCAGCATTTTCCTGCAGATGAAGTGATGCACATTAGATCGAGCCTCTTGCTATTATGTATCAAATTCTCTTAATATGACTGAAGTGATAGTACAATCGCTACACACAGGCTTCCCAATTTGTCTACCCTGTTCATTTGTGTGAGCAATGCACATATTAACACCCTCTCATGGATCCACTCCTTCCCTACGCAAAAACCCAAAATATCACACAAACCCACTCCATCTCCAAACCCACAGACACCTACTGTGGAGTACCCCAGGGACTGTCACTAAGCCCCACGCTTCTCAACATGTACATGGCCATACTCACCACCATTGCCAGCCAGCATGGGCTATGCATATCATCACACAATAGGGACACACAGCACATGCTCTCCCTCACGAACAAAGCCGAAGATACATAATGCTGGGCACAGAAAAGAATGCCAAGTACGAGCTGAATGGATGGAAACCATCTCCATGAGCTCAAATCAGAGGTGAATGACCTCCTCATCCTTGGACCATCCACATGCACATGTGCTGAATCCTGTTGGATCTTCAGCCTTGTGAGGCTGCCCCCAGTGACAGTCCACGCACGCAAACTGCATCATCCACAACTCCTCCATCACCCTGATCTGCCAGATCTACTCCATTGCCTGCAACAGCTCCAACGGCATCATGAGCCAACGCAATACATTGCAATGGGTAACACCATAATGACAATAAGCGTGTGGTTAGCCGCTTATGGCACACAGTGGCAATGAAACTGCTCACGGCGCGTCTTCAGCTACGGTATAATACATTCTGGGAAAATTGGAAAGCCTTGATGTACCACTTGGGGTGACTGGAAATTGTTAGAGTACAACCACCGTGACTCCGAGCCTTACAGTTGCTTGATGATGCAGTACACCCCAGTGACCCAGAGGGCTCTTGGAATCCTTCGGACTGACTACACTGCATATCACCCCATACACACTTCATGACCTAGACACCCTATCTTCCTACGCTTAGATCACTTTTGCAATCCTATGTTCAGCGTATCATGCTGCCAAAGATAGTCCCTGGTGTAGCGAGAGCAACACTCATTAGTAATGTAGGGACACATTACCTAGCACGGTGTTAAGATTATCTCCGCTTCAGCTGCAGTAAACTAATGCTAAAGTGGCAATGATGGGCTTGACAATATGTAGAAGTGAATTCCCATTGAAGCCCATGTTCTGGTGGGAACATGGGCTTCTATGGTAAATCTCCATGGCGTAGTAACAAGCCCATCATCGCCACTTCAGCTGCAGTTTTCTGCTGCTAAAGCGGCGAATATGTTAACACCGTGCTTGATGATATGTCCTATGATGTTTCTTGACACTGGCAATAGGGCGTCATTTTTTACCCATCGTTGCATATGCTCATTCTTCCCCACTATGTAAATGTAAATAAATGTAAATCCGTATTTGTAAAGCGTGAACTACTCACCCTTACGGGTCTCAAGGCGCTGGGGGCCGTCGTGGAAATTAAGTGAGCTATTGCCCAGAGTCACATGGTGCTGAGCTGCCGCCAGAGCCGGGATCGAACCATGAACCATGTGCTCCGAAGTCAGCTGCCCTGGCCGATGCACCGCACCACACCTCTCCTCTTCCTTTCCTCCCCCTTAGTGGTTGTATCTTCTTTGTTTTTGTTTTGATTCATGATGTATAGCTAATGGATTAAAGACTTCCATATCAACGCACCAACGACGTGCTTGATAGGGACAGAGTCATGAAACGCTAATGCGTGCCCTGGTGTCATAGGGCCTTTCTGCCAGCCTATAAACCATTGGGACTCCAGGATGCCAGTATGGGAGTTTCTTTGTGTCCAACTAGCCGCTGTGCTTATGATATAGGTGCTTGCATTACCTCATGGCGTCCTACACGTCTTCTTAGGCCCACAGTGTTGGACATTAAGGGGCAGAATCAATAACTGGCGCATACCTACATTTCTGCAGGGATCCCCCAGTTATTGTGCAACATGCCCCAGCCAGCATGGATGTGCCGCATATACAATGCGGCGCACCATGGGCCACAAATGGAACCGATGCGTGACATATCTGTGCAGTAAATGTTGCGCTTTGCTGGAGTAGGTTTGCAAGTGCGACGCAGCACCTGCAATGCTCTAGGGGGCCCTATTTTTACAATGCTGCGTCAAACCTTACGCCTGCTACTAGAAAGCGCAGGGTTCTGACCCAGCATGGGCCCATAAGTGAGTGAGTGAAATCCTATAGATTTCACTCAGCCACTTGTATGAGGCGTTCCAGTGCCGGAACGCCACCCCCTGCGCAGGAACGCCTCCTTCTGGCTCAGGGCTTTAAACTTGACATATCTCCCAGATGCGTCACGTTGTAGATACCCCACTGCATGGCGCATCTTTTGCGTCGCCGCTGCATCACAAAAGGGATGCAATGGCGGCATAAAAGAGGCGCAAGGGGCTTGTAAATCAGCAACATGATGTATGGTCCTTGGATTTTAGATCTCCCCTAATGGGTGTTGCCTTGCAACAACTGCATGTTGCTGTATCACGTAATACGCAATGTATAAAATCTAAATGCCAAATTAAACGTATAGTAACATATAGGAAAATTAAAATGGTCTTAAAGTGAAAAAAGAACGGCCAGGTGAAGTTTTATTCATCATCACCATGAAAATACACCGCTGTATCATACAGTATCACCATAGACCCTTTGCGATTTATTAGCGAGCATAATTTCATCGCATTTGAACAAAGAAAATGCTGCATACACCTCACAGTTTTAATATGGACCTTTGCAGCCTATCAGCTTGCATATTTATATCGCATTTAAAAAAGGAAGTGAAATGAAAACATTTATTGAGCGCTACAGCTGCCCTGAGGCGTCCAGGCGCTAAAACTAAAGAGTGCCTTTAAAAGAAAACAGGGGGTTTCTGATTACTGAAATAGAAAAGTTTTAAGCTGCTTACGAAAGCTAAGCAGATTAAGGTTCGTTCTCAGATGCAGGGGGAGAGTGTTCCACAGCTTTGAAACATTATAAGAGAAGGAACGGCCTCCTGCTCTGGCTCTATGAATTCTAGGAATCTTAGCCAGAGATGCAGATGATGACCGGAGCATTTTATTGGGTAGATAGAGGGAAATCAAAGTGATTAATTTCTGGACCCAATTTCCAAAAAGCTTGGTGAGCAATACACAAAGATTTAAACTTCACCCTTTCCCTGATGGGCAACCAATGCAGAGCTTTTAACCCAGGCTTTATGGGGGTTCTTCGTGGGATGCCAAGTAGTGCTCGAGCTGCACAGTTTTGGGTTCGTTGCAGTTTTTGCAGGCTATACTCTGGCGCCCCAAGATACAGGGCATTATTGAAATCCAGGCGGGATTGAACAAGGTCCTGTATGACTATCTGCTTGGCCTCAAATGGAAGGAGGGGTAGGATCTTCTTTATCACCCTAAGGATGCCAAAGCAGGTGGCTGCCACCTTTGTATCCTGTGTATTGAAGGTCAATGACGTATCTAGCCATACCCCCAGACTTTTGATGTTATCTCTGGGAGCAGGAACTGCGCCCATGCTCCGAGGCCACAGCAGCTCCAGAGTGGAAGGGGCTGCCGAGCCCAGGAGCATGAGCTCAGTCTTATCGTCATTGAGCTTCAAACAGGACTTCATCATCCAGCTCTTGACCTCTTCCAAGCACACTGCTAAATTGGGCAGCGATTGGAGACCACTCTTCTGCACAAGGGAGACCACTAGTTGGGTGTTATCCGCATAGGAAATGATGTTAATACCATGCGGGCCCAGCCAGCAGTCTCATATATGCATTGAAGAGGGTAGGGCTCAATGACGAACCCTGAGGTACTCCACACACCATAGGCCTGCTTGACGAGACAGAAGTACCATCAAAGACCTGGAAGGTTCTATCAGTTAAAGACTTGAACCAAACCAGGGCTTCTCTGGACACACCCAAGTCGGCGAGACGGGTCACAAGGATTTTATGATTTACCGTATCAAAAGCGGCACTCAGATCGAGGAGGATCACTGCCACCGATCCTCCCTGATCCAAGATCCGCCTCGCCTTCTCTGTCACAGCTAGCAGGGTGGTCTCCGTCCCATGTTTGGGGCGGAAGCCCGTCTGGGATACATCAAGCAGATGGTTATCCTCGAGAAACTGAGTTAAAATGATGTTAATGTGTTTCTCGAGGATCTTAGTTGCCCATGGGAGCAGGGAGATCGGGCGGTAATTGCTGGAATTAGCCAGATCAAGAGTAGGTTTTTTTAACAAAGCCGTACCATGGCGTGCTTCCAGGCCTGGGGTACCGACCCACTCAAGATGGAGGAGTTCAACAACTCCATGAGTGTTGAAAGGATGGTTTTGCTGGCCGAAACCAACATGCCTGGGGGAGCAGGATCGCACGGAGATCCAGATTTTATTTGGTGTACTAGATCCTCTAGTGTTTCTAGATTCAGCAAGGGGAAATGGTCTAATTTGTTTTGAGGAAGAATTTCTACATCTGAGACCAAATCGGGGCTTTGAGTAGATAGTTCAATGACTGGGTCCAGAAAGGAGAGATAGATTGTGTTGACTTTGTGAAAGAAAAAATCAACCAGCTCGTTACATCTGGAGAGTGAGTTGCAATTGTCTGCCAAATGTGAAGGGGCCCTTATCAAGGATTTTACTATTCGGTAAATTTCTTTGGGCTTAGATTTAGCCAATGTAATCTTCTCATTATAATGGGCTGATTGCGTAATTTTTATGGCAGATTTATAAGTCCTAATGGCTTCCCTACAGGTAGCTTTATCGGTGGGATCATAAGTCATACGCCATTTCCTCTTCAACCTTTTGCAAATACGTTTTTTGTCCCTGAGCTCTTCTGCATACCACGGTGCAGTTTTGTTCTGTCTTTTCGACCCAGATATACGAAGAGGAAGAATCGAATCTGGAGAGGTGGTGATCCAATTGTTATATACATTGTTGTTCACAGATGGATCACAGGAAATTGATGGTCTAGTGGTGCTAAGGGTATTGGCCCAATTGTCAACCTGAAGTTTGGACCAATTTCGAGTTTTACGAGAAATAAAAATAGAGGGTAAGGGTTTGTGTATGGTCAAGATAAAAGGAATCAAAAAGTGATCTGTCCAAGGTAAACAGCTGATGCTGCCCACTCTGAGATGTTCACAATTGCTGAAGATCGGATCTAAAAGATGACCTTTTGCATGCGTTGAGGAAGGGACAAGTTTCTTTAATTGAATAGCAGCTAGGCTCGCCATCATCTCTGTGGCCACAGTGTCTGACATATTATCAAAATGGACGTTAAAAGGAAAGTCACCCGCCAAGATAACCCCTGCTCACCCCCTTTGGTAGCTTGGCACGAGCAGTCAGGCTCATCCCGGAGGCAATGTGTGAAGCGTTTGCGTGCGCACCCAGCAACAACACCCAAGGCCCATCACAAAGGAAACTCCACACAAGGTTATATATAAAAAAACTTTGTATTATACCAAACACATTAGATAATAAATACACAATTTACACTGTGCCGCTGGCACGGGCGGAATTTACAGGGGATTATATACACAGCACAGGGCCATATGGACCACTGTCAGGAATAAGCACTTGATAGAACTAACACTTTGTAGAAATAATACTTTGTAGAAATAGCACTTTTAGAACATAGAATACTTGTAGCACCAAATAGCAAATGTAGCACACAACCTTGGACCTGGAGATCTGGGTTTGAGTCTCGGTAACCACGCCAAAAAACGCCAAAAACCTCCTGTGATTCTGGGCAAATCACTTAATCTACCCGTGCCTAAAATGAATGTGTGTTCTCATGTAACGTAACTGGTGCTATGTAAAGTGCTCTGATATTCGGTTCGGGTCTAGTTTGCGCTATGTTAAACTCTGCAAAAAAAAAAAAGGGTCGCAAGGCGCGGGGGGTCTTTGCATGTATGAGTCCATCAAGGGTATAGTCAGTCAAAGAGATTTGTCCAGCTTATTATCATCCTTGATGGTGAGTACTTTTATTGTCGAATGTTGGGCGGATTCTCATCACAGGCCATGTCTGAAAGGTAGGAAAAGGAGCAGACTCACAATCTTGTCTCTCTTGTGCCGATGATAACATTGTAGGACAGATGGCCTGATCATAGGTTCTTTTCATGTGTGTAAAGTAAGTTGTACACTGAGGTAAACCGGCCCAGTGTTGAGGAGGGCTGTGTGAGCGGAGATGAACACCTTGGAAGAGGACTCGAGCACCAATGTAGAGACAGTGGACTGTGCACAGATGGTGGGAGATGTCAGTGTCCTGGCAGTGTGAGGATCAGTACTGCGGTGGCATGTGGGATGCCCTGTAGCTTGCAGATGTGCATTGTCTTCATTCCAGCTGAAAGATTGGGGCTGTATTTGGGTGAGCTGTTGCCCAGGGCATAAGGGACTGTCCATGTGTGTTTGAGTAGAGGGAGCAGGAGATGGGGTAGATCATGGGGTACACATATATATATATATATATATATATATATATATTACAGTTCATCATTAATCGCAGGTTGGTTACTTTGTCCCAGGGGTGTTTCCCAGTGCATGGTATCACCATGTGTAAACCCATGCATCTCTGCCTTGGAGCATGACTGGAAATTACGTTTTGTTGTCGTTCAGTTGTAGACTGCTGTCAGTCATCATATGGCAAGGCCTTCCATGCCTTCGCAAAAGTTGTGTACTGCGGAGATGTGTCATTTGATGTGAAGAGGCTGAGTTGTTGCTCGTTGTTGTATGGTACAATGTAGATTCCATAGCTTTGGATGATAGTTGCAGGCAGAGCCATTTAGATGTTGCCAAGCTTCGGGCTGAGGGTGGTCCCCTGGTGGACTCCACAGGTTGCTGTAGTGGGGTCTTAGAGGTAAGGGGGGGGGGGGCTCTGTCCCACAGCGTTTGTATGTAGATAAAGGAGCAGATCCAGGTAAGGGCCTTCTCTTGGATCCATCCGTCATGGATTTTGTACATTGGTGTGTGTTGAGAGACAGTGTTGAACCCAACAGAGAGGTAAAGTATGATGAGGGCAGCACTGTTACCTGTGTCCATTAGTGTGCAGTTGTCATCCCTTGCGTTGATGATGGGGGTTCATAGACTGTGGTATGACTTGATGCAGTATTGGGATGAGTGGATAATGTTGTACTGTCTGATGAAAGTTGCAAGTGGGCTGTTAATGGATCTCTCAATGAGATTGGTTTGTATAGCTAGCAGGGAGTTGGCCATGTAGTGTTTGTTTGTGGATTCGGCCTTGTGTCCAATCAGGAGTGATTTGAACTCATTGTTTTTCATGTAGTTGGTCAACAATGCATGTGCCTGAGAACGTTTGATGTTGTGGCAGAGTTTGGCTGAAATGTATCTTGCATACAATCATTTACTACAGTGTGTCAGCGTTGGTGATGGGTGTCCAGTTGTTGTTTGCTAGTTTGTGGTTGATGGTTTTGTAGCTGCTGGAGATGCATCTGTGCATGTCTTGTGATGCAATGGCGTCGGTCCAGTCCTCCTCAATGTTTGTGATGAAGTACCTGCGTGATGAGCGTGGATGTTGAGCATCAATTCAGGTGCTGTCTGTTCGAGGGAGTAGGAGCATGTTCCTGTGGATGGTGACTGGCTTGAAGGTAGAGTGGACACATCAACAGTCATTCAATTCCATTTTGGGGATGTGGCAGAAGCTCATTGACTCTCCTGTTGTGAAGGCTGGTGCAACTGTGTGTCCCGATGAGTGCCTGTGCTCAGTCACAATCTGGCAGAGTACAATGTTATGTATGTTGTGCTGGATTATATTTGTGCTGGGGTACAGTTGTTTACCAACGTGGAATTTGCAGTTCACAAATGGGGTGTAGTTGATGGTTTCAATGGCAAGCATGAAGAAGATAATAGTGATGGAGATGGCAAGAGGCCCGTGGGGGCAGCATCGATGGCCATGACATGTGCGAGGATGGTAGAAAACAAGGCTGAAAGGATATAGAGTAAGTAGCAGATGGCCAGTAATGAAAGAGCATCAGTAAATGGATGAGGGTGAAAAGTTTGGATGTTAAGTTTACAATGATTGCAACATGGAGCGGTAAGCAAGTGACAGAGGTCTATTTGTACACCATGGATGAGGCACAGGTGAACCGATGGATGGAGAGGCCATCAGACACTCCCACTAGATAGTACAGGGGCTTGTGTAAGGCCACATGCAATGTTGGATCTGTAAGCGGGTAGAGCAATTCCACAGAGAAATAGTCAGTGGTACTGCTCCTCTGTCCCCACAGCGGACGTCATTGAGTAGTGGTGCAATTATTACAAAACTGCAAAGTGAGGTGCAATGTGTCTACGCGTGATGTGGTTACATCAGACACACAATGCAGCATCATTTTGGAAAGCATAAGGGGCTATTATGTATGACCCGCTGTGCAGGATCAACACTTGGCACTGTAGGGCCAAAGTTTGAACAGTTGGGAAAAGACTTTGTGCAAGATGCTGTATGTGTGTGCCCAGTGAGGGTAAGCATACATGTAGAAGCAGAGCCATTGTGTGTTACCTAGGTGCAGGACAGAACACAGTGTGACAAACGCAGAGCTACATGAGAAGCAGAACTGTACCTACACTGCCCCTGTACAAGTTTCATGTGCGGTAATGTCCTTTTCAGGTCAAAAGACACTAAGGAAATTTGACTGCTCCAGAGTGTCATATATCCCAAAGCACTGCTTAACTGCCTCTTACAAACTACAGAGATGCCATCATACGCAGAACAATTTAGACATCATGCCTGTGTAGAAATGGTGCATTGAGATTGTATGACACAACTCCTATGTGCATGTCTTACAGCACTGATGTTTTGTGTGGCCCACCACTGCATTCACAGGTCATGTGTGCATGGCAGTCAAAGTGAACACGGTCATGTGGACAACATGTCATTCACCTCCACAGTGATGTTGCTTTTTCTGTCATGTTTTTCCTCATGTTTGTCACGTTTGTTGATGCCTGGTAATAACACATATTTACATTTGTTCACTCACAGATGGTCGTCAATATTATCACGCAGGGAGACATCGATTGATTACAGGACCCACACACCACTGGTGAGTATTGACATGAAAAATTGCCATGTTGTGGTGTCATGAATGTCCGTACCGAATGGTATACGTTGTTGTTTGGCATAATGGGTGGCTATCGCATGTCACTCTGCCATAATGTGGAGATGTATTTTGTGAATCAGATTTGTCTGAGAATTGGTAGTTGGATGTGGGGCAAGGCATATCATTCACAGTTGTGACTTTGCCCATCAACAGACAGCGATGCAGCTTTCAATTTCTGTGCATGATATCTAGCACAGAATCAAGCAAACTAGTGATTGTTCAAAAAATGCAGGCGATACACTCCTTGATTTTAGCACATGTTGAGTAGCACTGCATAGTCAATAAGGCACACTTCCATGCTGTGTGTATCATCCGATGTGCGTGCAGTGGGTGTTGCATTGTGCACCAGGATGCAGTGCTGTTCACGCCATGTAAGCGCAGGCATGTTGGCACAGTGAAATCTGAAGATATGCTGCATTGCAGCTTCACAGAAGTGGCAGTGTGTAGCTCATAGGGAAAATTAGAAATGGAATGTTACACACGCATTAAATAGATGTGTATATCAATTGCAGTTGCATATTTGTGCTCTGCAGTGTTGTGGTCAGGCTGTGTCTGTGGTGATAAACATTGCTTGTCTCTGGATCATGTGTACAAACTCCTCAGTCTCAATTGGCGACATCACACAACAAGCATTTTGTGAGCATGCTTTCACTCTGCATCATCTGATCTCACATTGATTTTGCAATGCGGGGCTCTCTAACACTCTGTGAGTAGGCATTTGGCATTGGCAATACCATAACCTCATGACCCCAGGGTGCCATTGCTATGTGTAATCCATTTTAACTGTTTGCGTTGTGAACCCATATGTGTTCTCATCAACTACACAGTGTGATCAAGACACCCATGATTGGGATAATTGGTTAAATGATGTCTGCCCCTCGCAGTGTCAAAATGGCAGACATTGTATAGTGATGGTTGAGTGAGAAACTGCACTTAGTGGTAAAGTCAGCGTTCATAGAACAAACATGTTTGATGCGTGATGCAGCAAAATTCTGTTTGTTAGTAGGGGTGTCCCAGTCTTGTTCTTGTGCATGTAGGCTGAGCTTACAATAGGCTGACATTCACACCTGCACACAGCCACACTAGCACTCATGTGCAAGAGTGCCAGTCTTGGCACTGACTCAATGAACTGTACCAAGTTGCTGGTAAACACCCATGGCTGGACATGTGCATTGTACAGAAGTAGCAGCAGTGTGTCACAGGATCAGATGAGGGTGGTGCTGGCCACGGAGGTCTAATGCATCCCTACTCAAGTGAATTGTACATGTTGCACACACTCAGGGTGCACAATGGTGCCATGTTCTGACAGTGTCATTAGCATTTAGATTTGTCTATACATGTCCCCTGCCATGCATTGTCATGTCACTATTCATAGCTTGTAGTGAACGAATCATGCCTTGACATTTCTTTGGACAGGTCACTTTGTGACTTTACAGAGTTAAGGTGGTGTGTTGCCTTCCATGTTGTATTGGAGTTGTAACATTGATTTCATGTTGGACCGTGACATAGTGTGATTGGCTTGAAATTGACATTTACCATATTTTACAGACAACAAGACGCCTGCGCAGGTCCATGCCTTCCAGGCAGCAAAGGAAAGGTACCACCATGTCCGGCATTTCAAGAAGGGTTACCGTGATATGGCGAGGAACCACCTGGCTTAGAAGAAGGCAGGAAGATGGAAGACACTGCCACAAATTACTGAGGTCGCCTCGCAGACCATCCCCTCCACCGCTGGTGCCAGTGTGGGCCAACAATCTATTGTGCAAGCTCAGACCACACCCACCCAGATGCCAATTCCCCCCACACCCGCCCAGGTGCCAGTTCCCCCCACACCCGCCCAGGTGCCAGTTCCCCCCACAACTCTGCCTAGTGCCAGTTCCCCCCCACAACTCTGCCTCAGATGTCGGAGGCAATTATGGGTATGTTGGAGGCAGTGAACCGTAACAAGTTGTTGGAGGACGTTCATGGTGAAATGCTATACTTAAACCGTCAGACACATGAGATCCACCAGCACCTGGGACTTCAATACATCCTCCCCATGTTATCCCCCACTCCCCTCTTCTCCCTTCCCACAATGTTATAATTTCTTTTAGATCTGTAGTTAGTGTTTGTATTTAGATATTTAAAGTCGTTTTAGCATAGGTAGTTTTTTATTGTGACATATTTGTAGGATAGGTTAAAATAGTGTCGGGATAAGTTTCTTTTATCTTTGGGTGGGGGTTAATGTCCTTTCTTTATTCGGTGTATTAGTGAATAGTTAGTGTAACATTTGTAGTTGAGTTTAATATGTTTATGTATTTTAGATTTAGTGGTAGGGATTAGTGTTAGTGTAGGTTAATATAAGTTTAATTTTATATAATAAATACTGTTGAATTGGATTACTGCTTGCACTGATGCCAGGGAGGATGCAGAGTATGGAGCTTGCTTCATTGTATGCTACTCATGCCATCTGTGGAATAATCCCTGTATCTGTGACTATGTATGAGAACTGTTACTCAGCAGCATGTATAGTGTCCAGAAACCTTAGATGTGAGCACAATTAACTTGCATGGCTGACAGATTAGCAAGGATGGCTCACGGCCTGGTCTAGTGACATCTAATTAGTGATGCACGACATCTAAAGTGTGATGCACAGAGTTAAACTGCACATTGTTGCACATTTGAATATTAACGTAGTCACATAGCGTTGTGAGTCTGTCAGAGTTGCTACAGTTATCCATCATGGAGATGTATGTATTCCCCAGATACCACATATGGCCTGGGAGAACTGCAAATCTGATGCTCCAGGCTCGGAGTCCATCTCCATCTCCATTGCACATACCTTGGCACACTTGATGCGTGGTGCCAGTGCATCAGCTTGGTCAGCCTTCCATGTTCCTGTGCATGGATGACCAATCTCGTCTACATGCTTGATGTAGGTCAAATGTGTTTCTATTGTTAAAGGCACAGGTCCCAACAGTGTGAATCACATGAGTAATGTGGTACAGTCTCATTACTTTGGAATTGGGGTCATTCACAGATGCCATTTTTGATTAGCACTGTTAGGTAGACTGACGAAACTTGTACAATCTTCCTTTTGTGACACCCTTAATCAGTTAAGTGATGCCTTAGTAACTGATGATGTTTTCTTGCAGGCACACTGTTATGCATCACCAAAGTGGTGACGTGTTGCATTGCTCCCTGTACCAACAGTGTCATAGCCACTCATCCATGCTGTTTTTTTGCCATTGGGTCATAGAGATGACACACTTGAACTGTTGCAACAGATACACACTAGATGTTAAATGCAGTACTACAGACATCCATGGTCACATTGGCCAATATGCAGACATTGTGCACAGCATGAGAGTGCTCTGTGTTTATTTGGCATTGTTTGTGCACAGGTATGAACAGTGTAACAGTTGGCAAATGTGCTACAGTCACTATAGTCTCTCTGCAAAAGGCTTGAGCACATCTTATCCGCTTCGTCACATGTCTCCTTCAAACACACCACCCAACTCCACTGGACTGCCCATGTATGCATCCACTTCAGCACCCCACCACACCCCACCACACACCAACACACACAACAGATCCCCCATCACTGCTGGGGCACAGTCACCGTTGACCAACTAACCATCACCCTCGCCCGTAGCCCAAACAGCTACCAAGCCAAACCCTACCCCACTGCCCACAACCTCAGACAATGGCTCAATGACTGTGCCAACCAACTGTCCACAAACACAAAAGCCTCACACAGACACACCAGCAAGTGAGCCATCATGTTCATTGAGGAACTTCAGGACTCCCAGCAAATGTGCCAATTGCCAGAGGAGGAATGTCACTGTGTACAGAGAATGAACATCTACGCAGCACCCAAGAAGGAGATCACCCCCCTCATGATCCTCAAGAGGGCCTCATTCGAAGAATGCCTAGGCAACTACAGCAACAAATGTGCCATCACCACCAACAATGACATCAGGGCCCTGCAGGTCCACATAGAAACTGCATCCCTGATCCTCCTGGACCCGTCATCTGGCTCCGACACGGTCTGCCACGGGACACAACGCACATGCCTCTACAAGAGTTTCAAAACAGAACTCTGGAGTGGAACACCTCCTTCCACTCCGGCATGACTCAGTGCTTCTGCCTTCCCCTTTCAGCTCTGGATCCACCACAATCATGTGTGGCATACACATGGCTCATCCCTCAGCCCATACTAATATAGTAGTATGTCTGCACACCTTGAGTAAACAATTATAGTCAGTAGGTTTACAAGACTGTTAACAATTTTTTAGAAAAGGTTACGTGCAACTACCTATGTATGAGAAAAGACCCTGTTATTTCTCAAAAAGTATGTATGCAAAAATGGACTGTGGAATGCCCACAGTCAAGGTAGTGCACAGTTATAAGACAGATATGTCTCAAGAGAACTTTCAATGCAATTTAAACACAAGTAATCCAAATGCTCAAGGGTGAAAAAGTTTTATCAGATATGAATCATCATTATAAAACCGAACATAAACTCATGTGTGTTCACATTGTATTCATGCTAATGAACATGTTTGAATCATACAATTATTTCATCAATGAGTCTAAACAAAAGCATAACATTGTACATAAAAAATACATTTGTAATGACATCCTTGTCTTTTTAAAAATCCCAATGCATTTCGGGTTCGAGGTCAGAACCCTTCTTCAGGGGAAAAATCAATTCTGTCCACAGTGATGTCTTCCAAATGTTGATGTACTCCACAGTAATCTATAACACAACAAACGCAGTGTGTCTACTGCATCCAATTATATAGGATTTGCACTCTAAGAACTAGAGAGGTGCTCATGAAAAAGTTTTTTGTGAAGAGAAAAAGGTCATAGTCATGATTTTTAAAAATACAAGGATGTCATTACAAATTTATTTTTTATGTACAATGTTATGCTTTTGTTTGACATATCTGTCTCATCCCTCAGCACACCATTGTTCAACATCTACATGTCACTGCTTGCCCACGTTGCCTGAAAACACTACCTCTACATCATCTCCTACAACAACGACAGCCAGCTGATCCTCTCCCTCACCAAGGACCCCCTCACCACCACAACAAACCTTCATGTAGAAATGGGAGGCGTCACTGAGTGGATGTAGTACTGGAAACTGGAGCAGAACTTTGACAAGACGCAAGTTCTCTTCCTGCAATCCACATCCTCAGCTAGTGATGACTCCTTGTGAACCACTGCACTGGTAACAGCTCCAACAACACCCATCCACGCACATTACCTGTGCTTCTTCATCAAATCTACTATCTCTGTGACAATGCATGTAAAAGGCCATCTGCTCCTCCAGCTTCAACAACCTCTACATGCTCCGCAGGATGTACAGGTGGATCCCCACCGTAACAAGGAGAAAGGTCTCCCAGGTCCAGAAGCAGGGTGGCAAACGATAAGGCCCTCTCTGCAGTCCCCTAAACCAAACTCCTGTACCAACTTCTACACATTTTAAAGGCCTCTGCACGCATGATCAACAACATTCCTCGCAGCAGCCACATCACACCCCACCTGTGAGGCCAGCAGTGGCTCACTGTCAACAAGAGGATCACAATCAAGCTCCTCACACACACACACACAAGGCACT
Source organism: Lissotriton vulgaris (assembly GCF_964263255.1). NCBI lineage: Eukaryota > Metazoa > Chordata > Amphibia > Caudata > Salamandridae > Lissotriton > Lissotriton vulgaris. The sequence goes on from NW_028242809.1 coordinate 380,411, forward strand.
CCACAACACAGGTCCAGCATGGCTCAAAAAACTACTCAGCTTCTACCCCACAAACAGGCCAGCTCTGCTACGCCAACCTCACCCTCGTAACCCTTCCCCGCATCCAGTGAGCGACCTCCTGGGCTGAAAATTCTCCCTCCTCCTCACCACCCAGACCTGGAGAACTCTCCCCAGCCTCCTACAGCACACCCAGGACATGCAAACCTTCAGGTGACTCTGCTAGACGTGGCTTTTCATGTAGTAGCAGCATCCCCCCCAGTGCCTTGAGACACACAGCTGAGTGGTGTGCTTTACGGATGTGCTGCTTGATAACTTGAGAAATATTTAGCTTATACACAGTCATCTCACAGCCTATCCGTGTCAGATTACACATGTAGATTGGTTCTATTTCCCTTGGTGGACCTTCTTGTGGATTCCCAGCCCCTTATTTATTGCCTCAATTGAATACTTGCTTGGTCATATAAACATGTATCTGTGTGAATTAAGTAAATTTATTTACAATACAAGGGGGAGACTGCACCAGTGCTGGCCCATAGAACACATGCTTTGATTGATGTTGGAGTGGCAGACATAGTCCATTGTGAGTGTCAGTGCCAAGGGAAGAGGTGGAGTTTGCTGCGACATTGTCAATGAAAAGTAGATTTGCTGCAAGTTCATGCATGGGTACCAGGTAAGTGTTTGTGGACATTGCGAGACAGTGGATGAAGAAGGTCAGCGGAATGAGGTTAAGAAAAATACTAAGGTGAGACAGGCCTTTGTACGTCACTGTCTGCAATTTGTTGTTGATATGCCCCCAAATGAGCCTAGGGTCACACCAGACACTGGGTTTTGGATGCAATTCTATGGGGGATTTTATCACACCTCTTGCCACCACTTTACCTGCATTTTTCTACTGCAAGGCAGTGATGATGTTGTCACCAATCTGGGTAATATGGCCCCACATCTTATGGACAGGCCAGGAGGCACATTACATGAGATTGCAAGTGTTGTCTTGATTTTTAATTGTGCTCATCACAAACATTCGATTTGTGTGCACACCGACACATGCAACTCTGACACCACATTGTGGATGCACTATGTATGTTGATGTTCATGAGCACAAATAGGCATGCCACCTCGGACATTAGCACACCGGTGACATTAGGCACATGCGCTTGAGTAGTCTGCAAGCAAGTGCGTATGTGTCAGGCTGGCAATGCATGCATGAGCTTGGACACTACTCGGACACATGTGGGCAAAGCTGCACGTGTGCTGATGTTGGTGGAGGCATGCCTGATTGTGCGCAGGGGCATAGACATTTCCTTCACATCCACAATGTGGCATCCGAGTGATGTGTAGTTATGCAGTCAATTTGTATGTGCATGGTGATGTGGCAAGGGGGCCATTTGGATACTTTTCCACTTGTCACGTTGTTGTGCCACTGTGTGTTTACTGTTTTGCAGATGCCCTTGTGGGGTGCTCTGGCATTGTAATTGGACTATGTTTGCCTAGCTTTTCTGTGCACATTTTATGGTCAGTCTGGCCGCCACAATGGCCCATAATATAAAATGTGTCGCCAACATTGTAGTAGCTTTTTCAGGAGGGTAATGCTGCTTCTGCGACACAACGGTGCTTGCTGATATGCACTATTCGATTCAAATGGCAAACAAGGTTCTGGTGCGCACCTGGCCTACTATTTAAATTCAATTAATCATATTAGCATGCCCCTCGTCAGTGCTTTGGCAGCAGGTTCCTGCCGCTACTGCATTAATTACACTGGCGTCATTCCTGTTACTATGGCCTTGTGTGTTGTGTGTTGTGTGATGTGGTGTTTGTGAATGGTGATATGTCCCTATGCCAGCATGCACAGGGGTATCTGGGACTTGTTGGACAGTACATGAGGGTATGCAATACAATTACTTTCATAGTACATGGGTGCCACTGTGCCCATTCACTTCCTTCCCCCCTTCCCTGGTTGATGTTCACCATGGTGTTGTTGTGGGCGTTCACATACAGCACAATCCTGGCCTGCGACTCCAACAACAGTCTCCCCACTGATGACGCAGGACACCTGCTCCTCCAGCTCTTGCTGTGGAGCTGGTCCGCCTCCTCCAGTCTCCCTCGCTGCCTTAAGATTGGCTCCCAGTTTCTTCTTGGTCTTTCTCTTGGTATCGTGCCACCCCTTTGTGCACTCATCCACTGTTGTCCTCCTCTCTACCACAGCATTGACTTTGGACACGACGTCCTGCCATATCTCCTTTTTCCTTGCCAAGATGATGGTGGAACTCATGAAGAGTTCCTGTTGGTGTTGCGTCACCTCTTCAACCAGGACCTGGTTCTCCATAGGACTGAACTTGGGGTTCCTCTTCCTCTTGCCTTTCTTTGTGTCTCTGCCTGGCCTTCCTGGGTGTTGTTGGTGTTTCTGGCCTCTGCACTTGTCCCAGGTTGTTCGCCGTGTTCTGAATTTTAATGTCGAATTTTTCCGGCTTAGCGGGTGTTTTCGGGTGCTTTTTTCTCGCTGTACGCGCCTAATGAAAGCCTGGGGCCTATTGGCTTGTGATATTTATCGCTGATTGACCCACCATCCTTTTTTTCATGCTAGCGTGCGTTTCCTTAGTGACGTCACCCTAAATCTATCGCCGCCTCTTTTTTACCTGGGAAGGAAACTATCGCCGGCTAGCAACGTATTGCTAATACGTCAATAACGGGGCGATAGGTTCTGGTGATGCACGGTGATAAAAAAGTCGTGCTAAACTAATTTTGCAATAAATATCTCCTCTTGTTGGTAATATGCCCCCCAGTTCCCCAGATTCGAGGTTGACTGCCCTAGCCATTAAGCCAACTCCTCTTAAGGTGCAAAAGCTACCAGCAGGATAATACTTAAACAAAAGGAGGACTGAGGGCCCTTAAGATTCACCCTTTGTTTAGGCTGGAAGAGAAAGTAAAGCTTCCTCACTGCCTGCTCATTACTGCTGAAAACAGAAAGACTACCTGCTGGACTGCTGAATTGTGTCCACTGGAATAATGCAGCATATTTCATGGGGCCATACGGAGCCCTGATCTGTCGGAATAATAGCTTTCAGATCAGGGATCTGGCTGGTTCTCCCTTCATTCCAGTGCAGATATTCAAACATGTGCCCATGCACACACCTTGAAGGGACATGAGAGTACAGTTCAGATTGTTTTACACAGCTTACTCTGTTGGGTTAATTGTGAGTGCCTGTGCTGAGAAGTCAGTTACTAACCTGTCATCCCCATCAACCCAGTTACCGATGTGCCACTCATGGTTATCAGTGAAACGTGAATGGTATTTCTAACCAGCAGAAAGTGTTGAACTTGTAATTTGATGGCTGCAAGGCCCTTCAAACCACCCTGCTTCTATGCCTACTTGGCGCACTGACCGCAAAGTTCGGTTTAATTTTTCATGCCTAAATTCTTTTCAAATTAGCAGTTTGTTCCTATTCACCTGGAATGTTAATCAGGCTTTAACCTTCTGTGAAATCAATGTTGTTACTTAATGTCGTCACACCATGGTGTAATAATGTACTCAAAGACCATCCAATTTATGAATGCAATTGTGGTCCGTGTATCACCCTTTTCTCAGGCGTATAATAGTTTGGATTGTGACACTCCATCTGTAGTACAGGTTGGTTACAACTGTGTGTTAGTTGCATAGATCTCATACTACTTTTTCGTTCGAGTGATCTGGAGTGTCTACATCTTTCTCCTTTGAGAGATCTGGAGTTAGTTGATCTTTCTTCTTAGAGAGATGGCCTCCAGAGCTGACCTGAACCCTAGTAGGCAGTCCGAGATGGAGTGGATTGTCCTCATTGGAGTAGAGTATAAATTACACACAAACTTGTGGTGCTTCTAAATTTAGACGTGATGCATTATAAAATTCAGGGTAAAAACTACACACAAAATCAAGTTGTATGTCATCTAACGTGCATGCTGGCTTTTAAGATTGCTGTTTGTTTGTCCCATAGTGCCCACACCGCCAGCGCTCGCTCCGCACTGCGCACATTAACACTTATATACCAAGGAAACTCATGAGACATATTTGTGGGAAAGCAGTGCTGCAGGTTTATTTCGTACAACAGGTAGCTGATAAGGTGGGTCATCTTACAGGTGATCCAATGCGGCAGCCCCTCGCTGACCCGCATGCCTAAGGAGCCATCTTGCACGACGAGACGATGCTCTGACGGTGCAGTAAATTACCATTTTATTTTGTTATACTCCTGCCCCCCATGTCAGGGCGGAGCGATGAGGCACACCCCCGGTCGGTTCAGGCCCCCGACCGCCCGAAGGACTAACGGGGCGCCGAAGCGGTTTCCTGGAACCCCCTCGGCTCCAGGTTCTTGGCTCAGGCACCCTTACTGTGCCAGGCAGAGGTATTTAGACTGTATCCTTCTGCCGCAGAGGTACCCCTACTGTCCATCTGCTTCCAGATCGCCCTGTGACTCCGCCTGCAACACAAAACATGACCATTAAAAGATTCACAACTTTTGCCCGCCGCTGTGCCACTGGGTCAGGGTTCAGGGTGGGATTAGCGCAGAGCCGGGAACCAGGCGCGGGAAGGAGAGGCCGAGCAAAGTTGCTGGGCCCGCTTTATACACCAAGGAACGCCCCCATCCCCAGGAGAGCCCTCCCTATTGGCTGCTGGCGAGGAGGGCGGCTCCGGGGGGGTGACGTGCTACGGGCTCTGCTCGCCCGTTGTGTGGGACTAAGGCACTGTCCCGCCCATGCTCCCCTGCGTGTCGCGCGGTCAGCGGCATAGTGCCCACACCGCCAGCGCTCGCTCCGCACTGCGCACATTAACACTTATATACTAAGGAAACTCATGAGACATATTTGTGGGAAAGCAGTGCTGCAGGTTTATTTCGTACAACAGGTAGCGGATAAGGTGGGTCATCTTACAGGCGATCCAATGCGGCAGCCCCTCGCTGACCCGCATGCCTAAGGAGCCATCTTGCACGGCGAGACCATGCTCTGACGGTGCAGTAAATTACCATTTTATTTCGTTATACTCCCGCCCCCCCCTGTCAGGGCGGAGCGAGGAGGCACACCCCCGGTCAGTTCAGGCCCCCCGACCGCCCGAAGGACTAACGGGGTGCCGACACTGTTTCCTGGAACCCCCTCGGCTCTAGGTTCTTGGCTCCAGGTTCTTGGCTCAGGCACCCTTACTGTGCCAGGCAGAGGTATTTAGACTGTATCCTTCTGCCGCTGAGGTACCCCTACTGTCCATCTGCTTCCAGATCACCCTGTACTCCGCCACAGCTCTGGAGGAGGCCCACGTCAATGACAGAGCCCCCCACCTATCCAGTTACTTCGAACCTGCCGCTGACAGAGCCTCTTGTACATCTAGGAGAAAGACATCCATACCCAGCCCAGACAAGTGCACCCCGTTGCTCTCGTAATACCCCTCAGTACTTTCTTGTATCAACGCATGCCTAATGAACCCCAGGCCCCTCCTCTCCATAAATTTCTGCATGGACCTGTTGACCCTCCTCCGGCATTGCTCTATTTCAACCCCTGATCGTGCTCCCCTCCAGGCCTTGCGGGGGACAATCTCCGACCATATTAACTCCGTGGCTCCCAATTGGTTAGTTATAACTGTCACATCCCTCTGCATGGCTTCTATTAGGGCTCTCCTCCCCACTGTGACCAGATCATTCCCCCCCAGATGGATGAGGATGTTGGGAGGACCTCCCCGTGCTGCTAGACATTGCTCAAGCCTGCGCCTCAGCTGACCCCATCTCATTCCAGGGAAACCCAGCCATAGAATTCGTGTCCTTGCTAAGGTCAGATCCCATCTCCTGCATATCGCCCACTGCTCCAGCCTGGTAATGTAAGAATGGCCCATCACCCACACGCAACAATCAGCTGCAAGAAAAGACACCGTTGTCATTAATGTTTTATTTCTAAGTGAATACTGCACTATAAACGAAAAAGTGGCTTTTCATAACATAAACACGCAAATTTCTGCACTGCAAATGAAAAAAAAATGGCTTTGCCTAACATAACACAACAATCTCTACATCTGACATGCTCATGGGTGCCATGGCCTGCCGCTCTAATGGCTCCTCTTAGGCATGGCCCCTATGCGACCAGAAGTATTCAAGGGCGAATGTACCGCTGATAGCAAGAGGACGACCACCTCCCCACCCTCTTGACACCTTCCTCGCCCACCCCGGCCCTGTATGCGGTGGTAGCTGCCCCTATCCTAAATGAATGGCTGGAAAATTTCCGACCTGCATCAGTAGCTGACAAGCCTGCCTTGGCCATCACCGTGGCCATTGCTCGCTCCAACTGGAATTTGGTCAATGGTGAGCCGTCAGCATGAATCAAGAAGCTGCCTGCCAGCAGAGGCCTGATTTTCAGGTACTCCCTGACCAAGGCGACTGGGCAATACCTGGGATCCTCTAATGCATGTAACGTTATGGACACACCCTTCCCCACCTGATCTGTTTTAGATTTACATAGCCACAGTACTAAGGAATCCCTGGCACAGACGTCCATCATGTCTAAAGCTCTCCCCGAAATGTCAGATTTGGATTTGGCCACTAGCTCGCTGGCCCTAAAGGCGCCAAAGAATGCTAAGCAGAAGGCTGTCGAGAAAAGCTGAGCCTCGAATGCCGAATTTGTGACGGACGGCACCACGTCCAACATGCGCTGGAGAGCGGGGAATTCAATTCCTGCCCTTCTGTCGGGGAACCTGACTTCCTCCCTGGCCCACCCTTTCAGTGCTGCCCTAATCTTGAATGCACCCGTTGGATCCTGTTCTCCATTTAATTGGGTCTCATGTTTAAGTGCTGCCAGGTGGCCGCACACCCAGGAATGTGACTTACCAGTCTCCCTCGCCCATACTACAAAAGTCTCCACTTGCTCTATTGTACTCAGGGCCGATGCTCCCAGGGACAGGGTTACTGCACGGAACGTGTTCAGCTGGGCCGCATATCTTCTCCTGGTTGCCTGGGCCGGAGAACGTTGTCCCATCCTCTTCAACCGCTCCCCCACTGAAGGAGTCACCATAGAGATGCCGGGAATGGTGTCATCTCCTCCCCCGCCTGCGGCCAGGCCTCTCGGAATCGTGACAGCTGAAAGCGAGAGAGAGCGTCAGCTGCCACATTCTTAACACCTTCGATATGCCTAGCCTTGAACTCTGTTATTCTGTAACCCAGCCTTGACTAACTCCCTCAACAGACTTAAGACTAACGGGCAGTTGGCAGTCAGACCATTGATGGCTTGGACCACGGCTAGGTTGTCCGACCAGAACACCACTTTCCTGTTGCCCAGTCCCTCCGGCCATAAATGCAGTGCCACCACAATGGGGAACAGTTCCAGGACCGTTATATTTGCAGTCACTCCTTTCTTGCGCCAAGCATCCGGCCACTTCATGGCACACCACTTTACTCCAAAGATCACCCCAAAACCTACCCTACCGGATGCGTCTGAAAATAGACATAAGCCTTGGCTGCTTTCCCAGGGAGCCCTCCATATCACGGTGCCATTGAAATTCTTCAGAAACTCGTCCCACATTTTTTGATCTGTTTTCAACCCCGGACCCAGTCGCACTAAGTGATGCTTCTTTTTTACGCTGGCCGTAGCCTTTGCCAGCCTGCGGGAAAACACCTTACCAGCCGGTATGACACGCGCTGCAAAGTTCAATTTGCCTTACCAGCCGGTATGACACGCGCTGCAAAGTTCAATTTGCCCAACAGACTCTGGACCACCTCAAGTGTTGCCTTACTCTTCCCAATCATTGCACTAATGTCCTGCCTCAGGTCACACACCTTGTCCGCCGGGAGTCTGGATTCCCCTCTAATGGTATCAAGTTCTATGCCCAGGAAGGTCAGTATCTGTGCAGGCCCTTCAGTTTTCCCAGGGGCTAAGGGAACACCTAAATGCTCCGTCAGGTCTTCAAAGGCTTGCAGGGCTTCTGCGCATTCCTGGGAACCGTCCCTGCCAAAAAAACAGGAAATCGTCTAGGTAGTGGGTGACCTGGGAGATGCCATGCCTGGCCGAGAGGGCCCACTGAAGGAAGGAATGGATCAACCTGTACGCCCAGTGCTGCTTTTTTGGAACCACACCTAGCGAAGAAACGAATTTTTTTTTAAAGGGGGTGAAGGAAATGGCCCTGCCACCCTCCCCAGGTCAACCTCCTTCCTGATCTTGTCACTGACCACCTGTGGTAAGTCCCTGGCCGATTTGAGATTCAAGGCGTCCGTCCCTGGATCCCAGGGGGCCTTTGTAAGGAATTCTAAAGCCGTCAACAAAACCATCAACTAATAGCATTCGCTCCTTTACAAATGGATACACCCTGAGTAATGGTAAGATGTTCTGCAACACTATGGGAGATGGACCTTTGGTGTTCTCCGTCCCCTTTCCCGGCTGTGGAAGTAAGTCATTGTCAGTCTTATTACTGAGCTCAGTCCGTCCCCTGCCCTGTAAGACTATGGAAGATGGGCCTTTGTTGTGCTCTGACCGTTCTCTATGCTGTGAAGGGAAGTTGTAGCCTGTCTTATTGGTATGCTCAGTCAATCCTCTCTGCTGTTCAGGTAACCTATTGTCGTGCGCCATCCGCTCCCTGTGGCGTGGCGGGAGGGGGGTTTTGGCCGCTGGTGCAGGTGATTGCTGCGTGTTGGGCACCGCATTTGCTGCATTCATGGGCAAACTTACACGCCCTACCCCAGGTACATATCCCATTATTGAACATTCTGCAGGTTCCTGAGTTAAAGCGTCTCGGTCCGGCTCCTTGTCCCCTCCCCGCCCCCCCCGAAAGGGCTGTTGGAAAGACCGCCTTGGAAACTGTTCCCACTTCTGCTCATGGTCCCATTTTTTTGTGTCACCCTCGCTTTGTGTCCTATGAGAAGTTTCCCTCTTGTTATTCCCAGTCCTGCACATATGTTTAAACCAGAGCTGGATGTCCGTATGGTCCCACCCTATGTCTGGGCAGCCAGCCATGGTCTTCCTAAATTCTTGATCGTACGAGAACCAGCCCATCCCTCCGGACTCTCTTGCCCCCTGCTGGATGGAGTTGGCATACTCCATCAGGGCCTCACTCTGAGCTGGGTCCTTCTGTACTATGACAGCTGCTAATATGTTAAACGCCTTGGTCCAGTTCTCAATAGTTTTTTCGGGCCATCGCTGAAATCTAACCTTGTCCTCCTCTTTCTTCCCCATCCTCCTTGTGTCTGCACCTGCGTTGTCATGCATTAACAGAGTCAAAATGTCGATATATTCCCTCCTCCATATACCTTCTTTAGCAGCCTGGGGTACCTGTCTGGCCAGGGAACAGCTGCCTTTTGACTTCATGCCAGGTCTACCCAGGCCGGCCGGTTGACCAGCCCCCACTTGTGCCGGGGAGGCCCCACCCGATGCAGGTTGAGCCAGCCCCCCTGAACCAACCCCGCCACCCGTACCATTCGCCGTGCTTGATGCCGCCCCATCTATGGTAGATGCTTGACCGGCAGCCTGCGGCATGATGGGAGTGACACCCTGAGGGATAACGGGGGCGACACTTTGAGGGACGACGGGGGCGACACTTTGAGGGACGACGGGGGCGACACTTTGAGGGACGACAGGGGCGACACTTTGAGGGACGACGGGGACGACACTTTGAGGGACGACGGGGGCGACACTTTGAGGGACGACGGGGGCGACACTTTGAGGGACGACGGGGGCGACACTTTGAGGGACGACGGGGGCGACACTTTGAGGAACAAAGGGGGCGACGCTTTGAGGAACAAAGGGGGCGACGCTTTGAGGAACAAAGGGGGCGACACTTTGAGGAACAATGAGGGCGACACTTTGAGGAACAATGGGGGCGACACTTTGAGGAACAATGGGGGCGACACCTTGCTGGGCGACTGCTGAAACACTCTGAAGGTTAATGGCATTGACAATCTGAGGGGTGACCGGGAGAATATGTGCAACACTTTGAGGAACAATGGTGGCGGCACTTTGCTGGGTGACTGGTGAGACACTCTGAGTGTTAAAGGCGTTGACAACCGGGGTGGCAGGCGGCAGCACTAGTGGTCCAGCCAGCAATGGCGGCCCCGCTAGCAATGGCGGCCCCGCTGGCAATGGCTGAGCCCCTACTTGACTCACTGGATCCGCTGCTGTCAGCCCAGGAGGTGGGGCCAACCTTTCTTGTGCTGCTGCCATGGCGTCTAAACGTTTTTGAAACAGTGCCATTAAGCCCATCATATCGTCCATTGTCTTACCCATTTGGGCCAAGTCCGTTATTCCTGCCGCTGGTGTACCACGTTAGGTACCGCAGGCAACACGGCGGGGGGAGGTGGCGACGCCGGCTGATTGCTACGTGCTGGCACAGCCGGGAATTCCTTCCGGGTGATCTTCCGCTTGCGAGTGGACCTTCGCGTCCCCTCTCCCGAGGTGCCCGGGGCGTCCTCGGGGGCCCCAGGTCGGCCAGCCTCCTCTAGCCTACGCGCCTCAATGAAACCTTGTGCCCATGCTGGCCCTTTAGTCTGCGCGACCGCCAAGAATTCCGCCCACAACCCATCCTGTGGCAACGCGGCGCCGCGGGTGCTCAGTGCGATGGCTTCTACCCTTCGGGGTTCCTAAGGATGAGAAAGTACATGAGGTTGTTCCACAACTTCCTGCGTCCACTACCCCACCCATGGCATCGTGCCATTCCTAGCAGAATCTGCTTTCTGCATCCGTTCTGCTGGCAGCTGCCTGCCCTCGTTTAATAAAGCCAACCGTCGCACTCAACCCATGTATTACCTGCTGATCTCTTTCCAATATTAGCCGCTGCCAATCCTTGCCCGTTTTCCTGAGCGCAATCTGTAAAACAACACTGCATTATTCATCGTCAAACAGTATTACATGCGAGCACACCTGTAAAGAAACCCGCGGTACAAACTGCGCAACTCCCTTACGTGACACCGCGTTACCCAAGTGTGAATTGCACTTTGTGACCAAACTGCCCTTTCGGTCAACGTGCTGACCAACTGGACCTCGCCCTCTGCAATTACCTGTTGATCTACGCCTTTCTCCTATGTAGCTGCTAATCCTTGCGACGTGTTCCAAGCGTGATCTGAAAGAACAACATACCATTACACGTTCTGTACACTGCACTCTTGTCCCAACTGTCATATGACAATTCCATATGGCTAGTTCCATATAGTTACTCTGGATTACAATGATGTACCATGCGCTTCGCGGTGTTCGCGACAAGGGACTTGTTACATTGAATAGCACCTAGAATTAACTGATTGATACTAAAACCCAGGCCTGGCCTGTTCTGGGATGCAAGCAGCGTTAGACAGAGGCGAAGCAATTAAAATTTTTGCAGGTTGAATAAAATTCGCTGACTCCAACATATCAACCACACCGTAATGCTGGGTAAAGCCTGGGCTCCTACCAGGTGTAAGAGGAAGGGCTGCAGGGTACTAATAAGTACCAGATTGCAATCTGGAAAAGAACACCGCATTGCCCACTACCTTGGTCTCCCTGATGGCTTCCGCATTTGAAGTCAGTGCATGCCGTTTCAGACAACCTGAAATAGCTTTGGCATTTTGAAGCCAGTATACAATTCGAGTCCCAGTGAGCTGAGAGCATTGCTGACTTTCAAGCATTTTGGTTTGTCCCTAGGGGCACCTCCTTAAAATTAAAAGCTGTGGCGCGCCTCCGAAGTGCCGCGCAGCCACTTCAATCATGGTCACAGTAATGGACAATACATACAGACCAATGCACAGTGAGTATGCTAGGTAGGAGCATATCAAGTGGCGATATCGGCAATGTGCAAATATGCCAACATTATTTGGGCACACAACTATACCATGTAACATATATAGCAGCATCAAATTAGAAGTGCTAGCGGTTACATCTGAATTCATGAAAAATATCTCACTACACCTCAGAGCCAAACAGTGAATTCACTACATAAATTGCGTCCCGTAGAACAAGTTAACCGCTATGTGTCGGTATGACTGCAGGCGGTAGATGTGCCTTCATGTACTCAAAGACCATCCAATTTATGAATGCAATTGTGCTATGTGTATCACCCTTTTCTCAGGCGTATAATAGTTTGGATTGTGACACTCTGTAGTACAGGTTGGTTACAACTGTGTGTTAGTTGCATAGATCTCATACTTCTTTTTCGTTCGAGTGATCTGGAGTGTCTACATCTTTCTCCTTTGAGAGATCTGGAGTTAGTCGATCTTTCTTCTTAGAGAGATGGCCTCCAGAGCTGACCTGAACCCTAGTAGGCAGTCCGAGATGGAGTGGATTGTCCTCATTGGAGTAGAGTATAAATTACACACAAACTTGTGGTGCTTCTGAATTTAGACGTGATGCATTATAAAATTCAGGGTAAAAACTACACACCAAATCAAGTTGTGTGTCATCTAACTTGCATGCTGGCTTTTAAGATTGCTGTTTGTTTGTGCCATTCTGTTTACATAAGTGTCATTTAATCAGTGTTCGGGCAAAGAGGTAAGCACTTTGAAGCTTTATCACTCTTGCTGAAAATAACAAAGTTTAAATGCCAATCTGGACACTCAGTAGGTCTGTATGAGTATTAGGACACAAAACTGATTAGGTTTAGAGGACATACATGTATATTTCTAATAATCCTTTGTATGTAAATATATATTTTTATTTTTAAAGTAGGGCGGCAGACTGGGAATAGTCCACGATGACATAGCAGGCAATGTTGAGAAAGTAAGGGGCATATTTAAAAAGAATTGAAGTACGGCAGCTTTTGGCTGCGCAGTGCGCTGCCCTATGCCAATTTGAAAGGGCAGGAATGCACCATATTTTCAAGATACAGTGCATACCTTCCTGCACACCAAAAGCACAATTGGGGTGTTTTTCTCTTTCTGTGTGCTGCAAAATGCAGCACACATGGAAGGAAGTAAGAGAAGAAATGTTCAGTCGAAGTAAGCTTTATTCGGTTCTTTGTATAGAAATCATAAAAGCAAAATTCAGCAACAAGGACCACAGTTAAGATATGCAACGCATAATTAATTAAACCTTAGGTTTAGATATAAATAAAATAGATAAAAATGATGCCTAAAAACGTACACAGCACATAATCCAACCATTATCAGGCAGATTAAAAACCATTTCCAGGTTTTTCTCAATATCATTGCGGCTTTCAAAAAGCATACCACATTAAAGATAACTTCTTCAGGTAACAATTGCAAATACAAAAGGGCAGGAGGCAAAGGAAGAAATTTAATTCTTTTTAGCAATGGTATAATGTCCGCTTTACTTGGAACCTCATAAAACAGATTGTCGCAGCCGCAGGACTCCAATCAGTGACCCCAATTCCTCTCCCGGGCGTATGCCAACATAAAATGAAAAAGACCAAGCCTTTAAACTGGTCCGCAGGAATCGCTCATACTTGCTTTTTACAATCAAGAAAGATAAGGCACGATAAAATGAGTGGACTTTAACAGGAGGTGGGTACGCACTTAAGGTTTCTAAAGGGCACCTTCTTCTCTAGATGCAGACCTCAGATGACAAAAAAGACTTTAGCCCAAATCAATCAAAGCGAACCAGGTTGGTCAGCGGAGCGAATCTTTTAGCAATGTCCAGCTCACATGGAAAAGCTAAACGGCCATTTTGAACTTAAAGTTGATGGTGTATAGGATGTAATCGATTCGGATCTTGAACACTGTCCACTGGTAGAGGCCTATACAACAAATTGCAGAGGGAGGACCAGAATCGAAGTACTGACAGGAAGCTTGTTACAAGCAAAAATTCTGCCTGCAACAAATGGCATGTTAAAGTTAATAATCACACAGTCGCCCTCAAAGGAATTTCTTTGCTTTACCTATCCACTTAACCCTTATGACTATGTTAATCCATCAACCAGACTAGGTCCCCAAAGGAGAATGCGAGTCCAACCACTGAGCAACCTTTATTTTTCAGGTGAATGATAGTTTCTGCAGTCCCTGCTCAAAATATCCACATGAGGTGTGGCTTCAGGAGATAAATTGGGGTTGGCTGTAATAGAGTGAGGGGCCACCACCTCACGTCTGGGAGTAATGGCTTGTTCTGCTGTCCTTTGATCTTGGAAAGAGCCTTGTGGGAAGCCGGTGCCCGGATATAGGATGTAAAGTATCACCCTGCACATAGGTCCTTTTAGCCTGCCATTATTAAAGCAGGCTGGTTTCAGCAAGGAGACTAGTTGGGACAAGAGTGGAAAAAACGACCTCCCATGGATTGCACTAACTAGTTCTGCTTATTGAGCTCCAGCCTCACTGCAGTCAGCCTATCTTGAATCGGAACCAGCCCTGCATCCAAAGCAGAGATCAAGGTGTTAAACAGAATCCAATAAGTTTCCAACTCATCTTTTCCTTTAAAAGGCATATCTTTGGGGTAGGCCCTCATCACAGTACCCTGGCCTGAGAGCTCCTGATTAAGTCTTGGGCCCCCTGAAGTTTAATTACGCCAATGGAATGAGCAGTGTTAAACCTAGGTGGTTTGGATTTGCTGCCCAACTCTTGTCTTTTCCCTCCCCACCCGGTCTTTGTTGGAGGTTCTCATGGCTTCCAGTTCCAAAGGCCTAGTTGTGATCCCAGATCTTGATGTAGAAGGGACTACGGAGGAAGGCATATCCAATGACCAGTTCTCTTGACTTCTCTTTAACTCAGCCAACATCACAGCCTCTGAACCTGCATTTAAAGAGCCAGGCAAACGGGCTACAGAGGAACCTGGAAGCAGTGAGGTAGAAGAAGAAAGGAAGAGGCGACACTCCCCAGCTGGATCTCCTTGTGAAGGCCGTCCACCACACGTGTCAAAAATGCATCCAAAGTTGTGTTAGGCTAGGACTGGGGTTTCGAAGTATGTGCACGTAATTTACATTTCCCCATCACCATATATGATGTACGATAATAAGGCCTGCAACTTTACTTAAGAGCCACTCTCCTTGTCCACGATATCAGGAGGATTAAAAATAAGCGGGACAGTTGGTAAAATCCCCCAAAGATGTGGAACTTACTCCAAAGAGTCACAACCCAGATTTTTTTTAAGGAGACCATGATTGCCACAGCATTAAACAATTGGAGCATGCCTCTCAGCAGGCAGCTGTGACTTGAGGCTCATTTCCAGGGGGGAGTCCGGGTCTCCAACAAAAGGTTCTGTTTTTCACAGTGTGGTGGCTTTTAGAACACCAGTCGGAGCAGGCAATGTGTCCATACGATGCTAATGCCTATGATGAGATCGGGGGGGGGGGGCGGGGAAGAGAAATCAGCCTCCTCCGGGTCTCTGATGGGTGAAGTACGTCCCGCCCGGGCTCGGTTCATGCCACAGTTGGTGGTAGAATACTTTTCAGCTCACGGCATGGGGTGAACTGGCCACTGGCCCTCCATCCTCACAACAAACAGCAGGTTTGTGAGACACAGTCTCCCTGAGGGAGCACACCAGATCTACCAGATGTGCCACTACAGTCATGAATGAGCTCATGAGGGGCAGGAAGAGTTCCCCGGCAAATACCTGTATGTTAAGCAACTACAGGCAGTGATGCAGCAGTGCCCCTCTCCCAAGGCGGAGCCTCTAAACTCAGTACTTGGCCTGTTGGGTTGTGAGGGCGTTGCTGCAGTTCACTTTTTGCTTTTCAGGGATCAGATCAGCACTTCCCCCTAGGGCCACACGGGCTGTGATCATTTTAAGTTCCTAACTTCGGTGCTGCCTCTGGGCACCCGCTGGGGGTCCTCTAGCTGCCTCTCTGGCATTTGGGGCCTGCACTAGCACTTAGGTGGGGCAGAGTGGCAAAAGGGCCATGCTCTCAGCATCAGAGAAGGAACCCAGCAAGTGTCACCACCAATAACTGAGTCTCGAAGGCCAGAAACAGCCAAATGTTATTTCTCCTTGTTAGGCCAACCCCCGGGGAGGCACACAGTTTTAACATATTCACAGATTTATGCCATGCTGTATATCTTGGAATGTATCAAAACGTATGGGCGGTGGGTGGGAACACCTACTGCAATGGCACGTTTACCTGATGCAGTGTGAGGCAATGCAGCGACTTGTGCCATGTTGCCTCACTCCAAATCTACAAGGCCTTGCAATGCTACATGGGGAGCTTTACCTGGCCTTTTAGATATGGCTAAGCCCTGTGCGCCACCAAAACTCCACAAAAAGTGACGTTTTCGGTGGTGCACAAGGCTTGTAACTACACACCCAAGTGGAAATTGTCATAATAAATTGCCCCAGAGACCTAAATCTGCCTTTTACATCTCATATTTACATATTATTTACCGCCGTGGTCTAGCCAAGCATAATACAAGTTTTCTCTCGGTGTTGTCCTGAGGTTCCTCCTCCATAAACACCGTGGCGGAGAGGAAACCGTGGGGATGCAAACAGGGGGGCACAACATGTGCTCCCCTGTATGCATGCTCCCTTTTTCCTGTATGACATTGACTTAACAGTCAATGCTGTGCAGGAACTGTTTTTAATGTTCCCATTTTTAGAGGCACTGCTGCAGGAATGTCAAAAATCAGCATCCCGGAGAGGAGAAAACTCCTAATCTGGTGGGCGCTCTGACCACGGCTTAGATGGTGCGGACCCTTCGAAGCGCCGCCAAAGTCATAATCAGGCCCATAACGTAAAAGGACACAACCTTGGCAAGTATACAATTTTTACTCTTGTATGTAAAAAGAGAATGTGCGCGTGGGTGTTCACAAGGTTATCAAATGAGTGATTAAAAATAGTGAACAAAAAAAACTGGCTAAGGAACTGTTAGAAATGGGGGTCTCTAGCTGGCAATGGGTTGCACCTTTGCCCAGATAGGGGCCCTTTCTTCTAGTCAGGACACTCCTAAAATAACCCCTTCTCACCTTGGTAGCTTGGACTGAGTTGTCAGCTTATTTCAGAGGCAATGTGTAAAGCATTAAAGCATTTGCACATAACCAACAGTAACACAGTGAAAATACTACACAAGGACACCACACCAGTTTAGAAAAATATCCAATACTTTTTATGGATATATTCAAAACAAGCCCATAACAATCCACTATATAGTACTTAAAAATAAGCACTTTGGAAGAATAAACTTAAAAATACATTCCTTGAAGTTGGTAGCTCGGTTCCGTACTACTGTGGTGCTGAAAACAGAATCCAACTGTTCCGTCCGACCGCGTTGGTTGTGCTGTCGGCAGACTCTTAAACGGTACCTTTCCATTGCAGCCGATCCATTTGGTGTTGGCCGGTGGTGGCAACCGTCGCAGTTGAGATGTGGAGCGGCATGCAGTGCCCTCAAGTTGTGGTGCAGGCAGTTGCTCGGTGAACGTCGTCCAGCAGTGTCAGTGAGACTAAGGCTGTGGTGCATAGTGAAGGCCATGCTCATTGCAGTGCTGACAGATCACGGTGCAGACGATGGGGATGGTTAAGGGGAGCTGGTGTCGGTGGGTGCAGACTGCAGTGTGGAGATGGGGCAGTGCTTCGTGAGACTTACGAGTGGTGCGCCCCCAAGCCACAGTGCGGTCACGGGTATCGAAGTCGGCAGGCAGCTACGGTTTTGGTAAGGCCATGGTGGCAAAGTGAAGTGGTGCCCACAGTTCACGGTGCAAGCAGCAGCTCGGTGGCGGAAGCGGTCATTGTCTGTGAGATCAGGGTTGCACTGTTGCCTTCAGGACATGGCGCCAGAGACTGAGTATGTTGCTTCCTCCCCTCTGTGGCAAATGAAACCGCAGTTCCGGAGGCGGTATCCAGAGGTTGGTGAAGTTGTTGCAGTCCCCGAGACTTCAGAACAGGAGGCAAGCTCTACTTAAAGCCTTTGGAGATACTCTGAAACAAGTTGAGAAAGTGAAGTCCTTTCACTGCCCAAGGCAGAAGCAGCATCTGGAGGCCAACCCAGCAAAGCAACAACACAGCAAAGTGGCAGTACATCTTCTTGGCAGGTTCCTTGATTCCAGCGAGTTCTTTGAAGTCTGTTATCTCCCTGTGACTTCCAACAGGAGGCAAGCTCTACTTCAAGACCTTGGAAAAACTCTAACAGCAGGATAATGAAGATACAATCCAGGCTTTTTGCTGCCCAAGACAGAAGCAGCAAGCAGCAGGCAAACACAGCAGAGCATGCAGCAAAGTGGAAGTTCCTCCTGAAAGCTTTTCCAGCTCTTCTTCCTGGCAGGTTCCTTAGTTCAGCAGAAATCTAACTTTCTGGGGTCTGGACCCCAATATTTATACTCAGTTTCTCTTGGTTCTTTTGGCCGGAGTGTCTGTGCTCAGCCCAAACCAGTACTGTCCACTCTGGTCCAGCTTCCTGGCAGGAGGTGGAGACAGGACCTATTCAGGTGCAAGGGAAATCTTCTCCCACCACTCTAAATGCAGACCAGGCCTATTCAGGTGCTGGTGAAACTCCTCCCACTAGTCTGACTGCAGCCCAGGTCTGTTAAGCCCAGCCCTGACTTACTAAAGAAAGGCAGGACACACATCAACCCTCCCAGTGGCTGTCTGAGAGAATGCGCATCCCCTGCCTGTCAGTCCAAGCCAGACAGTCAATCCACAACTCAGCAGAGGCAAACTGGATGTCCAAGCAATAAAATACTCACTTTCTAAAAGTGATAATTTCAAACACCCAATATAAAAATCATCTTTACTAAAAGATGCATTTTTTATATTTGGAGTTCTGGCATACTAAACTCCAACTTTCTATTTTGTCCCAATGGGAAGTTATACTGGTAAGATGTTAAAGTATTCCCCATTCTATCCTATGAGACAGCCTTTCAATAGCGAAAAATGAAATGCACTGTGTGAGAAGTTGGCCTGATATATGATGTTCACTAGTTCCAGTGACCACCTTGTATCCGTCCAAACAACCCTTATGATGATTGGTTGTAAGCCAACCTTATAGACCAGCTATCCTAGGGGTAGCGTGGACAAAGCAGTCTTAGGCTAAACTCTGTAAAGGCATGTGAAGCAAGCTGTTTTACCAAATACACTCTCCTTGAATACCAAATGAAAGGACACCCCACAGACATATATTGAATATATATATATATATATATATATTTACTACAAGTATCCCCTATTTGCTTTGAGCACAGAAGCAAATGTGTTAAAACAAAACAGTGTTTAAATATACAAAAGTTGCACCATATGGATAGGCCCTGGCGGACACTCAAACCATATACTAAAATAGTGGTATAAGAACTGCTATACGAACAGTGGTAAGGCCTAGGGCCTTCAGAATCGCCGGGACTACAAGGAGCTATAAGAGTTAGTGACCAGGAGGCCCACGGAGTGTGTGTGCAGTGTTAGAAGTTACACACTGGCGCCCATAGTCTTTCAATGGGTGCGTTAAAGTTAAAAAGTTACTGCAAAGGGAGTCTTCTGGATGGACCAGAACAACTTGAAACCTAGACACTAGAGATGTTACTCTAAACAGGAGAACCGGAGTTCCAGAGTTACATCACCCACAGGAAGTGGGTGCATAGGTGTGAAAGTGCGTCGGGTTTCGTCGTGCAGTTCAATGGAGCCTGAAGATGTTGATGCTGCAGGCGGCCAGTCAAGAAGAGTTCCGGTGGATCGAAGGGTGGATCTGAAGAAGTGAAGACCTGAAAGCAGAGGGGACAGTGTTCAAAGTCACTAGCCAGTGACTACCGTGGAACCGTGCGATGTCAGGTGCCAACAGGTGAAGAAGTGAAGCTTGTCTCACAGCCACGTGGACGCGAAGAGGTCAGCGACGTCCAGGAGTCGTTCACAAGCTGTCCCACAAAGGCTAAAGCTGATGGCGGTGTCTGTTTCTTGATTGGAGCAAACAGGCCTTGGCTAATGCAAGCCACGCAAGAATCAAAGTGGGCTTCTTTCTCTAACCAGCAAGGTCAAAGGGACTGCTTCTTTTCAGGGAAGCAAGGGCCAGTCTGGAGCAACCAGACCAGCGGTGTTGTTTCAAGTTTTCGTCGCCAAGATGGCCACTAGCCAACGGACCAGTGACCGGGATGACGCGTCGAGTGGCAAAATGCAAAAGGGCCCCACGCAGATCTCGTGGATGCAGGAGGGCTCACCTTCGGTGCAGATGCTGCTTGGTGGTGGGGCTTATCAGACCTCAAAGCACAGCATTGAGGATGCCTCAGGTGCTGCGCAGTCAGCTTCTCATGGATCTTCCAAGATGGCCGGTCCCACGTCTCTCGGTGCCTCCACGGGTCTCTTATTTTCAGGGACTGTGGATTGGGCTCTGAGATGTATGGGAATTTAGGTCTTGTTGGGCTCTGGGCTCCGGCTCCGGCGGGAGGCGGCGGCAAAGCAGACGTCGAGTTGCTGGGTGGTGCCTGTGTTCACAGGGTGGTCACTCCTTGGCCACAAGGGAGATTCTCTTCAGTCTTCTGTGCAGCAGAGTGTCGAAGTCCAGTTTTCTTCTTAGTTGCAAGTCGAGTCCAGGATAATCTGAAGTCTTAGGACACAGCTCCTACTCTTAAACCAAATCTAGGGGCCGGATCATCTGCTAGGTCCCTCCTCTGGGTGGAACCAGGAAGGGGGGTGGTTCCTTTGTCCAGTTTCGCCCCAGGACTGGGGCTGGAAAGCCCCAGCTCCGGTTTGAACTGGCATATGCACAGGGACACCTTGTGTGTCCCAGGCATGTCTCAATCTATTCAGCCCTCCCAAACCCACTACACAAAATCCTGTCTGGGGTGGTGGAAGCACCTCCCCTGACAGGAAACCCTTAGTCCAAACCTCCCAAGCTGGAAGGACTCCCAGCAGCAGGAGGTCAGACTCGTGTCTGTGGTGGCAGCATCCATTTTGTGATGCTGAAGCTCATGTTTAACTTTACCTGGGTTTCAGGTTAGGTACATGTCGTGTCCCTCTACAAGAGTGGAATGCTACCCCCGTGGCCAGAATTGGCAAGGGGGTAGTATTCCAATTCGTATGACACCTTACTCGACATGTTTTGATAAAGCCAAACCAAAGATAGCATTTAACCGCAAGTTTCATAATGCACTTAAGAGTATATGGTATGGCAATATCATGAAACAGCTAAAGGACGTGGTTCCGAAAGCTGCAGACAGGCTCAGCTCATGCCAGAGCACCATCTCACATGAAACCAAGCACTCTGCCTCCAGGATTGTTAAGGCCTGCCATAAGAGTGACTTGTAGGTTACCATGTGTCCATATATAAGGTAGATATAGATATACTATACCTAAGTAAGAAGTGATTACACCAACTTACCCCAGCTGAGTGATCAGCCAGTTGTGTCAAATATGGAGGCCAGGCCAGGTGTGGCATAATACATGCTTCAGCCCCTGGTAAGCCTTGGATACACCTATTCCCTGGGTACCTAGTGTACACTGGTACAGGGACTAATAAGGTGATCCAGTTCCAATTGGTAATGCACCTAGAGTGCATTGGAGTCCATTTTAAGGCGAGAGCAATTAGCTTGGGGCCCTGAATAGCATGATCCCAGGCCAACTAAGTCAAAAACCAGCT
This sequence comes from Lissotriton vulgaris, assembly GCF_964263255.1. Lineage (NCBI taxonomy): Eukaryota > Metazoa > Chordata > Amphibia > Caudata > Salamandridae > Lissotriton > Lissotriton vulgaris. The sequence goes on from NW_028242809.1 coordinate 401,790, forward strand.
AAACACTAGGCAAAAAGTTGGGGGCAGCCATAGTCAGATATCCACCTTCCTACACACTGTATATCAATATTGGGACATGCCACACACACCAGTACATGCACCAGCTTTCACATACACTGCACCCTGCCCACAGGGGTACCTTGGGCCTACCTTAGTGGTGTCTTACATGTATGAAAAGGGAAGGCTGGGGCCTGGCACGTGGTTGCACTTGTCGAGTCGACATGACACTAGACTTCACACAGACACTGCAGTGGCAGGTCTGAGTTGCCTTTGAAGGGCTGCTTGTGTGGGTGGCACTATTGTGCTGCATGCCCACTAGCCACATTTGATTTACAGGCCCTGGCACACACAGTGCACTGTACTGGGGACGTTTTAGTAAATAAAATAAGTTAATTATGGAAACAACAATCCATAATAACAATTTGCACAAAGCATATGCACCTTTGCACTGAATAGCAGTGGTAAAGTGCCCCGAGTTCTAAAACCAACAAAAATAGGTCAAAACCAGGAGGGCAAAAAGTCTTGGGGTAAATCTGCTAAAAAAGCCAAGTCTAACAGGAACCAAATAAATTAAGAGGATACTGTTTCACAAATCAATTCTAAATCAACAGTAGGGTAAATCCACATGTGTTCCATTAGCCTTCATATGTCAGCATCATTTGGACCCCAACCAAATAATAGATCATCTTCGGGATTGTTCGGAGTTTAGCAAAGAACCATACACTACATGGAAATGTAAAGAGTAAATTCCATTGGAACTAGTATGCTTAAGATGTGTCATAATAAGCTAAGTGAGTCAAGGGCCTTTTTACTTCATCCAAGGGTTCCACAAAAATCTGAAGGCAAAAAGGCATGAGTTATTCATTTACAGAGCATAATAAGAGTTGGGTTCCAAGGAGTGCCCATCACTAACCACCCAAGTTGGGTAATTAAACGGATGTCATGGGAAACAGTCATTACGTTATGGGTAAAATCAGTGATAAGGGTGTGTATTAAAGACACAGTATTAATGTATCTGATGAAAAATGAAGTAGTATACTCTATGGTAGGATCAGATACAATAATAGAACAAATTGTAAGGGGCTTACAACAGCATAGAATGTGCAACCTGAATGGAACACATCTTCTTAGTAGGCAGTCTTATGCTGTCCTTGCTCCGGGTGTGCTAAGAACCCCCAAAGATGGTGAGCCTGCCTGCAGTATGAACTGTAATGCTGCTCATGGTGGCTTTGTAGGTAATGCAGCTGGTTTTAAAGATAGTGAATGCTGGCAAGGATATCCAATTGAGTTTCATCAGGATGGGGGTGATGTGATCATATTTCTTCCGGCTCTGAATGAGACATGCTGTGTTGTATAGGATGCACTTACGTCGTGCCAGTGTGGAGTATTGGAAGCCAGGGATCAGGGTGTAACCCCTTACAAAATGCAAGAATACCTGGGCTTTAATAGCAGTTTCGAAGTTGCTTTCTGAAAGAAATGTATTCATAGAGTCCAGCAGTTTCAAGCAGTACAATAATTGTGCCCCCCCAGCTACTTGAGGTAGAGCATACAGACAATAATATTGAGGAAAGTACTTCCCTCTATCGAATACATAAGGGAAAAATATTAAAAGAAAAGGGCCCCCTCAGAGATCAAAGTTAAAGTAACTCTCTCGCTGAGGTCATATTTTAACGTTTTACCTCAAGTTTTGGATTTTGTAGAACAGGGGGAAGCTCTTAGGACAAACAGTGTGCAGTTCCATTCCTCCTCCTCTTCCAATATGGCAACAGAGAGCCCCCAGCCTGTGCCGGAGTCCTGTCCTAAATTAAAACCTAGCTCAGATACCTTGCAAAATTCGGACTCATCTTTGAGCTTCTCTACTCTCTGAGTCGCAGCTACCCTTGCAGGCGCCGATGCAGCTGCAGTCACAGCAACAGTTACAGCCACAGCTACAACCGCAGGATAACCGGCAAGACGGGAAACGCCCTCAGTCAAAGGACGCAGAAGTCCTGGGACCCTCAAAAATTAATGAGACTACTAGCTTGGAAAATCTCTCTGTAGGTGGAAGTGACAAAGTTGTCACTATTTGCAGAGGCGCGGAGGTGACCACGGCTGCGGGGGATGTTGGGAGTGAGGATTCCCCCCCAGGTACTGTGCTAGAATCTTTATTCCTCACTATGGCATCTGATATCAAAAAGGGTTTTGCAACCTCAGAGGCAAATCAGGGGGACATTAGACTTTTTTGTGAAACCCTAGAAAAAAAGCTAGATATTCTGAATTCCAGGAACGGGGGTCCTAGAAAACTCGGTGGAGTCACTAGAAAACTACTCCAGGCGCAACAGTCTGCGCCATTTGAAGGTGCCAGAGGGGAAAGAAGGGAAATACTTAAAATCCTTCATTATAGCACTTGTCAAAGAGGTAGTCCAGATTGATATATCAGAAGAGGAATTGAGGCAAGACATCCAGAGGATACACAGAGACCCTTATAGGAAAAAAACCCTGTACAAAGCCAAGAAAGATCCTGATCAATTTTCTCACTTTTGAGATAAAAGAGAAAATCTTAACGGCGGCTCTTAAATTAAAATCTCTGAAATCAAGTGAGTTCAATTTTGAGATTAGATCAGATCTCTCGCTTGCCACTCTGGATCGCCAGTGGGAGCTGGGAAGGAGAATGGAACACTTCAAGAAATTGGGGGCTGTAGTCCAACTCAAATTTCCGGCCCAATTGAGGATCATGTTAAACAATAAGATGCACAATGTGCAAACCGTGCAGGAGGCAGATGATCTGCTCGAAAATCTTAAATAATCTTCCTTCTCATTATGATAAATCATTTATAGTAGATAGCCACCTGACAAGTTTAGACGAAGCCTATGAAGGGGATGGTCAGGCACCACTACACTACACTAAATGTAGATATATTTGTTATACACCAGGTATATACATTAAATACATTTTATATTTGACAAATACACACACACACACACATTTATGGTCACAAGCTAAATAATAATTTTAAAAAAACGACAATAGGTAAAGGCAGAGTAGGAGTCCTCCAGGTAAATAGTGGTTGGGTTCACCAAGGTGGGTGGGGTAGGTTTAGGGGGGGAAGCAGAGGGGTAAAATGGAAAAAAAGTAATCCTCATTAGTCTTTTAGCCCTATTAAGCTTTGTTTTACTCCTTTACGGTTGCTGGTCAGGAGTAGATTCTGTACAGGATGAGGTAGGGTCAAACTGTGGTCCCCCTACTCCTCCATGAAAACGCTCCAATGTCTATCATGGAACGTAAATGGCCTCCGAGTCAAAAATAGTCGAGAAAGAATTTTGCAATCTGAGGGATTCACCTGCACAAATAATGATCCTGCAGGAAACCCACCTTATTTAAAAGGAAGTTTTGGAGATATGCTGTAAGCTCAGGTGGGTGGAACACTGTCTCTGGTCTGATCAGTCATCTAACGTCAGGGGGGTTGCTATATTAATCAAGAGCCAAGCTAATGTTACTGTTCAAGTTGTGAAGACAGACTCAAGTGGCAGATGGGTCATAGCAATTATTTCAGTAGAGAATACCCTTATCACGATAGTCGGCTACTATGGTCCTAACCAGGACGACCCTTCAACTTTAAAAACTATGGGTCATATGTATGAAGCGAAAATCTTGTCGCAAACGCTGCGAATCGCTAAAAATAGTGTTTGCGACAAAAATATCGCTAATCTCAATGTATGAAGGCGAAAATGCATGCAAAAGAAGGAATAGCTAATTAGGTAGTTTCAAACCTTGCGAAAGTGTTAAATTGCGATTTCCATTGCTAATTCCTAATTTGCGCTGAAACCGGTTAGCGAAAATCGCTAATCTAGAAATCGCAATTAAGAATTCGCAATGGTATGTATCAACCATTCGCAAATAGCTATTTAAGGAAAATCGCTAATTAAGGAATCGCAATTACCATCAAGCGGGAGCAGGTGGTAACCAGGTGCAAAGTATAAAATGAGGCCCAGAATGCAACACACTCTTTCCCACAATGTCTGGGCTCTACATGATAGTGAGGAGGCGAAGACTGAGAGTTGTGGCGCAGAGGAGGAGACGGCAGGAGAGGATATTCAGTTTGCGCACCACCATTTTCCAGCGCACTGAGGAGGACATCTACACCCATTACAGACTGGAGGAAGAGAGCATACTTGATTTAATTGAGGAACTCAGGCCCCACCTAGAACACCTCACCTGCAGGACACAAGCCATACCCACACACATCCAGGTCCTGTGTTCACTACACCTGCTGGCCTCAGGTAGTTTTTAGGGGGTCATAGCCTCAGCAGGAGGGGTGTCACAAAGTGCCCTGTCACGCTTCTTTCATGCGTTCCTCGACACCATGACACATAGGATGCAACACCACATACACTTCCCCAGCACCCCACAGGAACTATCACAGACCAAGCAGGACTTTTACAACATTGCCCAATTCATTCCCCCATGTCATAGGAAGTATAGATGGGACTCATGTTGCCATTTCACCCCCCTGAAACGTAGAGTATGTATTCCGGAACAGGAAATGCTACCACTCACTTAACATACAGATGATGTGTGATGCCAAAAACATCATCACAGACATAGTGGCTAAGTGTCCTGGAAGCACACATGACGCCTTTATATTCCGTCACAGTGGGCTATACCGTAGACTCTCAAGAGGTGAATTTGGAGAGGGATACCTACTAGGTAAAAGCACACAATGACAGGCCACATTTCCAATGACTAGCATGTGCATTACAGTGACTGACCTTTAAACATTTCCACCCACAGGGGACAGTGCACATGCAGTCCGGGATTTCTGGAATGCTGGGGAGCGGCGCTACAACCGGGCACATATTTCAACAAGAGGCACCATCGAGAGAACCTTTGGCATTTGAAGAGCAGATTCAGATGCATTCATAAAAGTGGAGGAGCCCTCCAACACAGCCCTGAAACATGCTGCGAAATTGTAGTAACTTGTGCCATGCTGCACAACATTGCAACCAGGAAAGGGACACCAATGGAGTTGAGTGATTCAGAATCCTCCGACGTGGAGGGACCTGTACACATGGAAGCTGGCGTAGCTGTTGCTGCAGCTGGGCGACAGAGGCGTGATGAGATCATGCGCAACTACTTCTAGGTGAGTGAAAAATGAGACAATGACAACTTAAGCCTTTGCTAATGTGTTTAATTTGCTATAGCAACGATGTCGGACATCCAAATATACAGAAATGAATTCTCCCAATCCAATGCACATGTTGAAATCACAGTGCAACAATTTTAGTGTAATAACAGCAAATGCAACACTGTTGCTGGCCCTATTTCTCCCCTGTGAGTAATTGTCATTTGGCAGCAGATCCTATTGGTGTGTGGAAGGCCTGGTGCTCCTGCCACTACGACGCCTCTCAACAGTGGGTGGTGGGGTGTTGGAGCTCCGCACTGACTGGGAGTCCTCCTCACTGGGGGTCAGCACCCCTGGACCAGCAGTATGCAGGGCACGCAGTTCATCCAGGGCAGAAGTTGACTGCACTACCACAGTGGCAATATCCTGAATTCCGTGAGAGAACTCACACAGGGTCTCTATGGTACACCTTGCCAGCATATTGGTAGATGAGGCCAGCCGGTTTATTGCGCGAGTGTAGTGGTCCATGCGGGCCATCTCTTTGCGCCTGGCTGCGCGTTAGCTCCTGCACAGCCCCCCTGATTTCTTGGCGCATTCCCCTGTTCCCTGCCCTAATCTCTCGCTGAATTGCCTTCATATGTTTTGCTTGTAGGCGGTGTACCTGGAGCATATTCGAGCCCAGCAAAAACAGAATCATCATGATGCTCACTGGAGCTGAAGCCAGTGCGGGGTCTATGCCTGCCTGTGCCCCGTGGTCTTGCCTCCTGCTGCTGGGAAACTGGTGCATCAGACTGCACTATCTCATTGTTGTCCTCATCCTCTTCTTCCATGATTCTCAATGGCCTCACAATCCTCCTTCTGTATCCCTGTGGTGGGATGAAAGGATTGTCCTCCCCATCTATGTCCCGGCTCCTGCTAGCTTTTCCAGTGGTTTGGGGTCATGTCACTTGCACTGGCTGTTGCCTTTGTAGTTGCAGGTGCTGTGGATAGAACAGCACGCATTAATTAATTTATTTTCTGTCATATGATGATCAAATAAATAATTTCAGTGTTCCCTGACTTTACTTGTGTCATTCACCCTTCCTGACCTGCACATGTGAAAATTGCATGAGATGGATGCTACTTCCTTACTTACTGACTATTGTGACTACATCTCCCATAATGCATTGCTGTGACTGCCTGTGTACTTGATCTAGGCTGACATGTGGTTCCCCTTATCCCTAGGTCGCTGCAGGGGGTTGCTGGGGGTGGTTTAGTGTGGGAAATCATGCTTCTCTCCTGGTCTTGCAGCTGGTTGGGCTGAGCTATCTAGCACGGACACGCCCGCAACACTCTGTGGAGGCAGTGTGCCCTCTACCAGCTCTTCAAGTGGTGTTGAGTCTGAGACATTGGAGGTTCCCCCACCGGTGAGCTGGGACTGCTCCAGCCTTGCAGCGAATTTCTCCTTGGTCGTACCATCGCTTGCGCTAAACTTCTACAGTCCTGTGTGTCACTCCAAGGGCATTTACTTTGGCTTGTATGCCTTCCCAGATGTGTCTCTTCCTAGCTTCAGGCACCTTGTGTGAGCTCCTCCCAAATAAAATGTCATGGTTTGGCACCATCTCTGTAATGAGGGTTTCAAGTTCTGCCTCAGAGAACTTTAGCTTTCTCTTCCTGGCTGCTTCCCCTTCTTGCTGCTCCAGCTGGGTTGCTGGAACATCCTTATTTCCACTTTCTGCCATTGCTCCTGAGTAGCAAACAACACTCTCACACTCTCACAATCAATCCTGAAGCACCATGGGAAATCACTCACTTCCTGGATGGTGATGTCATCAAAAAGCATCAGGATTGCGATTGGATGTTTCTAGAAAATCGCAAATTAGCGATTTTTCCCGATGGAAAAACGCAATTTTGCGATTTTCACGATGTGATTTCGTTTTTTTTTTGCGATTTCTTCCTGATTAGGGAATTGCTATTTTCTATCACGCAAATATTTAGCGATTATGGGTGAATCGCTAAATAATAGCGATTGTGTTACATGCCGATTTGCAATTCTGATTTTGCAATTCGGTAAAATTCGCAATTTCAGAATCGCAAATCGAGTTCTTGATACATATGGCCCTATCTTTCTAAATATATTGGGGCTTCCTAAGAAGACCATTTATGCTGGGGATTTTAATATAGTTTTAAATCCACAGGGGGACAAATAACCAAACAGTAAAGCGAATATCCCATGTAAATCTAGGGCCTTTCTAAAATCTATGATGAGGCAAAATGCACTGGTAGATATCTAGAGGGAGAGGTCCGGTACTCAATTGGGAGTGTCTTTTTATATCAGAAAATATACACAAGTCTAGGACGGACTATATCTTAATCAGTAATGATCTAAGGGGGAATATTAAAGATATAGGCTACCTAACCCCCACCTTTCGGATCATGCCGTAGTTTGGATGGAATGGGATCTTGGAGAGAAACCCCAACAAAGAGTCTGGTCGTTTGATTGAACTATTCTTTTAGGTATCACTGTGGTCTAGGACACTCTAAAGGCCTTCCTGAGGGGGTTGGCTATGAATAGAACCTCATATAAGAATAGGAAGTACAGAAAAGAAATTTCACAAATAGAGGGTCAAATGAAAGAGGTTGAAAAAAATATAATCGAAGAGTTAGATCAGGAGCAAACTCAAAAATTAATTGATGAACTGGAATCTCTGAAAGTGCTTCTTGAAAGCACAGTTCAGGCTAGAATCTCCAGCAGCTGGGCAGTCAGTAAACTAGCTCATTTTGAATAGAGTGAGGGGGCTGGTAGATTACTAGCCTGGAAGGCTAAATCGAATAGAGTGCGCAATCTGATTAAGGAGATAGAAGATGTAGACTCCAATACAACAACTAATGACGATAAAATAGGAGATGCCTTTCACACCTTTTTTAAGGACTTATATGATGGCGACAACTGCATAGATGAATCTGCTGCTAGAGACTGGTTAAACCTAATCCATCTTCCAGCTCAGGGTTCTATTGAGAGGCAAAATCTAGAGGAAGAAATCACCCAGCAGGAGGTTAGGAAGGCACTCTCAGCTTGTAAATCCGGGAAAGCAGCAAGGCTGGATGGCCTTCCAGTGGAAGTCTATAGATCTATGGGGGAAGTCCTAATTCAATATATGTCAACACTCTTTAATAAAGTCCTAGTGGAGGGGGTTAAACCACCTTCTTCGTGGGGAGAGGCAAACATCACGTTGGTATTGAAACAGGGTAAGCCCCCCACAAATTGTGGGTCGTATAGACCCATTTCGCTCCTAAACTCAGACTATAAGGTCTTTACGAGAACTCTGTCTGACAGATTAGGAGCAGTTGCAGGAGATCTGTTACTTACAGATCAGAAGGGGTTTGTAAAAGGTAGAAACCTCTTTGATCTCACGCACAATTTAATAGGTGTGATTGATTTCTCTTCCAATTTTGCCCTACCGTTGGCGGCGAGGACGCTCAACGCAACAAAAGCATTCGACAGGGTAAACTGGAATTATCTAGCTGTAGTTTTGGAGAAGCTACATTTTGGCCCAAAGTTTTATCGAGCCCTTAAACCTCTATATAGTGACCCGTCAGCAAGGTTAATAGTAAATGGCAATCTGACAAAGCCTTTTAGCAATAAGAGAGGAACAAGACAGGGCTGCCCTCTCTCCCCCATCCTCTTTGACCTGTACATAGAGCCATTTGGTCAGAGTATTAGGGAGGAGCAAGCCATAACACCATTCAAGAGCGGCACATGGGAGAGAAAGGTAGCCCTGTATGCAGACGATATTTTAATCTTATCAGATTTAGATACATCATTAACCCAAGTCATAAAGTTAGCAGAAGAGTTCGGCAGAGTGCCCGGCTACGAAGTTAATGCAGGAAACATAGAAATTATGACTTGGAACCTGCCAAAGGGTCTCTATCAAACGAAAGATGACATGAGGTATTTGGGGGTAAAAATTGTCTCTAGTATTGAGGAGATGGCTAAGGTGAATCTCTCAAATATTTTTAAAGAGAGCCAAAACCAAATGAAATTTTGGGCCCATCTCCCCTTTACCGTCCTGGGTAGAGTAAACTTGATAAAAATGGTTATCCTATCGAGAGTAACTTTTCTCTTCAATACCATCCCATTACATTTTGATAAAAAAAACTGATTGGCATATTCCAGCAGGCAATCAATTCATTTGTAAGGGCCTATAAGGCAACCAGGAAAAAACTTAGACGGAGAAGGGAAAAAGGTGTGGTCTTGCACTCCCGGAGGTTCAGTACTATGCGTGGGCATTTCAACTAACCTATTCAAGAATGCTGTTAAAGCATACAGATGATTCGGATAGGGGGAACATGTTTAAAGCAATGCTCGACCAGTCAGAGCTTTCCCAAGAAGGCTTTCAATTTAAATATGGAGATAAAAAATTCTTCAAAAAGGTTAGGCTGAAAGTTCTATTTGGAGTAGCCCAAGTATGGGCCAGAATTAAAACATTAATAGGCCTGAAGTATCACTCAAAATTAGCCCCGTGGGGAACAGCCCAGGGTCTCATAGTTGTCTTAAAGATGTGCTTACCATACCATTAAGAACAGCAGGTTTAACAACATGGGGAGACTTAACTGAAGATGGTTCTCTACTTCCCTGGGCAACATTAGATGATAAAATGGAAGGGGGTATGTCGAGATTTAAATACATACAGTTAAAAAGCTAGTCTCTAAATAACAAAAAGCCGATAGGATTGGGCAACGATCTTGAAGAACTCCTGGTTAAAAAGCCAGTAGGCAAGAAAGAGGTAGCCTCTCTCTATCGGGCAAATGAGAGTGCAATAGACGGAGACTTCAGATTAACCGGCAAATTATGGGAAGAGTTTATCATAGAGGGGGATTGCACTGAGCTATGGTAGGTCTCATATAACACTGTTTTCAGTTGTGAAGCCTGCTTGGCTGAGAAGAAATAATTATTTCACAATGCACAGGGCTTACCTGTCTCCTGCTAGACTCTCGAAGATGTCCAACGATCCACCTGCAAGATGTAAAAAAAATTATATGGCAAGAGCTCCAGACACACATGTTTTGGACTTGTCCGGCCATCTTGGACTTCTGGCAAAAGGTGTCTTCCACCCTTACGTCTATCTTAAGACAGCCAGTACATATAACCCTAAGCCTAATAATCTTTGGTATTCAAACGGACATCATGGGAGTTTTCTCTTCTTTGCTATTCTGCTGGCCAGGCGAGAAATATGCAAGAAATGGGTAGAGGTTTCCTCTCCCACACATTCTGAATGGCTTTCATCGGTGTGCACCTGTTACAACGCATTTTTTACAACGCACTACTGTTACAACGCATCCATTACAACGCGGATACTGTTACAACTCATGTTTTTACAACGCATTTTTTTACAACGCAGGTACCTTTACAACGCATACCATTACAACGTAAGTATTGGTAAGTATATAGTTATTTTTTAAATGTTATATGTTTGGGGTAAAGGGTATTTTTAGGGGTTAGGGTCAGTTTTGGGTTTTGGGGTAAAGGGGTATTTTTAATGTTCAGGGTCAGTTTTCAGTTTTTGGGTAAAGGGGTATTTTTAGGGTTCAGGGTCAGTTTTCAGTTTTTGGGTAGAGGGGTATTTTTAGGGTTCAGGGTCAGTTTTCAGTTTTTGGGTAAAGGGGTATTTTTAGGGTTCAGGTCAGTTTTCAGTTTTTGGGTAAAGGGGTATTTTTAGGGTTCAGGGTCAGTTTTCAGTTTTTGGGTAAAGGGGTATTTTTAGGGTTCAGGGTCAGTTTTCAGTTTTTGGGTAAAGGGGTATTTTTAGGGTTCAGGGTCAGTTTTCAGTTTTTGGGTAAAGGGGTATTTTTAGGGTTCAGGGTCAGTTTTTAGTTTTTGGGTAAAGGGGTATTTTTAGGGTTCAGGGTCAGTTTTCAGTTTTTGGGTAAAGGGGTATTTTTAGGGTTCAGGGTCAGTTTTCAGTTTTTGGGTAAAGGGGTATTTTTAGGGTTCAGGGTCAGTTTTCAGTTTTTGGGTAAAGGGGTATTTTTAGGGTTCAGGGTCAGTTTTCAGTTTTTGGGTAAAGGGGTATTTTTAGGGTTCAGGGTCAGTTTTTAGTTTTTGGGTAAAGGGGTATTTTTAGGGTTCAGGGTCAGTTTTCAGTTTTTGGGGTACAGGGTAAAAATAAATTAAATTTAATTTTAAATTAAATTATTTAATAGTAAATCAATTAAATTAAATTACATTGCATTATTTTTGGGGTTGAGGGTCAGTTTTGAATTTTTGGGGTACAGGGTAAAAATAAAGTTATATTTTTTTTTATTTTCAATAATTAATTTAAATTATATTTCTTAAATTTACTTTAATTTATTTTTGGGGTTTAGGGTCAGTTTTCAGTTTCTGGGGTACAGGGGTACATGGTAAAAATAAAGTAATATTAATTTAAATTTAAAATAATAAACGGAAATTAAATTATTTAAAATTACATTAAATTATATTTTTAAAATTAAGTTACTATTATATTATTAATATTAACATATACTTACCAATACTTACGTTGTAATGGTCTGCGTTGTAAAGGTACCTGCGTTGTAAAAAAATGCGTTGTAAATACATGCGTTGTTACAGTATCCGCGTTGTAAAAACCGCGTTGTAACGGTATGCGGAGTAAAAGTCCGCGTTGTAACATCATATATCCCTTTCATCAGTATATAATCTATGATGGACTTGGCCAGACTGATAAACAGTAAGAAAACAGAATTGTGGAACTGTCTTTTAAAATTGTTTCCAGTTCAGACAGTACAAAAATAAAACTCATCTATGTAACTTGTAAAGAATATCCTCTTTTTTGTCCTATGATTAGGCCTCTTGGGATGCTCTCAGACCAAGTTGGGTGGACCCCCTTGGTATCACCAGGTTATCAGGAAATAGTGATCCAAGGAGGGTTACATTAACAACTCTGATCTTCGGTTTTACGAAACTGGTAGAGAGCATGACCACCCACTCATAAACAGCGAGAGGTCATCAACAGGTAGGATGCTGGTGTACCACTGGTAGGCTGACTATATGGCAGTACACAAAAATGAAGACCTACCTTTCCAATGCGAGTAACAGTGGAGACCGGCAGACTACTAGTTTGCGGGGGTCCGAGGCGAATGAGGATAAAAAAAGAAAACAAATTTAATAATTTTGCCCCTCCAGTATTTTGGGAAGACTAAAAGATACATGATATACTGTTAACTTAGGAAATATTTCATCCACATATTGTGTTAAGATTTGGATTTTCTTTTATTGCATAAGTGCTAACTTGTGCAAGGAGATGTGCATGGTTTTAATAAAATATTTTAGATGTGAGATTACACAGTGCTCTCCAGAGACCAGTTGGACATTGCAGGCAAGTTTTGTTAGCACCCTGGATACACATTTTCAATTTACATCAATCCATAGAATTTGATTAATTGTATTTTATATTTCAAACAAAATACAGTACACAAAATGGCAAAATCCCTTTGTAAAACATTGGGTCATATTTTATTTTACATCAGATGACCTAGTAATAATAAGATATTGTAAAAGTCCAGGGGTATCAATGTATAAAGTTCCATTATGGCACCTAAGAGACATCACCAAAATGTTAATTTGCTAACGCATGAATTGACAGCCCTTAAGCACCCCTCGGAAACGAAGCTGTTTCAGCCCTGACCTTTGCCCACTACTTTGAGACAAACTGGGGTTCCCTGCAAAGAAAAGAAAAAAACTTTTCCTCTGTGAAATCTAAAAGTAGCTCTTACCCTATAAATTTCCCATTTTTTAGTACAAATATGCTATCTATATAGGGGAGACATTTTCCAACCTTCGCAGTTATCCTGCCATGTACACCAATGGTCTAACAGCATTTGTTCCTCTACCTGCCTTCACCACTCCCTCATTCAAGAGATCCCAGGAGAAGAGCTCTATTAGAGACTTTAAGTTGGCAGATAGAAGCTAATCACACCTCCGAAGTTGCCAAACTATGTATGAATTCAGCAAGGCAACATTTTCTACATAGTTGAATCTACCTCCTCTTCTTTCAGCTAGTCTAAGCAGACATGATATTTTGACCCTTCCACTTACCTGCCCCATAAGTGATGCATGGATAAATATTGTGCCTGGGCAAGTGGCAACGTAGCCCAAAGGATTGCAGTAAGAGCAAATCACTGTCCAATGCTACCATAAGTTTTTTCCACTCTATGCTGCAGCCATTGGAAACCAGGGAGCTTGGCACACTCCATCACTCTAATCACACTTGGAGGGAAGCCCCATTACTCCTAGGAATAGAGGATATATGCTGTGGAACTCTCCCTACCACAAGGCATGGTATAGGTGTGCTGGTTTCCAGGGTTGGGAGCATTTTCTTGATTTAGAAAAGCTATTCATCAGTTTAAAAAACCAACCGTACAGCTTTGAAGTCCCTTTGGTATCTAACAGTTATTTAGAGTTAGTAAAACCTTTATTGTGTCTCATGTCATCTCATGAATTTGGGAGTGGGTCGGTTTATTATCTGGTTCTGAACATAGCAAGTGATTTAAAAAAAAATATTTATCCTTTTCTACTTTACACAATTGTTATGTAACTAATACACCCAATCCCCATATGGGTTAAAATGGTGCATCATTTTTGGAAACTAAATATGTTTAGGATACTTGAGTTGCAAGCTGTAGTGGTGGGAAGGGTACCAGCAGAATCAGTAATATCTTAAACTAGGCATATTCTTTGAGAGCGCCAAGCTCTATTTTCTTGGAGGAAAACTGAAGCAACATGCCTGGAGATCTTTAAATAAAAAAAGAAAGGACCCTATTTGCATGAGTAGATGATAGATGTTGCTCTAATTCAATATGGTGTGTTCTGCTTTCTGTGAGTGAAGCAGGTGTCCTAATCTATATTTAGAAAATATTTATAGTTGGCACTGAAATGTACATGGGTAGCAACTGCAGTAGTGCAACAAAGCCAAAAGTTTGGAGACCCTACTAAAAATTCTGGGTAGTGTTTCTTCTTGTAATACTTAAACCTCGTATGAACATGACCAATATTATTTTATGAATCAATTAGCAACTCATTTGTATCACAACTTTTAAAAACCAATACAGTTCATCTTTGCTAATTAACAATTTACAAAAACACAGTTGATGGACAGAATGTAGAACAATGTCGTACATTCACCCCAGTACAAGGATCTGGGCCTAAATCCATCGTTTTTTGCACTCCACACCACCCTGGGTTAGACACTGGCTATATGCAAATCAGCTCTGACCCTGTGCCTCATGGGAACAGTACAGTCCGAACTACCAAGCCATGTCTTTCCCAGACCAGAATCAAGCATCCAAGGACCGGTTTCTGGCTATCAGCCTTCATCAGCCTGGATAGCTTGACTCCAGTGGTGTGGAGAGCCTGGGACTCACGTCTGAGTATACCCAGCACACTCGGGGTGAAAATTGCAAAAAACACAGTTGATGGACAGAATGTAGAACAATGTCATACATTCACCCCAGTACAAGGATCTGGGCCTAATTCCATCGTTTGTTTGCACTCCACACCACCTTGGGTTAGACACTGGCTATATGCAAACCTGCTCTGACCCTGTGCCTCATGGGAACAGTCCAGTCCGAACTACCAAGCCATGTCTTTCCCAGACCGGAATCAAGCATCCAAGGACTGGTTTCTGGCTATCAGCCTGGATAGCTTGACTCCAGTGGTGTGGAGAGCCTGGGACTGACATCTGAGTATACCCAGCACACTTGAGGTGAAAATTGCAAAAAAAAACACAGTTGATGGACAGAATGTGGAACAATGTCATACATTCACCCCAGTACAAGGATCTGGGCCTAAATCCATCGTTTGTTTGCACTCCACACCACCCTGGGTTAGACACTGGCTATATGCAAATCAGCTCTGACCCTGTGCCTCATGGGAACAGTCCAGTCCGAACTACCAAGCCATGTCTTTCCCAGACCAGAATCAAGCATCCAAGGACCGGTTTCTGGCTATCAGCCTTCATCAGCCTGGATAGCTTGACTCCAGTGGTGTGGAGAGCCTGGGACTCACGTCTAAGTATACCCAGCACACTCGGGGTGAAAATTGCAAAAAACACAGTTGATGGACAGAATGTAGAACAATGTCATACATTCACCCCAGTACAAGGATCTGGGCCTAAATCCATCGTTTTTTTGCACTCAACACCACCCTGGGTTAGACACTGGCTATATGCAAATCAGCTCTGACCCTGTGCCTCATGGGAACAGTCCAGTCCGAAAGACATGGCTTGGTAATTCGGACTGGACTGTTCCCATGAGGCACAGGGTCAGAGCTGATTTGCATATAGCCAGTGTCTAACCCAGGGTGGTTTGGAGTGCAAAAAAACGATGGATTTAGGCTAAGTCTGGGCGTAGTTCGCAGAGCCGCACTCCGTGGAGCTACGCGAAGACTACGCGTAGCTCCGCAGACATGCGTAGTTGCTTGCTAGACCCGTTCGCGTGCCGTTTTTCGTCTTCGGGAGCGCTGTGCGCTGCCTGCATGCTCGGGATGGCTAGCGCGCTGTTACCCAAGAGGTTTGTCCCGCCCGCTTGCGTTCCCTTATTTCCTGTTCCGGGTCACAAGTAACGTGTTCGGGGTGTGCAAGACATGTTCAGGAACTCATCTTCTCGTTCGCACTACAAAAGTGCGTGATCGTGCTAAATATCGCGTGAACCTACCCACGCGGTTGCGATGGGCGCAGCCATCTTGGATTTCACACTCTGGCTATGGTTTTGGGCCTACTTTAGCATCTAGCTCATATCTCTTCAATCCTGGTCTTTTTACCCACTTTTTCAAACTTTCTTTAGTTATTACCTATCTCTCTCTGTGCCTAGGTTTATATTTTTCATTTTATCTTGAACTTTTCTTCCCCCCCCCCACCCAGAACCATGGTGAAGGGCGCCAGCAGCAGCGGCGGCTCAAAGGGCAAGGCGCCTGTGCCCAAAAAAACCCGGCTGCCTTGCGGCAGAATGCGCCCCCCAGGGGTGACGGACCGCCAACTTTTTGGGGAGGAGGAGGTGGCTGCCCTGGTCTTTTTTTATCCAGCGCCACCTCCCCTTGACCTTGGCAGCCGGCGGCAGGCCCGGCTCCGGCTACCAGATTGAAATGCGTCTCCGGCGGTGGGCGAAGGTGCGCCGGGCAGTCTTCCGCTGCTCCGGTATCCGGCGTACCCACCATCAGCTGTCCCACCGCTGGGCAGACATTTTGGACCGGGAGCAGGACCTGTTGGACCTGCTTGGTGTCGAGATCGTGGGTCTTGGTGAGTGGCTACCCCAAAAAAAAGTGTGTGTGTGTGTGTATGTATGTATGTATGTATGTATGTATATATATATATATATATATATATATATATATATATATATATATATATATATTGGAAAGGGGCGACCACTCTGTCCCCCCGAACGTATGGCGGAGTGCCTCGATCCCCCCGGGAAGCCATTTTGGGGCGGGAAGCACGCCTCGGCTGGTATGCCCGAAGCGGCGTAGCCGGGGCGCGCTTTTTCCCGCCCTAGAGTGGGCTGGCCTAGACACCGACGTAGCCAGCCCCGCCCAAGGGGCAGGCAGGGGCGGGTTTTCACCCGCCCTGAAGACGGATAAAGAGAGACGCAAGACCAGAAGACGTCCTCTTGTTCTTGTGCTCCGAAGCTGCACCTCCTCGCTACACGTGAGCTCGGGACGGAACGAAGAGCCAATTTTGAGCGTTTTGATCTTTTTTCTTTGTCTTCTAGATACTTCCTCGGAGAAATGCCCAAGAAAGGCGCAAAGAGAATGACGACCGACCAGATGGTGCGGGCCCTTTGCAAAGAGGTGTCCGACATAAAGAAACGGTTGGCGGAGCGAGATGGGGAGGAGGGTTCGGGCTCTGCGCCGGCTGGAGGGAGACCTAAGAGGCTGAGAAGGGTTCCAGCCGGTGGGGACGTCCCGGTTCCCTCTGCCCCGCTCGAGGCGCCGACCCCAGTACCGATGGAGGGGAATCCAATTCCCGTTGTCGTCACCCCGACATCCAAGGAAGACATGCCCCCCGAGCTGGCAGCACAGCTAGCAGCATGGTTGGGGGATAGTAGTGATGGCGCCACGGCTGCCGAGGCACAGGCGCTGATAAAAGGGCTTCGTGAGAAGAGAGAGGCAGCTAGAGTGGCTGCGCCGTTGGCGGGGATAGACAAGCCGCAAGCGGCAGAAGCTGCGTCCGGTTCAGGTAAGCGGCCATTGCCGATTGCAAGGGACGAGTCAGCACCCTCTCGTAGAGAGAGATTGGGACAACATGTGCCTTTAGCTATAAAGGAAAAGATCTGGGCAGGGGAGTACGTGAATATTTTTTCCTTGCTTGTTGATCATTATGATGTGGAGCATGTAAAAAGTCAGAAGGACCTAATGCATCCGAGTGTTTGGCGCGCAAAAATGGCCGCCTTTAAGGTAAATGAGAACATTGGCAACTGGGGCAATGCATGGGGTATTTTCACATCGATTTTGGGGGAACGTAGGCCCGAGTTGCTTCCTGAGTTTCCCGTTTATCAATCACGAATTATGGGTTACTCGACAGCGTATCAAGGTAACCATTGGTTTTGTTATGACAATCTGTTCAGGAAAGAAAAGGAACATAACAAGAGTTTGACTTGGGATTGTTACGATTCTTTAACATGGGATAAAATGAAAGAATCGGGAATGTTAAGAATGCCATTGGTCGGGAGCAATGTTGTTGATTACTCCCGCCAAAATGTGGGGACGCCCTTTCGACCAAGTACGAGCACCGACGACCAGTCGAGGCCCGCAGGCAATACAGGGAGGAAGGGTTTCTGTTTTAATTTCAACAAGGGGAAATGTACCAGGCCTACGGGATCGTGTAAATTCAAACACGAATGTAGTACGTGTGGGTCATCCCATCCTGAGTCATCGTGCAGAGCCAGAACGAGTGAGAATGGGGGTAAGGGAGG
This sequence comes from Lissotriton vulgaris, assembly GCF_964263255.1. Lineage (NCBI taxonomy): Eukaryota > Metazoa > Chordata > Amphibia > Caudata > Salamandridae > Lissotriton > Lissotriton vulgaris. The sequence continues at coordinate 419,837 of NW_028242809.1, forward strand.
CGCCAAACAGGTCTAAGTTAGGCCGAGGGGCGCCTTTACCAACCCCGATTGATACCTTGGCAATGATTCCCTGGCTCAGCGAATACCCGGATCGTGCTTCTGCCGGGGTGCTGCGGAACGGTTTTACACATGGTTTCCGCATCCCGGTAGGGGACTTTCAGGGTGTAGGGATGTGCAAAAATCAACTTTCCGTTTTACAACATACGTCTGTAGTTCAAGAGAAAATTCAGAAAGAGGTTAGCCGGGGACGGGTCGCCGGCCCGTTTAGTGTACCCCCGGTACCGGATTTCGTTTGTTCTCCGTTAGGGGTGGTCCCCAAGAAGGACCCTGGTGAGTTTCGTTTGATCCATAATCTATCTGCTCCACATGGTCTTTCGGTGAACGACGCAATTGATTCAGAAGTTTGTTCGGTGCGATACGCATCGTTTGATGAGGCAGTAGCCATCTTGAATCGCCTGGGGCCCGGGACGTTGATGGCGAAATCAGATATCGAGTCAGCGTTCCGGTTGCTCCCGGTACACCCAGACGATCAGCGTCTTCTGGGATTCGGGTTCCAGGGGTCATTTTACATGGATAGGTGTATGCCAATGGGATGCTCTATATCATGTGCTTACTTTGAGCAATTCAGTACTTTCCTGCAATGGGTGTTCACTAAGAGAACGGGTTTTCGAAATGTAATGCACTACCTTGACGACTTTTTGTTCCTTGGCCCCGCCGGAAATCCCGAATGTGCCCAGGCCTTAGCTGAATTCTGTGTGTTGATGGGTCATTTTGGCGTGCCATTGGCACCGGGTAAAACTATGGGTCCCACGACTTGCCTCGAGTTTTTGGGGATCGAGTTGGACTCAAGGGAGGGGTGTTTCCGTTTACCAGCTAGCAAAGTGTTGAAATTCAGGACAGCCCTCCAAGTATGTTTAAATGCATCTAAGGTTACACTGCATCAGTTGCAACAATTAGTGGGAAAGTTGAACTTTGCCTTGAGGGTGATCCCAATGGCTCGCCCCTTTTCCCGCTCAATTGCCCAATCGATGGTTGGCCTAAAGGAGGGTCATCATCGCACAAGGTTATCGGCTGAAGTCCGCCAGGACATGCGGATTTGGTTAGCATTCTTGGCGGGCTTCAATGGCCGAGTCGTCTGGAACAAGCCAGCCGTGTCCTCCAAAGAGCTTGGGCTATGGACAGATTCAGCAGGAAGCGTAGGTTTTGGCGCCATCTTCGGCACAAAATGGTCGGCACAAAAGTGGCCCCTATGGTGGCACGAGAAGGGGCTGACGAGTAACATCGCTTTCCTTGAACTATTTCCCATTCTGGTGGCCCTGAGAACCTGGCCAGAAGGGTTCAGAGATCATTCTGTTGTGTTCTGGTCCGACAATATGACCGTGGTAGAATGCATCAATAGTCAGGCAGCTCGTTGTAAATTGATTTTGAGGCTGCTCAAAGAAATTGTCTTACTGTGTATGCAACTGAACGTGGTATTCAGAGCAAAACATGTCCCAGGGGTGATGAATCAGGCTGCTGATGCACTGTCTCGTTTTCACATGCAGGCTTTCTCGGGTTTCCTTCCTTCAGCGGACCCGGAGCCGGCACCCTTCCCCGAAGCTCTCTGGTCTCTCGGTGCCCCGAACTTCGTCACCTCGTGGGAGAGAGTCTAGCACCCAGGACAAGGAAGGCATATGAAGGGGCGTTCCAGGCCTATTTAGCCTTTTTGGGGGCAGAGGGAGGGGGACTTTGGGGTCAGGAAGAGTGGGTAGTACTTTTTCTGATGTCCTTACGAAGGGCTGGGAAATCGGTGGCTACGGCCCAAAGGCATCGTGCCGCCATTTCCTTTGTTGCCAGGGCCCATGGCATCCTGGACCCAACAGCGTCTTTCTCAGTACAGAAAGCGCTGCGTGGGTGGCAACGCCTAGAGGGTCGCAGAGTAGACGTAAGACGACCGATAGGTCTAGATAGGTTGTCCCAGTTACTGGCCACACTCCCTAACACATGCTCGTCCCCTTTCGAGACCTGTTTGTTCCGGACTGCATTTACGCTGGCATTTCACGGGGCTATGAGAGTTAGTGAGCTAGTTGCAAGGAACAAACAGGATGTGACGGGGGGCTTGTGCAGGGAACATGTTCAGATCAGGGGTGATGCGATGATTGTCTCCTTTCTCAGGTCCAAGACTGATCAAGATGGGAGAGGGGACTGTACGATCATTCGCAGGAACCCCGAGTCATCCATGTGTCCGGTACAGTGTTTAGAAGATTACCTAGCACGAAGAGTGGCATCATGGGGGGGGACATTGTTGAGGCATGCAGACGCCACCCCGCTGACGAGGTTTCAGTTTCAGCGGGTGCTTGCAATGGCCATTGCCGCAGCGGGCTTGGACCCGGGCGAATTTGGGACCCATTCCTTTCGAATAGGGGCTGCCACTGAAGCTACAGCCAGGGGTCTTAATGTAGAACAAGTGAAACGTGTGGGGCGCTGGTCCTCCAATTGTTATAAGAGGTACGTGCGATTGCACATGTTGTGAAGCTGTAATCATGTACTCACGCTTCTTGTCTTTTGTTTGTTTTCAGTTGCGCAAGCCTACGCGGCAGGGCGGACTGTGCAGTCGACCCAACACCAGGCCAGCGGTCGCACGTCACCGGCTGTGAGGAAGGAGGTGTGGGTCGTGGGCCACTCATACGTGAGACGGGCCGCAGACGTATTCAAAGCAGGTGACATGATTCACGTACCTGGGGAATACGGGTACAGAGTGTCCTTCTACGGAAGGGGCGGTCTCTGTATTGACCAGTTTCAGAAGTTTTTTGAGGGTTTGTTAGAGCGGATGAGGTCACCGCCGTCCATAGTCATAGTGCATTTGGGGGGCAATGATTTGGTCACCACCGGTAGACGACTTCTCTTGGAGGCTATGCTTTCCACGGTAAGTTGGTTAGCAAGGAGAGTTCCGGGGTGCATAATTGCGTGGTCTCATATGATCCCACGAAAAGTGTGGCGGGGGGCTATCTCGATCCCTGCTTTGAATCATTCCGTTAGAAAATTGAATAACAAAGTGAGTAGGTTGTTCCGTTCCAAGACATTGCATTCGATCTCGCATAGTTGTATTAATGATGACAGTATGTATTTGGGGGATGGTGTGCATTTGTCGAGGGTTGGGAATGAGTTACTCATAGGAGACTTCCTAGCTTGGTTAAAATCGTTAAAACATGACCTTTAGGTAGGAGTTTTGTGGGGGGTCCGGATAGCCGGTCAACTATCCGGACCTGTGGCGGTAAGGTCATGATCGGTGAGCACTAATTGGTAGATCCCTATGAGTGGGCGTCACCCAACACGGATGGGAGCGCTCGGGAGAGGTGGCCATTGGCCCCTCAGTGGGGAGGCGGTCCCGTCTAAGGGCGGGTCGCCGGAAGTAAAGGAAAGGCGGTCAAGGCCCCTTCCTTTGTAGGAGGGGTTACAGCCCCCTCCTGGGGAATTTCCCGGGGCCAGTGTCATCTGCGACGGCAGATGCGGTAAGTTGTGTGGGGTGGGGGGAGGTCCACGATACCTTCTAGATACCACACACAAGTCTTCGAACGACCTTTAAATGGCGTCGAGTCTTAAGTGCCCCCGTCAAGTCAAGGGAAATTGTTAGTAGTTGCACTTGAGGTAAGCCTCTGTGCTGTCGCCCCTCCCAAGTGGGAGGGGTAAGTCTGGTTAGGGATCTTGACACCGGTTATGACCTTGCCGTTGGCCCTTAAACGTTAGGATGTACAATTTCAGTGTTTCTAGAGAATGTTTTGTAGGATGCTAGTTCGGCTAGGAGAACCTCTGTATTAGAGAATATGTTAAGGTTAGCCAAACATCGCAATGTGATAATGAAATTGTACATAACATGAAACGTTTAATGTTTTAATTTTTTGTTTTAATAAATACGGCCGGGATGGTTACTCCATCCCACATCCAAAAACTTTAAGAACTGTTTCCGGTTTTCCTCCTTTCGGGGATTGTGTTGAGAGGGGGTGGCGGGTATCTCAGCCATATGGAAAGGGGCGACCACTCGGTCCCCCCGAACGTATGGCGGAGTGCCTCGATCCCCCCGGGAAGCCATTTTGGGGCGGGAAGCACGCCTCGGCTGGTATGCCCGAAGCGGCGTAGCCGGGGCGCGCTTTTTCCCGCCCTAGAGTGGGCTGGCCTAGACACCGACGTAGCCAGCCCCGCCCAAGGGGCAGGCAGGGGCGGGTTTTCGCCCGCCCTGAAGACGGATAAAGAGAGACGCAAGACCAGAAGACGTCCTCTTGTTCTTGTGCTCCGAAGCTGCACCTCCTCGCTACACGTGAGCTCGGGACGGAACGAAGAGCCAATTTTGACCCACCCACCAGCCCCTGAGGACAGCAAGTTGTTGTGCAATAAAGTGAATTTATAAGTTTGTTCTTTCTATTTCGTTTACAGGCTGTGAGAGTATCAGTTTGTTGTTGATCATAATAAAGTATGGTGAATATCGTGTAGGTTGTTATGATTAAAATGATTTGATGTAGTGTTGCATTTTATGCATGTTCTTTCGGTCGAAGCGACCAATGTTTTCATAGGTTTGAGTAAGAATTGTCGTATTTATTATTTGGTAGGCGGTAAGGTCATGATCGGTGAGCACTAATTGGTAGATCCCTATGAGTGGGCGTCACCCAACACGGATGGGAGCGCTCGGGAGAGGTGGCCATTGGCCCCTCAGTGGGGAGGCGGTCCCGTCTAAGGGCGGGTCGCCGGAAGTAAAGGAAAGGCGGTCAAGGCCCCTTCCTTTGTAGGAGGGGTTACAGCCCCCTCCTGGGGAATTTCCCGGGGCCAGTGTCATCTGCGACGGCAGATGCGGTAAGTTGTGTGGGGTGGGGGGAGGTCCACGATACCTTCTAGATACCACACACAAGTCTTCGAACGACCTTTAAATGGCGTCGAGTCTTAAGTGCCCCCGTCAAGTCAAGGGAAATTGTTAGTAGTTGCACTTGAGGTAAGCCTCTGTGCTGTCGCCCCTCCCAAGTGGGAGGGGTAAGTCTGGTTAGGGATCTTGACACCGGTTATGACCTTGCCGTTGGCCCTTAAACGTTAGGATGTACAATTTCAGTGTTTCTAGAGAATGTTTTGTAGGATGCTAGTTCGGCTAGGAGAACCTCTGTATTAGAGAATATGTTAAGGTTAGCCAAACATCGCAATGTGATAATGAAATTGTACATAACATGAAACGTTTAATGTTTTAATTTTTTGTTTTAATAAATACGGCCGGGATGGTTACTCCATCCCACATCCAAAAACTTTAAGAACTGTTTCCGGTTTTCCTCCTTTCGGGGATTGTGTTGAGAGGGGGTGGCGGGTATCTCAGCCATAATATATATATATATATATATATATATATATATATATATATATATATATATATATTCTTTCTTCTTTCATACCATACTTCACGATTAAAGAAGGCGCTGACTCCGTGAATCTGAATCCAAACTTTATTCTTTGGTCAGTTGCTGCTTAGACACGTTTCGGCGTTTCCGCCTTGTTCACTACATCTGCCTTGGAGTATAGGGCGTACATTTATGCACAGAAAAAGGGGTGTGTTATTCAATTAGCGTTACAGGTTAGGTCCAGATGTTGCCATGGTTACATTGTGGCTCAACCTGTGTAGAATAGTCTTTTCACACTTTTTACCCCCAAGGAGAGCATTATTTCAGAAACATTTTACATTTGTTTTCTTATTTCACCAATAACATGTGTTAAAACATTTATGACCTTTGCATCATACAGCATGTTAAATATCACAGCTGAATTACGGTCATCTTGTACCCATTAGTGGAAACAATAATAAACAAAAGAAGAGGAAAGTTAACACAACATGTTACACATTCCTGTTGGTCCCTGCCATGGATGTTCCCAATAAAAGGTCCCACCATAGTAGCCCATCTGGTTTGCCTGTGTGATATTTGTCTCGCTGAATCCTCAAGCGGACGCTAATTACGTGTGTTGGAAGATCAAGTACTTTTCCAAAAGGAGCCAGAGGGGCCGGGAACATTCTACGTAATACATGTGCCTCTGGGTAAGTGATTGCTGCATGCAGCGAAGTAAAACCATGTTATGTCTTACCCCTTACTGAGATAATCTCTCTGGTGTTGTATTAGCCCAAGTGGGCGAGCGTAATCAGGTATAACTCGGGATCTCGAGTGCGCGGTATTGAATACACCGCAAACCAAACTGTGTATGCATCCCTTGGGTTAGTTAAGTCATAGTGACATACTGGTTTGTGGAAACCCGTGTGCATCGGATTTTACGCTAGATTATGCCTGGAGGACCCAATTGGAACAACGTGCCTGGAGTTCTACTCTACAATAGAGTGACTGGCTAAGGGACAGTTAGTTGTTGTGTGTTAACGTGTTGGTGAAAGTGATTGACTTGAAAAAACTAAGTAAGGTGTTCTACTGACATAGTCCTATGTCTGTAGTGTGCTCTGATGTGCCCATGTGCAAAACCCGTGAGTTGTGTAGTACATGAACTGCAGATGTTATACGACTGGTACTAGGGGAAAGAAAACAGCACAGGGATGCTATTTAAAGATGAACACTTAGGGCTTCGTCCGCATTCAGACCGAATGGGATCTTAGAGTTCAAAAGTATGATATACCTTGACTCCAAGCGGCGTAACGCCAATGGGCGGTTACCTCCCCTTATGTTTTTCGGAATGCTGTCTATAACAAAATAGTGGATGTTATTAGCATTACCTTGATGAGCCTCATGGATGTGCCTGGCTACTGGGTACGCCGGGTCATTGTTAGAAATTGCTCGCAAGTGCTGCAAGATTCGCTCATGTGCTGGATGAATTGTAGAGCCTACATATTTCTTGCCACATGAACACACTAGCACGTAAACTGCAAAGTCAGTTTTGCATGTGAACGAGTCCCTCAACATGTATGGTTCAGTTCTAAATGGAACTTGAACTTTGGTGGTATTCACGCCGTGAGTGCATGCCTTGCACTTAAAGCATTTTTTGAAACCTTTTTGGGATTCTAGCCAATTTTTGGTCTTTTTAAGTGCTGGTGCATTGCAGACAATCTCATTCCTCATTGATTTAGCCTTTCTGAATGTTATTAAAGGACTTTTTCCCACTGTTTCACCTATGCTGGCATCTCCTCGCGCTAGGGGTTAATGTCTTCTCAGGATTTTTCGGAGATTACTTTGGTATCTGTTGTACCCAGTTATTAACCTAGGGGGATTTTTACTGTTTAGATCTGATTTTTTTACCACGGTTTCAGGGAAAATTAAATCTTTCCTGTTTTTGGCTCTACACTTTTCCTCGGCCTTGTGGCATGTGTTTTCTGTGTACCCCCTCCTCCTGAGTCTTTTGAACAGCTCTTGTTTTGCATTAGTGAGTCCTTCAGTGGTGCTGCAATTCCGTGTCATTCTGAGGCACTCGGCATAGGGAATTGACTGTTTCAATGGTGTTGGATGGAAACTGTGTGCATGTAGAAGGGCGTTCCCGGCAGTAGGTTTCCTATATGTAGGTGTTTGTATCCTGTTGTTTTCTACATATAGTTCTAGGTCAAGAAATTGGATGCTTACAGCATTGGCATTACATGTAAATTTTAGATTGAGCATATTTTCATTCAAAGTCAATGCAAATCTTTCGGCATCTTCAACACTCCCCTGCCATAGGATAAAAATGTCATCGATGTATCTTTTGTACATCACTATATTGTTATTGTATCTTTCTAAATCTTGGCTGAATAAGTAACGCGATGACTGGTGCTCCTAGTTACATTTCCGATGTATTCCGTTATATCTACTGTAATTGAATGACACTTGTCTGTGCTGCGCTTCTTCACTGACTCTTGCGTGTTGTTTACACTTGGCGCTAGCTTTTGCTGTTTATTGATGTGAGATTTTCTTTATTGTAGAGAACGGAAGTTAGTTAATGCTATTAATAGAGTCTTGTCAGTGAAATAGCGGTGGATGGATAATTGTACGTAGTTTGCATATTGTATCATTTTTTTTCACGGCCTTCTCTTCTGCATGAATCCTCCTCTGGCAATGAATGCTAAAGTTACTTTGTTCTTCTTACCTCAGCCAGGGCTGGCTTTAGGCATGTGCAAGCTGTGCAACTGCACAGGGCCACCAAACGCCAGGGGCCACCACACCAATATATATCCTTAATTTAATAATCCTCTGAGGATGGATACATATTTGCGTGGCGGCCCCTGGCAGGGATTTGGTGCCTCCGGCTCTGTTCCACTTCCAAACACCCTGACTCCCCCCTCTTCACTGGCCTCCGTGCTCCGCCCCGACCTCCTCTTCCGGGGCCCCTTACCTATGCTCCCTGCCCAGGACCACCATGAGCCTAGAGCCGCCCCTGCCTCAGCCCTCCATAGAACTGATGTAGTTTGTTTAGTGAGTGGGTAGGCTTAGCAGCAGTAGCATTCAGTCAGTACCAGAACAAAATATGATGCAACGATTGTACAATTTCGTGTTAGTATGCACAAAGTTAAGCATGTCTCCTCCTTGTGATCTGTGCATTTTGCTGGCAAAAATAAAAAAGAAATGCCTACTTACAGATAATTGATTACCCCATTCTTGAATCGGTGGTGTTGTTCAGGTGTTACTGCCTCTGTGTTACTTAGTTATCTGCAATCAGAATGTTTATGGAACATTTGATTTGTTTTCTCCAAGTATACAGTCAGTGAATCCTGCAAGGCAGTAGTCATTTGGTAGATCAATGTTTGTTTCTTTTATTGTTCTAGCAGTGGTTTTTGAAATGATGTCTATGTTTCACAGCACTCAATGTTTTTCTCTTTCTTTATTATTTCTTACATGAACCTCAGAACCCAGGGGCAAGCAGAAGGCTGGGACCGAGTCGGCGGGTGAACCACAGGCACAGAGCTCCTCTACTGAGGATCCTGCTGCTGTCCCCAGTAAGTCCAACAGTGCTTTCTTTTGGAACAATGATATTTCCCTAACTTTCTAACTGAGCTTTTTTTTTCCAACCGATTAATGACATTTCCTTCTTAAATAAATTTTGACAAATGCTTTTTTGATTTTCATTATGTTTTCAAAATTTTGGGTATCTGTCCCTGCCTTTCTGTTCCTTCAAAGAGCCTCTGCTATGACTCTCTGTGCTACTACTAGTATTAGACTGTCTGTAGGTAAGCTTGCCCTGTTGCCCACTCTTTAGTTAAGGTATTAATCTTTTCAAAAAATCTGTGATAGAATAGCTGTAGGCACAGGGTCCACTCCTGTCTTATGCTTTTTCCTCTGTAATGTCTCTGCTTTGCCAATTGACACCAACCAAGTATGCATCCAGATGTTGGTCTAGTATTTTGTAAACGTTAGTATACCACTACTACTCTTGTGGGTATTCTTCTATGCAGTCACATACATAACTATGTATGCACCCGAAAATTGGATGTTGGTGATTGGCAGGTTGGACCTTACTTACACCTCAGTCACAGAACTCTGAGGAACCCACAATTCACTGAACGACAACCTATATGGGCTCAGTCATTGGTCAATTATTCAATTATCCCACTCCTGAACCCCAATACCAAGATGCCCAATGCTTTTATTACACAATCCATAACCTAAGTAACCCCCTTTTGCTCACTCACTCGTGTAAGTCTACAAGACAACAGACACTAAAAATATACTTCCGAGTCAATGTGGTACTTCAAAAGCTTTATTTTGTTAGAAGTAAGTAACATCAATGTTTTTAAGTTGTTCCGTGAAATACGTCAAGGCCCACCAGAAAAAATCCAGAGTTAAAAAAGGCTGAATAAAGTAATCTACATTTGTACAGCTACCAGTGCACGATAGGGAAATGTGGGAAATGTCGCAGACCCCTCACCATTGAACGTATACTGGTTACATATGCCTCTTTTTGGTAAGCTCTGGAAATCTCTGCTTCGTAGAAGGAAATCTTCTCATCTGCCGAAAAATAATGACAAAAGTGGTGCACGTTAGACAGTATGAAATACGTTTATGCAAGTTTTTTGCAGTCATGCTAAAAAAAAGGTGTAACCTGTAAGCAAACTTGATTCCACAATCCACATACAAAAAGTAAATACGGGCCTTTTTATTTTCCAACCTCTTCAGGTGTGTGCATTGAACAATCATGTGGCCTCAAAGGCATCTTCTCGTACTGCGCAATAAGCTGCGAGGTAGCATGCGCAAAACTGTAGACATTGATGTACAAAGGTTACATGGTTCAGTCTAAATTTCCAAGGACTAGAGTAGCAGTAGAGATGAGATGAGCTTGGGTACCATACCACAACAAATGAATGCTAATATGTGTAGTGACTCTGCTGTACTATGCAATGTGGACTACTACTGATTACGTTGTACTTAACTGTTTTGCAGAACTCCATTCTTGGTGGACAAGTACAATGGGGGCTGTGCATCCATCTAAAAAGGTGTACTTATTTTTATAGGTGCAGAACCGGTACCATCCACCAGTGCCGACGGGGACAGCGGCGCAGCGTCAGCAGAGGCGATCCCGGAGGGGACAGGACCAGAGGCACCTACACCAGCAGCAGTGGGGGAGGAGCCAACAACGGTGGGCGATGGTAAGTTACATTCAATAGTGATCCGCATTACTTGGTGGGAGGGGAAAACTTCCTCACTGTACTCCGAGATTTATAATGAACTTGAAGTTCTACTGGACAATATATGACGCCACCTTTATTTGTCATTACCATGCTTAGCATTACCACCGGCGAGAATTGATAAAATAGAAGGCCTCTTCTATCTGACTACAACTCTGCTGTGAAAGGTTGGTGGCAGACTAAAAGTCTTATCCACAACATGACCGCGATGGATTAACACTAAGGAGATCGATTTTAAGTATGATGAAAGGAGCAAGGAAAAAGCACCAATCATCTAATATAGAAGGATACTTTGGAATCAGCAATGCAGGTGGCTGATAGCAGTCGGTTGCATGGGTTGTGTGGAAGCATGGAAAGGGGAAAACACAGCTGCCTGCGTGAGTGGGAGACACACCCAATATCGGTGGGTAGTGGATAGTCTCAGCAGCAGTGTTTTGGTCAAACCCAAAGGGAAGGAGGGGACGACTGGATGCATGGGTCGTTGCTGGCGAAACACAAACCACCTAAGGTTTGTTGCGCGGTATAAAGAATGATAGTCTCTACTAGACATTTACTACTAGCTGGCCCCTGTTAATTAATGTTAGTTTGAGACTGTCACTGTTCCCGGAAGCAGAGTATATGATGATATAAAACGAGATATGAAAAAGACAGGTGTTCGTATGTGTGTGACCGTTGAAGTACACCCATGCTACTAGGGCAGGCATAATGCCGTGCCAAAAAGTCCAACAAATTAATTATATAGGCCGTAGAATGTTCAAGATAGATACAACACCATTTTTTGTACTCAGCTTGCTTGCTAGTGCTACTGTGCCACTATGTGTTGAATACATTTTGTGTTCTTGATTTGCTGGGATTTTGGATTATAACAATTCTGTCTCTCTCTTATAGTTACTCCTTCAAAACCAACAAGAAAGGAGTTGGCAGTCCGGGCCCAGAAGCAGAAACTGCAGGCCATCGTTGAGGCCTACCGCCGGCTGGTGGCTCAGGCTGAGTGAGGAGGAGGCGGCGGCGGCGGCGGCGGCGGCAGCAGCAGCTGCGGCAGCAGCAGCTGCTGCCTCTTCCAATGCCCCGGCCCCCAAGCCTGCATGAGTACGTCGCCGTGGTCAGGCAGCCACCCGCCGCCAGATTTTTTCATCATCGGCCGCCCCCCCACAACATGCATGCCAATGTAGGTGCCGTCAATTTCAAAAAAAGATTCTCCTCCGGGTAGCGAGGTTTGAGGATGAAATAGAGGAGCGGGTGAAGGTCATTGTGGACAAACACTTGAAAGTCTGCCGGCTTTGAGATGGACCTTGAAAATTTGGTTGGGGTTAGGGGAGGGTATGGACAGCTGTGAGGTAAGATTTTATATATATTTTATTTTTGTATCATCTTTCTTTATATGATGGTAAAATAAATGTGACACAAAGTTATGTTCAAAAGAAAACATTTGAAGTTCATTTGTGTTTGTTGGGGGGGGGGGGTGGAGGGGGGACTGTTTCACCAAATGTACGTTGTGCAACATCGCAAGGTTTAATTGGCCATGCAGGTCAGCGGACAGTGCTTTCGAATAAAAAAAATATATTGGCCACATCTTTAACATGCAGACAGATAGATGCGGTAAACCCTCACTGAGTTATATTTGTAGTATTAGAAGAACTACCAGTCTGCCTTGCATTATACCTCACAGCAAACTTATCTTACCTGTGATTGCTGATGATGATGATTGATGATGAAGTGTGGCACTGCAAGAGCTGCATTTGTTTCCCAAGACAATGGAGAAGAATCTGTGGTTCTGAACTTCTGTGATAGTAGTAGTAGACAGACCCTGCCAGTAGCATTTTGAGACAAAAAGAAAGAGGCAGTCATTTGAGTTGGGAAGCAGAAGAAGATCCTGGCCATGCCTTGTTGAAATTTCACTATTGTTGCTTTCACCACATCTGCCCCAGCAAGCGCGTGATCAAATTGTTGGTGTATATTTAATGTAACAAACATCACACCTCAATGAAACCACGCAGCCCGGGGGAAGAGGGTTAGGGTTTGTTGAATGGATGGGTACGTGGGTTTTGGGAAAGGTTTGAGAAAGAAAAACAGTATGCACGGAGACAACAAAAGCAAAACAATGAAGACGATGATTTATGATGTTGATCCACTAGCCAATGAATGTAAGGAATAAACGTAGGAAAAGGACACGCTGAATATCATTCTTGGTTTCCCGCCATCCAATTGCTTGATGATGAGGATTAGTGGTAAGGGGGAGTTTATGCTCATACTATAATAGCAGTGGGTGAAAAACGTCCAGCCTGAAAAAGAAAAGGCAAATACAAAAGATTGTGAATGACCTAAACAAATTGTTATACAGTGAAGATCAAAAAAATAATACAAGAGGACTAGTCGTAAGAGAGGACTTTCAGACTGAGGCGGCTTCGATACAATATGTATAAGTCTACTAGTTGAACATCATTATTAATCTAGAAGTACAAGAAAAGACAGGAGCCAGCACAGAACAGACCCACGACACAGGATCGCCCGTAACACAAACTGCATTTCCCTAAAAATGTCACTGAGCCAGAGAAAGGGGCATAAAAAAGCAACCTAAAATTTTCAAAATTAATCAACAAAATCAATGCGTCATTCTCAGTCATCAATCATACCACTATTGTACTCTACCACTGCACAGTGCACACACATGTAGTACCCTGGGTCTACTGTGCTGTGCCTCTTATTTGTATTTACCTTGTATTCCACTCCAAGATACATCGTACATCAATCAGATCAGATCCAACTGCCTGGCAGCGTGCAAAGATATGGTGGTCACCATCATTATCAGGTGTGGCACGTCTAGTCCAACAGCAACAGCAACTCAGTCTGTAGTGAGTGACTACGATAAATTAAGTCCTGACTGCACCTGTAGAAGTAGGAACACAAGTGCGTAAATAATTTAAATTATTAAATAACATGGAAAAATTGGCTATCACGTGAGTCTGAAGTTACTAGTATACTTCAACTCCATGCACATTTGCTCAGAGTCAGCAAAACATCCAATGCAATGCATGGCATCATTCATTTAATATACCTGTCTTGCTCTTCTCTTTCACTGTCAGATGATTGATCACAGATGCTGCCGAGCCTTTTAAAAGTAATGACGAGTCACAACAAGTTGACTTCAGTTGTGGATGCCTGCTCAAGTTTTGACACTGAAGTGTCGTCTATGAATGCCTGCAGACAGAGGTGGTAGCCTTAAGAGTAAGACAGTGATGAGTTGCAGATTTCAAATGAAATAGAGGATGGCTGTAGTCATGTACGGTTCAATTGTTATGGAGGGACAGTTAGAGGCTACATTATTGTACTATACTCCATCTACAACATCCAATGTATGGCTGGCAAGATGGAATTGTATTGACTTGAGTGGGAGTCAAGAAGATGCAGCAAGACTCTGAGGAGTGCAGTCAACATGGAACATAAATGCACAGGCGTGCAACTCTAGGAGGTAAATAAAAAGATACAGTGAAAATAAATGCACAGGCGTGCAACTCCAGTAGGTACATAAAAGGAATCAGTGGTGGGGATGGATTTGGTTGTGGTTTTTATTAGCAGTTTTGCACCAGAAAGCCATTGTTAATAAGAAAATAAATAACACAAATAAAGGAAGGGAGAAAGTAACAATTTAAAAGCCTAGTTGTCAGGGAAGAGGAGCTCGTCCTCAAACTCTGGGGGTTCGGACAGAAGTAGGTCATGTAACACAGTAGTGATGATGTCTTTGGACTTGCTTTCTTCATCCTGCTCTGATTCACGTACTTTATAGCCTGGTGGTATGAAGTGTTGATTCATTTTTATCATTGTCAGCCTCTCCACGCTTTTGGGGGAGAGATTGGTCCTTTTCGCTGTCACAATGGCTCCAGCAGCACTGAAAACATGTTCAGAAGAGACACTGGCTACAGGACAAGCCAGATACTTTATCGCCAGCCTGCTCAGCACTGGCCACTGTCTCCTTCTTTCAGACCAATGGGCTTTGCTCCATGAAGACATCTGTTGTGTCATCCAGATAGGCCTGAACCATCCGCTCAGTGTTCATTGGTGCTCGGCTTTGCTGGTCCTCTTTCCCCTTTGCAACAGCAACAGACTTACCCATCCCTTGCTGTAGAAAAAAAGCAGTTATGCTTTTGGTTGTGTCTGCTGAATCAGTCAGTCATAAGCTTTTATTCGATATGCAAGATATCTTATAAGCACACATACAATACAGCCATTTACAATGTACAAAAGCATCACTTTAAGAAGTCAGTGTTGAAACTCATGTTAAAAAAGATAAAAGGACATAGAATGCCCATAATAATTTATCTAAAAAGGAATTAAACCGCTACTGACAGTCTCTTACAACGAATAAGCCAAAACTGTTTTAAAAATTTTGCTATTCCACATACAACTGGGGGGGATGTGTCCGTCATTAGGATGCGTAAAGCTACTAAGTAGCTACGTGTACCCATGTTCCGGCAAAGAGGTTTCAACCAAAAGCTCCTGGGCTTTGCATAGTCCGGGCATTCAAACAGGACATGCGAGATGGACTCTATCCTACTCGGACAACAAGCACAGTTGGGGGACATATGAGCCGCTGATTTCCAGTTTGATACCACAGCCCCAAGCGGGAGAGAACCAACTCTGAATTTAAAATATAGGGCTCGGTCAAAAGGGAGGGTAATAAGGTCCAAGTAGGGCTCAAATACCACAATGTCTTTAACTAGTAGAAAGGCAGCAGTAGACTTACAATGGTTCGGGTTTGTAATTAGATGCTCCGCAGCCCATTTCCAAAAAAGGCTCTTGACAACCTCCTTTGGAGGGGCTGAACGTGATGACCAACAGTCCCCAGTCCGATTTTCTCCAGAAGCTTTTTAGTGTCTCTCAGCCATCTTATTTTTGCCCAGCCACCCAAGCTTATTATTTCCCCCAGACCATCAGCGTAGGATTTTAGCTCTTCACCTCTCCAAATTCGTGTCCATAAGAGGAGGGGGCGAAGTTGGGCTTGATCTTTGATGTTTTTGCAGCCTGTGTCCAGCAACACTGGTACGGACAGTGTACTCAGGGGGATGGCGATAATGGATTTTAGTAACTTACTCTCCGCTGTCGCCAGGGTGTCCAAACGGCAGTGGCCCCACAGTTCTGCCCCATACAAGGCTGATGTCACTACCTTGGCCTTGTAAATATCGATTACTGGGGTAAGCGATCTCCTAGGTGAAGCCCGGAACTCCCTCAAGAGAGCTCCTCCTACTCTCTTATGGTTAAGGACCATCTTGTCGATATGAGGTGCCCAAGACATTCTGTCCGTTATCCGAATTCCGAGGTAATCGAATTCGGATACTTTCTCTAAGGCAACAGAGTTAAGCATAGGTGGGCGGCCCAGTTTCCTTGGGGGATTTAGGACTAGATATTTTGTTTTGTCCACGTTAATTACTAGACCCTTTGCAGCACAAAAATCCTGGAAACGGGTTAGCAATTTCTGGAAGCCTTGTGGAGTCTTCGAGATCAAAAGCGTGTCGTCCGCAAAAAGCAGGGTGGGGATCCGCACTCCTCCGAGACAGGGGGCATCGGCTGGTTCTAGTTGAAGATGTTCTACCACACCATTCACATATAGTGAGAATAGTGTGGGCGCCAAGACGCAGCCCTGTCTTATGCCCCTGGACACTGGTATTTTCTCAGTGAGCTCTCCGTTTTTACCCCAGCTGACCTGTGCGAAGGTATGGGCATGGAGGCTAATGAGGAGGGACAGGATGTAAGGGGGTAATCCCAACTCATAAAGCACCCTCCATAGTTCTTCCCGGGGGACTAGGTCAAAGGCAGTCTTCAGGTCTATAAAGGCCAAATAAAGACTGCCCTTGCCTAGCTCCACCACCTTCCACCCCAGAAGTGCCAACCTAAACACCTGCTCTATTGTCCCCATTCCTGCCCGAAAATCTGCCTGAAAGTCCGATAGTATTTTATTCTCCTCCACCCAATGGAGAATCCTCCCGAGTATAGCTTTGCCTGCTATCTTTTGGGTGGAGTCTATCAGGCTTATGGGGCGGTAGTTCCCCGGGGATTCTCTACACCCTTTTTTGTAAATTGGGACCACCACCGCCCCTTTCCAGGATTCGGGCACTGGCCCTCCCATCATGATGTCATTGAGGAGAGCAGCAATAACCCTTCCCCACTCCACTGGGTATGCCCTCATAAGGTCCCCCGGGAGGCCGTCTGGGCCAGCTGCCTTACGGGGGGCTACCCACCCTATTACTTTTCAATCTCTAAGGGGGTAAAGAGGTCATAGGCGTGAGGTTCAATTGCTAGTGGGAAGTTCATCCTGACATTCGGTTCCCCTTCTGCCGGAAGGTATAGAGCCCCAAAGTGTTTTACCCAACTTTGAGGCGAGATGTTACAGGGTCTCATAGCTGCCTCGGGCCTATTCCGTTTGCCTATAAGATTCCAAAAAGCCCTTGGGTCCCTACTTTTACTAGCTTGGAGCAGGTCTTCCCAGAATTTATCTTCCCACTCCCTCCGCTGCTGAATCAGATCGTGTAGGTGCTGCTTTTGGTACTGTTGGTGCCTGCTGGGAAGCAGACGCACTGCTCTCATGCTCTGAAGAACTTGCCTCAGGAGGATGGCCTGGAGCACTTTGACTGTCCTGGGCTGGCACTGGCAGGCCTTTAAGTAACAGCCGTTCAGTTTCTAAATCATTAGCTTCCGCAGCTATGGAAGTTTTGTACTTGGCAACATCCCCATCTGAAAAAGGAATTACTGTGCTATTGCTGACAAATAATTTGTACCGTGGATCCAACATTGTTGCAGTTATGTAATGTTGACCTGACACAATCATTTGAAGCCTTGCATTTAGAGATAAGCGGTTGGCTAAGGCCTTGGCCAAGGTATATGCATCAACTTTTTCTTCGTCACCTTCGTATGTTTCACAGACCTCCTTCAGCTGTTGCTCAAGCATGTACAACAATGGGATGGCTTGGCCCATAGTACAGTCCTCCCTGCTAACTGCACGTGTGAAGACCTCAAAAGGTAGTAGCATCTCTGTCAAGCATTTAATGAGGTCCCACTGGCACATCTCAACGGTCATGGCTTTAAGATTAACAGTAGGATCCCCTAATCTTCTTGACATGACATAAGCATTCAGTGGTATGTACTGCTCAAAGAGACGCTCAAGCATGAAATAAGTAGAGTTCCAACGTGTTGGGACCTCCTGGATCAGTGCTTTGACTGGCAATTTATGCTCACGCTGAATGACCCGTAGCAGCTTCCGTGCTTTAAAAGAATGGTTAAAATGCGTGCATATTCTTCTGCAGATGGTCCGTATGTTGCTGACTTTGGCTTCAGTTTTCAGAAAGTGTTGCACTACTAAGATAATGCAGTTTGCCAAACAGGGTACCCTGAAATAATGTCCTTCTCTCATTGCCTTCACTACATTACTGCCATTGTCGGTGGCAACAAAACCAATCTTAAGGCCTCTTGGTTGCAGCCATTCAAAGACCTTGCTGTTAAACTCAGACAAAATGTTTTCAGCAGTATGAGTTTTCTCCATAGCAAACATGGCTACATTTGCATGTCTGCGAGTATCATTAAAAATCCCAGCAACGTCAAGGCCTGAAGTTAACTTGTCTTTAACACCTGCAAAAGAGATCCAGTGTGCTGTGATGCACATGTAATCTGTAGCTTCGCAACTGCTCCACATGTCTGTTGTCAGGTGGGTACAATGGACAACACTCTGTTGTAAGGCTTTCCCAATCAATTCCAGCACGTCGTGGTGTAGTGCTGGAACAGCAACTCTTGCAAAATAGTAGCGACTGGGAACGTTCCATTTTGGGCAGAGGGTTGCCACTAATTCTCGAAATCCCACAGCCTCAACAAATGAAAATGGGAGAAGGTCCAGTGCCAACATTTTTGCAAGTTTCGCATTGTACAAACGTGCTATTGGGTGGTTCTGCTCGTACTTTCCCTCCTGCCTTAACATGCTAGTAATGGTACGCTGCTTGGTATTTCTTTCAGTTATGCTAGACGGACCACCTTGCATCGCAGACTTTGCACTCCTTGAGTTTGAGTTTGAGTTTAAAAGCACTTTTAAAGCGCACGTATACCGGCGGTTTCTTGGCCCTGTAGCTATCGGGGGCTGAAGTTTAGGAGCAGGGAGGGAGGAAGGAGCATTTATTCAAAGGACTTTGTGAATAAGTAGGTTTTAAGACTTTTGCGGAATTGGGGATAAAGGGTGATAGAACGAAGATGAAGGGGAAGGGAATTCCAGAGGGTGGGTGCCAGAATGGCAAATTTGGAGCCGCCCCACTTCTTTCTCCGGAAGCGAGGGATGGTGAGGAGAGACTGGGAAGACAAACGTAGGTCCCTGGAGGGGACATAAGGAACAATCTCAGAGGAGATGAAGGCGGGTGCCTGGTCCAGTCTGGCCAGGAAAGTGATGGATGCAAGCTTAAATTGAATTCTAGCCCGCACGGGAAGCCAGTGAAGAGATTTCAGAAGTGGGGTAGAGTGGTGGAATTTGGGGAGGTTGAAAGCCAGGCGGGCCACCTGGTTTTGGATCTGCTGTAGGCGACGCAAGCTGTATGCAGGAATGCCGGCATACAGAGCGTTCCCATAGTCCAGGCGGGATACCACCATGGCCAGAATGATCAGCTTGAGGGCAGAAAAAGTAAAGAGACGGGACACCTTGCGTATAGTACGCAGTGAGAGGAAAGAAGAAGATACCACAGAGCTGACCTGGGAGTGGAGGGTGAGTTGGGAGTTAAGTTTAATACCTAGTGTTTTGACCGAGGAGGAGGGAACAGGAGGAGAGCCAAGAGAGGGGGGCCAGAAGAGGGGGGACCAGGGGCTGGATGAACCACCCGTCAACACCAACTCGGTTTTGTCCGGATTGAGTTTGAGGTGATTGTGGCTCATCCAGTCCCTGATGTGAAACATGACGGTTTGGAAGTTAAGGACAGCAGAAGGAGAGGAAAGATCAAAGACCAGCTGGAGGTCATCCGCATAATTAAATACGGCGACCTCCATCTGTTGGAGAGAAAAAATAAGAGGTGCGATATATAGATTGAACAAAAGAGGGGAAAGAGATGAGCCTTGGGGGACCCCGCACTGAACTTTCCGGAAGTCCGCTGTGAAGTCACCCAGGCGGACAGCCTGGGTGCGGTCGCTCAGGAAGGAGGACAACCAGACCAGGGCAGTCCCCTCGATCCCCGCCGCCCTGATACGGGAAAGTAAGATGTTGTGGTCCACCGTATCAAAGGCGGCTGAAAGGTCGAGGAGCACAAGGGCCTGGTGCTGATTGGTGTCCATACCCTCCCTGAGGGTGTCAAGGACCGACAAGACAACGGACTTTGTAGAGTGTGCGGGGCGGAAACCGGCTTGGTGGGAGGCAAGGGCTCCATGTTTCTCCACAAAGGAGCTCAGGGCGCAGGTGACGTGGCGTTTGAGCACCTTGGCTAGGAATGGCAGGAGGGAGATGGGACGGAAATTGGCCGGGACAGAGGGATCTGCCCCAGGTTTTTTCAGGATGGGCACAATTACCGCAGACTTCAAGGAGCTAGGGACTATGCCTTGCGTAAGGGAGCTGTTGAGGAGGTGAAGGGGGGGGGGTCTGGACAAGAGACAAAGATGTGACGGAGGATGTGGGCAGGACAAGGGTCAAGAGGGGAGCCAGATTTGATCAAAGGCACCAGTGAAGCCAGGTTTTCCCGAGTGATAGGGGGAAAGGTGGACAGTTTGCATTTGGGAGGGGGACATTGGGGGTCCACAAATGATGGGGGAGGTGGGGGGATATTGGCCTTGATGGTGACAATTTTGTGGATAAAGTAATCATTAAGAGAAAGACAGAGGTCATTGGAAGGGGCTGGTTTTAACGTAGTTCTGTCCGAGAACGCCAGGTTGTGAACGATGGTGAATATCTCCTTAGACTGGTTCTCCGCTGCTAAGATTTTGGAGGAGAAATAAGCTGTTTTGGCCTCTAGGATGCTTTTTTTGTACTGGTTGAGGATGTTGATATATTCCAGTTTCAAAGTGGGGCAGTAGTTTCTCCTCCACGCCCGCTCTGCGCGGCGAACTGTTAGTTTTGTGGCTTTAAGCTCTTGGTTAAACCATCGGTTGGCGTCTTTGTCGCGTTTAGATGTAATGCGTTTGAGCGGGGCAACGGAGTCGCAACTGCGGGAGAGCCACTGATCTATGGCGTCGACCTGGGAGACGGTAGTAAGGCCCTGAAGATGTGGGAGAGAGCCGCTAAGGAGAGAGGAGAGATTCTCAAGGTTGACACGGCCCCAAGATCGGACCCAGGTGTTTTTAGGCCGGGAGGGCTTAGCAGGAGGGAGAATTGGAAGGAGAAATGAAATCAGGTGGTGGTCGGACCAGGTGCAAGGGGAGATAGATAGGGATTCCACAGGGCAGTTCAGGGACCAGATCCGGTCAAGCAGGTGACCCTTGATGTGGGTGGGGGAGTGAACATGAGGTATGAAGTTAAGGGAGTGGAGGGTTTCGGAAAAATCCTTTGATGATGGGCATTCGGCAGGATCGGAAGGCCAAAAATTAAAGTCTCCAAGGAGCAGGATGGAGGAATTGTTGATGGTAATGGTAGCCAAGACCTCCAGAAAATCGGGAAGAAACTGTAGGGGGGACTGAGGAGGACGATAAGTGAGGAAACAGGTAAGAGGGGGGGAGGTGGATACTGTGCGGATCACCAGGAATTCGGTGGTAGCGATGTTAGGTAGGGAAAGAATTTGAAAAGGGAGATCGGTACGTGCGATGACTGCCACGCCGCCCCCGGCTCTGCCCGAAGGGCGGTCGGCCCTGAGGGCGTAGTAGGAGGCTGGAAGGGTGGATAGGAGTGCGGGGAGGGAGTCATCGCAGAACCAGGTCTCAGTTAAGAAGAGGAGATCTGGAGCCTGTATATCTAGCAAGACCGAAAGTTCGTGCGCGTGGGCAACGGCAGAACGGGTGTTAAGGTAGAAAGCTGTGATGTTTTTGGGGTTCGGCGGGGGTGTAGACTTACAGGTCGTGGGCGGGGTATCCAGGGTAGAAGGAGGGTGAGGAAGGGGAAGGAGGGAGGCTATGCCAAGAGCAGAGATGCGGGAGCTGACACTGGCCGTGATGGGCCAGGGGCCCTGGTAGCTGCGGAGAAGGTCCGGGCTATAGGTGATAAGTGGGGCAGAGTGTAAAGCCCCTAGTCCCGGCCAGTCGCGGACGGGCGCAGACGGGCTTGCCTTAGGCGCGCCTTCGGCGCGCAATCGTCGCGCCCGCTGGGCTCGTCCGCTGCACTTCCTACCAAGACACATAATTTTATGGCCGTGAGGCGAGGTGTTGAAAGGGGCGTGGCCAACAGAGTGGGCAAGTCTGTGGCGCGCCTCGCGCTCGAGAATGGCGGCTGGAGGAGAGGGTCGTTGCAGCGTGGAGCGCTGTTTAAAAGATGCCAGGAAGTGCAGGTAGGATGGGGAAGTGATAGGAACACGTTATTACAAGTCAAATTTTAAAAATACAAAGTTATGCTTTCTCCCGGCTTCCGCCTCAGGAGTCCAATAGCTAGTGAAGCGCCTGGCTTCAGCGCGCACTATATATACAAGCAATCGAGGGGGCGTGGCCAACAGAGTGGGCGTGTCTGTGGCGCGCCTCGCGCTCGAGAATGGCGGCTGGAGGAGAGGGTCGTTGCAGCGTGGAGCGCTGTTTAAAAGATGCCAAGAAGTGCAGGTAGGATGGGGAAGTGATAGGAACACGTTATTACAAGTCAAATTTTAAAAATACAAAGTTATGCTTTCTCCCGGCTTCCGCCTCAGGAGTCCAATAGCTAGTGAAGCGCCTGGCTTCAGCGCGCACTATATATACAAGCAATCGAGGGGGCGTGGTCAACAGAGTGGGCGTGTCTGTGGCGCGCCTCGCGCTCGAGAATGGCGGCTGGAGGAGAGGGTCGTTGCAGCGTGGAGCGCTGTTTAAAAGATGCCAAGAAGTGCAGGTAGGATGGGGAAGTGATAGGAACACGTTATTACAAGTCAAATTTTAAAAATACAAAGTTATGCTTTCTCCCGGCTTCCGCCTCAGGAGTCCAATAGCTAGTGAAGCGCCTGGCTTCAGTGCGCACTATATATACAAGCAATCGTGGGGGCGTGGTCAACAGAGTGGGCGTGTCTGTGGCGCGCCTCGCGCTCGAGAATGGCGGCTGGAGGAGAGGGTCGTTGCAGCGTGGAGCGCTGTTTAAAAGATGCCAAGAAGTGCAGGTAGGATGGGGAAGTGATAGGAACACGTTATTACAAGTCAAATTTTAAAAATACAAAGTTATGCTTTCTCCCGGCTTCCGCCTCAGGAGTCCAATAGCTAGTGAAGCGCCTGGCTTCAGCGCGCACTATATATACAAGCAATCGAGGGGGCGTGGCCAACAGAGTAGGCGTGTCTGTGGCGCGCCTCGCGCTCGAGAATGGCGGCTGGAGGAGAGGGTCGTTGCAGCGTGGAGCGCTGTTTAAAAGATGCCAAGAAGTGCAGGTAGGATGGGGAAGTGATAGGAACACGTTATTACAAGTCACATTTTAAAAATACAAAGTTATGCTTTCTCCCGGCTTCCGCCTCAGGAGTCCAATAGCTAGTGAAGCGCCTGGCTTCAGCGCGCACTATATATACAAGCAATCGAGGGGGCGTGGCCAACAGAGTGGGCGTGTCTGTGGCGCGCCTCGCGCTCGAGAATGGCGGCTGGAGGAGAGGGTCGTTGCAGCGTGGAGCACTGTTTAAAAGATGCCAAGAAGTGCAGGTAGGATGGGGAAGTGATAGGAACACGTTATTACAAGTCAAATTTTAAAAATACAAAGTTATGCTTTCTCCCGGCTTCCGCCTCAGGAGTCCAATAGCTAGCTCCTTGGTGTCTCCGGCTGACTCTGGTGCCACTGAGAAGTTGCTGATGCGGAGGATGTGGACTATACCACTCCAGTGCTGGCGACAGGGCTCATTTGTGTACCATTCCCAGATAGGTCATCGTCTCCCTCTTCTTCTACCTCCTGGTCAACCATGAGTGGACCTTGTAGTAATGTATCCCCACCAACACCAGTGCTTACATTTTTTAAGCTTGCAAGGTGGTTCTCCCACCTAATTAAGTGTGTTTATTTCAAATGGGTCGTTTGGCCTCCAGTACCATAGTTTGTACCAATCTTACCACGACTAACATTGACATGACAAATGGTGCATATAGCAATGTTCTCCTGACGTGGGTGAACCGTAAAGAAGTCCCACACTGGGGAGGTAAACTTTTGTCTCCTGCCATAGGAAGAGGACCCACTTCCAATGCCGGATGGACTGGAGGATTTTTGTTGAATTTCCCTATGTGACAGCTCAGTCCTAGTACTGCCACTACCTCCTTCTGTTGAGGTGGCACTTGTGCTGGATGTCGGACGCTGCCGGGCCTTCGATGATGAAAAAATGGGAGCTGGTGTTACTTTGGGTGTTGAGTGTGTAGGAGTTATGCGTGCTACCTGCTCATCACTAATCGCAGCCTTTCTGGATAGGGTGAAAATGTTGGTCTCTACATCCTCTGCACCAGGAATAACGCTTGTGATGATGACAGTGTCAGACCCGTCTTTATCACCAGCAGTATCCTGCTCACCTACATCAACCTCCATAAGTTCAAGCCTTGCTGGATCTTTCTTTTTTCCTAGCCTGGTCTTGGGATGTCTCTGCTTTGAATGCTCAGATAGTTGTGGCTGCCAATCCTTATCAAGGTCATCGGAAGGGATGCTTGGCGAAGAACTCGATGCACTGCCACTAACCCTCCTTTCCCTTGGTGAATTGAAAGACAATAGATCACCTCCAGAAGTGGCTTCCTCTTCTTCTTGCTCGGAATGAGGCTCTACTTCCTGAACTGCCCCGACTTCGGGAGGAACAACTACTACTATTGCGTGCGGAGATGGTGGTTGTTGTTCTTGAGGAAGTACTATTGCGGGCTGTGTTTCTTCAACAACTACTACTGTGGGATTTGGTTGTTGCTGTTGTTGAACAACTACAATTGTGGGCGGTGGTTGTGGTTGTTCAACAACTGTTGCGGGAAGTGGTTGTGGTTGAACAACTCCTATTGCGGGCGGTGGTTGTGGTTGTTGAACATCTACTGCTGGCGGTGGTTGTTGAGCACTTCCATCTTGCGTGGATTGTGTACTACTTTGAGACAGCGATAAGTTTAGTTCAGGCTCAGTATCACTGCTTTCTAACATTAGGCTGGCTACCTCTTCGACCCTCATGTGCTTGGCCCTGGGTTGGTGGCTTGCCCCCACTAATGCGGATGTGCTGGCCCCAGCTTGCACCCTGGACACCATTGCTGCAGGCGTACCTTTTGGGGGCCCAAAAAAGGTTTTGGGGTCCATACCAGACTTAAGTGACACTCCCTTCTTCTCAGCAACTTTCTTGGTGGTGGAGGACCTGGTACCTGCTTTCTTAGGGCCCATCTTCTGATGTCAGCACACAGCAGCACTCAGTAGCACAAATTGCAGAGATGTCTGGTCAGATGAGTCACACACCACACGTGGCGTACAACTGAAGGACGTCCGTCTGGTAGTAGAACGGGCGATGGATGAAAACAACCAGCACCTCCTCAGTCTTTTTTTGTGCACCTACAAGCAAAGAAGGCATCAGTCAAACAAGTAGTAAGCCAACATGAACAATTGAAAGACACACAGGCCAATGTATAAAAGACAAAACAGAAGACTAATACTACCAGCACCACAGCTCCCAGCCACATGAAGTCCAGAAAGAACAAATAAAGTCAAGCAGGCCTATATATATACCAATATGAACAGAAAAAGGAGGATGCCTGCTACACATGACAGGTTAATGCAAGGAATAAAAATACCCCATGGCTAAGAGGTTGTAAACCTACACCGCAAAAACACATACAAAGGCATAAAATTATTACACACACAAAAAGTTACCTACACCCCTGCCCAGACAACATATTTGGGAATGCAATGCCATACACACATGCCCTAATGATGTTATTGAATAGACCGAATGGAAACTGCTACATAAAGCACCCCCGCTAACTACTACCTCTGGGACTCTGGCCTACTGTCAGATCAGACCAAAAGCTGGGAGGCCAATGATAAATGCACAAAGGAAGTACCTACAAAATGGCCGCCACCACATGGCCTGGCCACCCACAGCAACATGAAAAGAAAGAGAAAAGAGAAGACAGACAATAAATGCCCATGGGAAAGGGACAATGCTTTGCTTTGCTTCACAAAGTAGCTGCACCGCTGCTATTGCATAATGACCATAATTCAATGCCATCCATGATGTTTGTTTACAAACTGGAATAAAAATGTAAACACAGACCACAGAAACATGATTGGACCCATGGGTACCTCTCTATGTAGCGTGGATGAAATTTAAAAAGAAATACAAGTTGGGACCTCATAAAAGTACAGGCCTTCATCAATAATTTAAATCCAGGATTGAATACTGTAGTTTCAAATCAAACAAACACAAGTCTACATCATACTCACTCATACATTACTCAAACTTACTTGAAAAAGAGAATTCCGAATCCAAAAGTCCTCAATAAATCCAAGAAAAAGCAGTAATGCAGCCAACACACACAGAAAGTGATCCTTCCAGCTCAAAATCCAAATGAAAGTGAGCACCACATGGACAAAGCACTGGGAGGAGCCTGGTGGACAGGAACAGGAAGTTGTAAACTTAAGGGCCCTTCCTCCTTACTCTTCAGAAAAAGAGTAGAAACAAAAAGAGGACTCCTTCCCCCAAAAAATACAGCCAAAGGTACAACTTTAAGGGGTTTTTCACTTTTTTGCTAACCAAAATGGTAATTTATTATGGTGTTAACATGCTCGCGAGTTATTCTGTGCAAGATTGCAGTTTCTGCGTGTTGGGCAACTCGATCT
The DNA here is from genome assembly GCF_964263255.1 of Lissotriton vulgaris. Classification (NCBI taxonomy): domain Eukaryota; kingdom Metazoa; phylum Chordata; class Amphibia; order Caudata; family Salamandridae; genus Lissotriton; species Lissotriton vulgaris. Next base: position 446,285 of record NW_028242809.1, read on the forward strand.
TACCAACAAGCATCCTTGCGCGTCCTTATGAAGCTATCGCGCATCCAAATGACGTTATCGCATTCGCACAGTCGCACGGGATTGTGCAGGAGGGTTTACAAACATGGTGGCACACGCAACTGGGAAAAAGCGAACGCAGAACCAAGGTAAGCCATTGCCGCGCACGCGATAATGTTATTCAGCGCGCGAGAACGTTATTCAGCGCGCGAGAACTACGCTACGCACCGGATCGCGGAGTAATCGACAGCTACGTGTTCTCCGCGAAACGCGGAGTTGCCGAAACTCCACGAACTGAGCGTAGTTCTTCGCCCAGGGTTAATTTAGGCCCAGATCCTTGTACTGGGGTGAATGTATGACTATGTTTTACATTCTGTCCAACTGTGTTTTTTGCAATTTTCACCCCGAGTGTGCTCGTTATACTCAGACGTGAGTCCCAGGCTCTCCACACCACTGGAGTCAAGCTATCCAGGCTGATGAAGGCTGATAGCCAGAAACCGGTCCTTGGATGCTTGATTCCGGTCTGGGAAAGACATGGCTTGGTAGTTCGGACTGGACTGTTCCCATGAGGCACAGGGTCAGAGCTGATTTGAATATAGCCAGTGTCTAACCCAGGGTGGTGTGGAGTGCAAAAAAACAATGGATTTAGGCCCAGATCATTCTACTGGGGTGAATGTATGACATTGTTCTACATTCTGTCCATCAACTGTGTTTTTTGCAATTTTCACCCAGAGTGTGCTGGGTATACTAAGACGTGAGTCCCAGGCTCTCCACACCACTCGAGTCAAGCTATCCAGGCTGATGAAGGCTGATAGCCAGAAACCGGTCCTTGGATGCTTGATTCCGGTCTGGGAAAGACATGGCTTGGTAGTTCGGACTGGACTGTTCCCATGAGGCACAGGGTCAGAGCTGATTTGCATATAGCCAGCGTCTAACCCAGGGTGGTGTGGAGTGCAAAAAAGCGATGGATTTAGGCCCAGATCCTTGTATTGGGGTGAATGTATGACATTGTTCTACATTCTGTCCATCAACTGTGTTTTTTGCAATTAACAATTTACAGCAGCAATTCTTCCTGTGGTCTGAGGGTCTGCAAAGACTACTCTGGAGGGCGGATACTGTTTAGAAAATTATAAATACAAAAGGAAACAAGGTTGTGGTATATACTGATGCCCAATGTAAAGTTCCTAGTAACAATGTGCTCACTCCAAGGGTCAACCGTATAAAAACACCTACAATATTTAGATTAGACGTCCCACCAGTGAGTTCATGGCCGGGACTCACAGACTCTGCGCTCACTGGCTGTTGGTCGAGGTCTGGTATTCACAATCAACAAAGAACTATTAATCATCTCACTCACTGCTGAGATAGTCATAGCGCATACAGGATAGAACATCAAAGTGACATTCGCAAGATCCTATCTTCAGCCATGGAGAAGTACCTCTATGGTGGGATGAAACGCATTGACTGTATTTGTGTGCTTACTCTATGAAGCAGCTAATAAAAGTAATAAGTCTACATATATACAGATTAAGATATTGCCTCACTTATTTGGAATCTTTCTCCCTGGTATATTGGTTTCTGTTTCTATGGATTGTAGGATATACTATGAAATATGTCTTTAGAAACGTAACCTATGAGTTTGACTAATCAATTAAGAGAGTGCTCCTTCTACCTTTATTACCATTTAGAAAATTAACTAATATTTGCCTTTTGATAGAGTATATATGAAATTCCTCGAGATAAAACATCCAAATCGCATTGGAGAGTCAATAACTCATTACACTCCGACAATTTCTTCCTCACTTCATATGAAACCTTTGTGAATGAATATTTTGAACAGAACAACATTGAGAAACCCTCCTTTAATATTGTATGTGATGATTTAAAGCAGCTTCTATGGGCCTTATTATTAGTTATCTCATCTAGGAGGAAAAGCTATGGAAAAATAGTTAAATTCCATTCTAACCAACATTAAGCAACTGGAACCTATACTATACGTCGAAGTGTAACATAGCAGACCTAGATGCATTGACGGCACCTAATATCCAATTTAACAAATTCTCTACAGTACAGTCACGTGGCACACTCTTTAAAATAAATGCCAGATAGTATGGTGGTCCGGTGGAAAGAACAAAGAAGATACTCTACTAGCTAACACCTTAAAATATAGGAAATAGAAATCTTCTATTAAATCTTTCGCCAATACTTTAGGTACCCAAATGTTTAGAGATATGGACATTGCAACATGCGTAGCAGGCTACTATCAAAATCTTTTTTTACTCCTGAATCTAATCCTTCAGAGGAAATAATTGATTCTTACTTACCCAACCATAAAGCCCATAATGCCATGATTACTGATATTTCTCCAACCAGCACCCACTAAAAATTGAAGATTTATTTTCAGCAGTCACGTGTCTTCCAGCTGGGAAAGTGCTAGGTCCTGACTTCTTCACAGTAGAATGTAAATTTTTCGAAGTTAATATTCCCCACATTATTTAAATTAATCCATTTCTTTCCATGAATAACTCATCAGGCTCATTTACTAAAGTCATGATTAGTCTTGTTACAAAAAAAATTTCGATTTAAACCTTTGTAAAAATGACTGTCGTATTTCACAAATAAGTATTGACTGCAATATCTTTACTAAGGCATTAGCCCCTGGATTACTAGACTTCATACTAGATCTGATTGATATAGAACATTCTGGTTCAGTTAAAACTAGGAATATAGTAAAAAACTCCGCTCCCGTCCTGAACATTCTTAGTAAAGCGCATAAACTCAGTCATTCTCTTGCTGAGATTAGCCTAGATGAGGAAAAGACTTTAGATGAGGTTAATTGGCGATTTCCAACTAAGGCTTTAATTTGGCACAGGTTTTGTCTTAAATGTTTTCAATTCATTACTGTATTTATCACCACATTCAACAGTTATGGTTAATAGAATCCAGTCCCTTTACTTCCCCCTCAATAGAGATATGTGGCAAGGATGGACACCATCAAGATGATACTTCCCATTATACTACTTTCTGTCTATTAACTGAAAAAATATTTTCAACATCCTGAAGCATATTTCAATTATTAATATAAAGGCTCATAGTGTCGTGCATAGTGTGTTGAAAACTGCTGGTGAACCAGCATGTGTCCAACTACTGATAATAACATTTGACCCAATATAAAAAGAAGCACATTGTGGAAACATAGGAAAAATGTAAATTGTACAGCCCCACAATGAAATGAAGATGCCTTCAAAACGCATGCACCTGCTCAATCCCATGCAAGTGAAAGGGCGGGTGCTACCTGGAAAGGTGTATTGTCTTAAAATCCAAGTGGGTACAGTATATGAATAAAGACCCCAGTGGTGAAATACCTTGATACCTCCCCAAGTGCAGAACCAAGAGTTGCCCAATACAGAATGGCAATGTATTTGCTTGAATAAATTACCACAAAAATTGAAAGTGAATATACGAATGCACACATTTGATGCCCCAAGTAGCTGAATTCAGAAACAACGTATATCCATTCTAATGTACAAATCCTTAAGTACGGAAAAACAATAAAAAATTAAAAAATATATATACACACACATACATACATATACACACACACACACACACACCCCTTGGGCGGATCGAGGCATGGAAATCCACAGCAACATTTCATGTCACATCTAAAAAATACAAAGAAAACCCAAAGAAAAAAAATAAACAACGACCAAAGTGTAAAGCGTTAAAGACTTTTCACCTTCTAGAAAGGTGACACCTCTTGGATGAGTATCATGAAGAAAGGGTAGGGAACCCGTGTGCTAATCCTCCACCATTGGTGGTTCCCTTCCTTTCCTCCTAGGAATGAGCACAGACAACAAAAAACACAGGATTGAAAACTGCTCTCTACTGATTACTCACAGGAACTTGAAACAATCTCTAAACTAGAAGGAGGGAATTGGTAAATAGGTTGAGGGATAAGAGACAGTGGCAAAGAGAGAGCATGTGCACATACACACACACACACACACACACACATTCTATAACAAGTCACCACCGCTGCACTAAGTGTCCCAGGTGCAAATCTCCAGTGGTGGTGAGCCGCTAAGTATGCATCCAAAATGGCGAACCGGCCGAGAAGGAACACATTCATGGGAATTCAAAAGAAAACTGCTTTTAATGTACAGAGCCTCCCAGCACGGACACTCGTTTCGGCAATACGCCTTTATCAATGTCAGTATGTTTGCATTTACAACACCATTATAAAGTGAAAAAGTGCATGATTTGACAATTTCATTAGCAGCAAAGATGTCTTAAAATAGTCTATCACAAATGCTTAAATAATGGTGGCCATCTTGAAACATTTTTCTGGAACAAAATAAATAAGACAATACACTGTGAAACACAGCCAGAGTCATGATGTCATGAACATTTGGGGGCAAGATCCAATTACTTCGCAGGACAGTGTTGGAATAATGAAACAATTCATATTTATCAAAATATACATCTCATTCTGACATAAAATTTTTAATTTAGATTATGATTTTCTTAATGGTTTTCTGCAATCTCCCAAGTTCGCACACAATATAGCCCTAAATGGGCAGTTATAAAGTACAGTCTAGAGATATTCATATAAATGTCTCTTGACTCTTGTGTGCTCTAATATTTATGGGCCATATGGTACTGGGATGAAGGAAAAAAGAAAATCCGGTATATATGTTGAGATCAGTATGGCCACATAGCCAGCATATACAGTACATATTTCAGCATGAGTTTCATTATGTGATACCCAACATAAGATAGAAGCAGGAGATAACGTGATCAGATTAGTGACCATGATTGTTACTCAACATTAACCCATATTTCCTTGTCATTATTGAGACCGATCGAGGCCTTTGTTCGTAGGTCAATGATATACCTAGATTCTAATGCCCGCAAACTTCTGACCCAGTCCACCCCCTCTTTCATTTTTGGGAACCTGATCAATGAAAAAGTCTTAAAAGGTCACGATTGCTGTTATGGGTAGTTTCAAAATGACCGGAGACTGGATAAGTGGCGTAATTCTTTGCAATGGCCCGCATATGTTCAAGAATGTATTTCTCAGCAGAATGAATGGTACTTCCCACATAACGCTTAGGACATGGGCATTCAAGGCAGTAAACATTAAACTCCGAATTGCAATTTAATAGCCGATTGATACATCAGACCGATTTGGGTCCGTTCTCCGTAGTACTATAGTTGATCACTTTGTGACTATATTTACAGGCTTTGCATTTCATGTAAGGGAAAAAGCCAGTAACACTTTCTCTTTTCAAAGGGGTAGAGCGATAATGGCTGTGTACCAAATGGTCATTGATGGATTTACATAATTTGTATGTAATCAATGGCTGAATAGGAATGATCTTTCCTAATATGTGATCCGTTTGAAGGATATGCCAGTTCCTTCTAACACCTGGACTTCCTGGGAAGATTTGCATTGTAATGAGTGGTCATTCTCACCAGTCCCCCTTTGTTTTGCTTTTTATATTTGTCAGTTGTTTTGGGTACTAAGAGTTCTAATCTGGTTGTTTTTTCTGCCCTTTTCCCAGCTTTATAGAGAATATCATTAGAATATCCTCTTGCTCTAAAATGATTCAAAGCACCCTCTTTAGCTTTTTGGTAGTCAGACTGGGTAACACAGTTACATTTGATATGTAGGAGCTCTCCATAAGGAATCTTTTTAATCAAGCGCCTTGGATGGTAACTTCTGGCATGCAAAACAGAATTTCCAGCTGTGGGTTTCCTGTATAATCTTGTGAGAAGTTTATTATCCTCTACATAGACCTCCAAATCAAGATAACCTACATTAGTGTTAATGATGTGTTCACTGAATACCAGATTAAGATAATTGGAGTTAAGATAGGCTATATATTTTTCAGCATCAGAACGGCTACCCTTCCACACAATAAAAAAGTCATTGATGTATCGTACCCAGAGTGTCACACGTTGCTGTCTATAGAGTTGGATAGAAATAAAAATATTTTTCTCGAGGCAAAATCTGACCATATTGAGAAACATACCGCTGTATTTCTGGAATTTTAAAGGTCGTTTGTTAAACCATTTGACAGCAGCAATGCCTTGTTCATGGTTGATGCAAGTATACAGGCCAGTTATATCTAGTGTGATCAGTAACATGTCATCCTCCCAAGTGATTCCCTCTATTAGCCTCAGGGTCAGTCCCTGTGCACATGCTTCCTTTCATGTAGTTTGAAAGTCCATCAAATGTAGAAAAATAAGCAAGAATTGTCTCTTGGTGTATTTGCATAATCTTTATTCAAGAGAACACCACAAAGTCCAGCCAACACGTGTTTCGTCGTTAGGGTGTTAATTTATTTTATTTATTTATGAATTTGTATCGCGCCTGAATCGGCCCCGAAGGGGTATCTCCGCGCGTAGCTTCTGGTAAGGCATTAGGAAACAGCCTGAGATATGAGACTGCGCAGATAACAGGAGAAATTATTGATCTTGTGTGAAGAGGTATGTTTTTAATTTCTTTCTAAAGGAGAGGAGATTAGGGGTGTGTCTCAGCTGTGGAGGCAGAGAGTTCCATAACATGGGGCCTTTAAGTGAGAGGGCCTGTCCTCCCTGTCTTGCTCTCGTCACTCTGGGCACCTGCAGCAACATAGTGCTGCTGGAACGCAGGACACGTGAGTAAGGGACGAATATGTCTCTTAGGTATTTAGGGCCAGACCCATAAATACACTTATGCATTATACAGCATACTTTAAAGTTGACACGTTGTCTCACCGGGAGCCAGTGGAGGTGAGAGAGGAGTGGGCGTGAAGGAGTTCGGGGAAAAGCATTCAAGATGAGTCTAGCTGCAGTGTTTTGTACTACCTGCAGTCTGCCCAGTTGTTCTTGATTGGCAGAAATGAGGAGTCCATTGCAGTAGTCTATCCGACCGATGACCAATGCTTGTACCAACGTCTTCCTGTGGATGTCAGGCAGGAAGGGGAAAATGCGCAGTAATAGCCCAATTACTCGGAAACAAGTTCCAGTAACTTGATTGACATGATCTTTTAATATCAATGCTTGGTCTAGGCGCACTCCTAGGTTTCTGACAATCTGTTTTGGTACGGGGACAGGTCCCAGCTCAAGTGGCCACCAGTCGGGGGACCATAGCAGGGTGGCCCCTCCAAACAACATGACTTCAGTTTTGGTCACGTTGCATTGGAGGAAGTTCTGGGTCATCCAATCTGCCACGGCTCTCATACCATTTTGAAAAGATTGTATAACTGTTGGTGTGAGGGTTTGGAAGGGATACAGCAACTGGGTGTCATCAGCGTAGGAGATTGGGGAGAACCCGTGAGATCTTATAATGTCCGCCAAGGGGGCCACGTACACGTTAAATAACGTGGGGCTTAAACATGAGCCCTGTGGCACTCCCTTGGTGAGCTCCCTACAGATGGATTTGTGGGAGCCTAATTTGACACCTTGCTGACGGTCCGCAAGAAAGCTTTCTTGCCAAGCCATGGCGGTCCCTCTTATTCCCACCTCCCTCAAGCGGCCAAGAAGAATTTTATGCGACACCGTGTCGAAGGCAGCGGACAAATCGAATAGCACCAGAATCACTGAGCTCCCCCCGTCAAGTGACATCCTGATGTTATCAGTCACTGACAGGAGAGCTGATTCTGTGCTATGGTTTGGCCTAAAACCAGATTGAGAGTGGTCTAGGCCGCCCGCTGCCTCGATGTAATTGGACAGGTGCGCGTTGACGTGTTTCTCGGCAAGCTTACTAAGATAGGGTAGGAGGGAGATGGGCCGGAGGTTGGAAAGCTCCGTCCAGGGGAGAGCAGCATTCTTACGGATGGGGTTCACCACCGCTCTCTTCCACCAGTTGGCACGTGTCCCTTCTTTAAGGACTGGTTGATTACATCTTGAATGTGAGGGCCCAACAAAGTACTCAGGGGGACTAAGGTTTTGGCAGGAATAAGGTCCTCCGGAGACCCAGATTTTACGTGGGTCATTATTATTTGAAGCTCTCTGCTATTAATAGGGGGAAAGGTGGTCAGTGAGAAATTTGTATTCTCAGTGGGGAGAGGAACATTCAGGGTGCCTTTTTCTGTTTGGGACGCTAGGATCTTACCGTAGATGGAGTCAATTTTGTTTTCAAAATATAAGGAGACTTCCTCACACAGACTTTGTGAGAAAACCCTCGACTTATATATTCCAAGGATGTTTATTCGGTTACAACATGTTTCGACTTACACAGAAGCCTTGTTCACGTAAATGAATGTGCAGGGAAACATAACTGATAAAGCTGTCGGCAAGTACCAGACATCAACAGAGTACAAAATAAATACATGTTCATCAACACAATGTGTGGCAAACATCTTGTAATGTGCATATGTCCGTTCTCTCTGAAAACAAAAACGTTGATACATGCAATGCAATGAAATCTACTGATGTTACAAAGGAAATAATAACAGGTATGCAGTGTGCGACCTATTGTCATGAATTGCCCCCCCTTGCGAACAACAAGTTCATGTCACACAGAAAAAAATATATATGAATACATAATGAAAAATGTAAACCCCACTTGTGTGACAAACTGATATCCATATGTTACTCCATGGTAATGGTGCCACATGAATTAATGTGCATGGGGTGTCCTTGTGTGCAAGCAAGGCTAGTTCCTTGGCATCTGCGAATGCACAGGAAATTCCACATAAACAGCTCCACTCCAAGCGGTCTCCAGATCTGACCGAGCGTCAGTGATACCAGAGCCAGTTAACACGTAGAATATGCCAGCATACACAGTCTCTATACTGATATGTCTAACAATAATTGACATGCAACCATTCCTCCCACCTTGCCGAACACAATTCTGAAAGGTTAACATGTTAAATACATTAGTGGTACATTAACTGGCAGAACAATCTGGTCTGGGTGAATCTCCAAAGTAAAAGGGGATTCATGTGGCAAGTGCAACGTGAGAGAACTGACCGACTTTCAGTGATACTAAAGTAAGTTACCATGTAAAATACATTTTGTAAACGTAGACAGTCTATAACCAGATGTGGTTAGCGTTTGCTAGCGTGCAACCACTTCTCCCTTCATTTTGGAAGATAAAAGGTAGACATGTAAAATACATTGACTATACATTGGATGGCTAAACAGACTAGACTGGGTGAATCACACAAGTCGGAGGGATTCATAAGACAAGTGCAACGTTCGAAATCAAACAACATGCTCTGCTACATCAGGCATGTGCAATGGATATCTAAGTGACTGTGCGGAAGACAGAAATCACAACACTAGGAAGTGGGAAGTAGCCAGCTGTAGCTGTAGCGCACAGCGGAATACAATGAGGGGACTGAAGACATTACGAAGTAGTTGCCGCATGATGGTGAAAAGGGTAGGTTGCCAGTGAAGAGTGAGTGAAGTGGTTGGCCCCTTCCTTTTCTCCTGTGGCTTGTTTTTTTTTCCTTTCGAGGGTGCCGGCTGGAGGACCTCGGGACTGACCGTTGACAGAGGGCTAGCCCAGCCCGGCCTAGTTCGGCCGTAGACGGCCCGCCCCTTGCCCTCGACTTATTCAGGGCTGGAAATAACAGAAATGGGACTCATATCACTGAGTGTATTGCTTTTACAAAACAATCGTGGTGAACAATACCTCTCGTGATCTAGAGGTGTGATACTACACCTCTAAATGTGATTACATTTGAACCAAGATGAAAAATTATTACCTTTACAGTGGGAATCATCCAAGAACCAGAAGTCCAAATACAAAAGTTAAAATGCTTAGCGACTCACTCACACCGTTGGAGACATATTATGGCATGACCATTGTGAAAAGGAAAGGCCTAAGATTGTGTGGATTTAAATAATGTGAGCACACAGGTAGCGATTGAGCGAAAACCTGCAGTTCTTAAATCTGAGTTGCAGTCCAATGTCAAATGAATGTGTGAAAAAGTGCACGTAATCTTGTAAATCAAGAGATCTCAAACGTCTCACCAGAGCATGTAAATGGGCCTACATGTATAGTTATAGAAAAGGAATTCCATGCCTGTAATTCAATATAAAAGTATCATGATCAATATGGAGTAGGAAGAAACCTACAGTTAATACAAAACCAAAGTGTTCACATAAGGACACTGGTAGCAAAATCTCACCTAATAACCTGTTATAATTCCGACCCGTCTGGTCATTCAAAATTCAAGTATCGCACATCCAATTCATTCTGTTTCGTCAATCTATAGGGGTAACGACTCCCATTAGTCCTTAGAATTATTAGTTAAAAATTCTTCTGTATTTCAGCCACATGTTATCCCAAGAGCCATTGGCTTCTTACCTTTAAAGGTTGTCCCTTCAATATCCAAAAATCTGCATCTATGAAACCGATTATATGCCGATGTGTGTAATACTTATTAAGTAGGCAGATGTGAACCACGAGAATCTGTCAAAATAACAAAGTGCTTCTTAATATTACTGAACTACTGGTGGGAAATTGAAAGTGCAATTGCATGATGCTAAAATTAAAACAACTCATGTTAAATGAAAACTACCTGCAGCGAGTACGCTGTCCTTTTCACCACGGGCAATGTAAGCCATGAGATCTGCCAAAATAGCAAAAGTGATCTACTTCATGTTAATCTACTGGTGTGAAATGCAAAGTTGTAAGCTTCTACTGGAATACCACTTTTCTTACGAGAAATCTACCTGAAGCGAGTAGCTCGAAGCTAACTAGCTGATCTCCCCTGTCTGTTTGGTCTCCCCCAGCTATAACGTATTTTGCTCTATTCTGCTTCCCCTACGGGGCTTTTAAATTCTGCTATAACCTGCTTTGTTGGTGCCAGGCTTTGTCTATGCCTTCCCATAAAGCGCTGCTGCTATTTCCACGTGTTTTTCAGAGAAAACATTTTTATTGTCTGTGTATCAGGGTTTTTCAAATCTTTACAGTTTGAAACATTAAGTGCCAATTTATTTTCGTATGTAGCATAAGAATACATTAAAGGCAAAAAAATGCCACCTAGTTTTTTGTTTCTAAAGAAATTTTTTATCTTTTCAAAAGAAGTATTTATTGTTGGAGTAATACCACTATATATATATATATATATATATATTTATTACCTACTGGCAGTCGCCAGTAGGTAGTTATAGTTAGGATTTTTTTCGATGCAAAATCTCAAAATTCTATTTGGAATAACTTTGGCGCGGGTTGATGAATCTGCCTGAAAACTTCCTCAAATTTGCCTCGTGGAGCTACGGTCCTTCCTTGAAAGTTTTGGGGGGATTCGTCAAGCGGGGGCCGAGATAAAAGGGGGTCCCAAAACGTGTTTTCCCCATGTTAATTTCCATAGGGCGGTCGAACTCACTTTTAGCCCGAACGGCTGAATGGATATGCACCAAACTTGGCAAAATTGTAGGGACTGGTAGCCCGATGTGCCTTTGCTATGTCTCAAGATATGTGCTCCAGTGGTTTTTGAGTAATTTAGGTTCAAAAAAATATATATATCTATGGCAGCGCCCTGGTATGCGCACCGGGGAGCGCACTGGGCGCGCCACGAGACTTGCGCGCAGAAAGCTGATTGGCTCTCGGGTGTCTGTAAACATTCGAAACAGCCCGGAGCGTCCACCATCTTGTGTCTCGGTAGGATCGAGACACAAGAGGTGGCCAAAACAAAGGGGGAAATGACAATAATGGGGCAGGGTAGACCCACCCTGACCCCCTAGGTTTGATGTGGGGGCTATAAAAGGGCCCCACGGGGCAACATTTTTTTTTATTTTTTTTATTTTCGCGGAGGAGGCGCCCGATACGCGCACCGGGGAGCGCACCGGGAACCGCACAAAAGAGAAAAAAGAATGCCAGAGTTTAAAATTTTTAGCAATATTTTATAAATGGGAGGTAGTTCTGAAAAGAACTTTCTTTTTTTATTCTTTTTGTTGTTTTATATTTTTTTATTATTTTTCTGAATATTTTTTTTTTTGTATTTTTGAACAATTTTATATTTTTTTGTGTTTTTTAAGGGAACAAACAAAAAACAGGGAATTGGAAATGGCTCAACAGGAGCAAAAAAAAGAAAAGAATTACTGCTTCCTTTTCTTGCTGCATTGGTGGTTGTCCACAGCATTATTTATTAAGGTGACACTAAGTTCACAATTACATAATGTTTTGCCACAGAAAATGCAAACAATTTTGATGGTGCCAAATTTTTGCTGAATATTTGGCACCATTTGGCATGCTTCAGGACCAGAAAGTGAGTGTACAGTAGAGAAGGTGCTGGCCACAGGGGGTGGCTTGTTTCGAAGTACTTCAGCCTGGGCTAAGTTATTTGGATGCCACCTCTCCATGTGGCAGATCATGGTAAAATTACCAAAAGAATATTTCTTTTTGGGATTGCCCCTGGAGAAGACTTTGCCACAAATAAGACAGGTGACTTTGGAGGCGTTCACCTTTTTCTGGTCTTCAGGAAAAGAAAAGAATTGCCAAATAAAGTGCACTTTAACGTGCCTTTGCCTTGGTTCTTCAGGCAGGAAGCGCCTTGGTTGTTCCTCCTCCTCCTCTTCTTCTTGTCCTCCAAGAAACTGGTGGTGGACCTTCTTTTCTTGGTGGTGGTGGTGGTGGTGGGGATGCACCAGCTGCAGCTACAAGTGATGCCATTGTTTGCTCAAAAATAGCTCTTGCTCTCTCAATGAAGAAAGTTAGAATGAGGAAAAAAGGAGGGGGCTTTCATTATTTGGAGAAAAAAATGATGAGAACCAATAAAGTGTTATTTTCAAGTCACATGACCCGGCGCGCTTACGTTTCGCGCACCGGGCCGCGCCGCGGAGCGTTTCCGGGTGCGTTTACGCAGCGCGTCATAAGACACATCGCGCGGCTACGCGATACGTCACGCTTACGCGACGCGTCACGATGTTGTTTTCGATCGCGACATTGGCGCTAACGGGACGCTTCCCGGTTCGCGCACCAGGGCGCTTCAAAATACTACGCTTTCCGGGGCGCTCACCGGGGTGCGACCGGGAGCGCTCCAAAAATAAATAAAATATACAAAAAAAAATTTGAAAAATTGTAGGGACTGGTAGCCCGATGTGCCTTTGCTATGTCTCAAGATATATGCTCCAGTGGTTTTTATGAAAATTAACTTTGAAAAAATATATATTGGGCTACATATATGTTAGAGCCCAAATGTAGCCCAATGTAGCCCAAAGATGGCCACCAGAGACAAAAAAATACAAATGTAGCCCAAATATCAGCCAGATGTAGCGCACCTATAGCCCAATGACAGAATGTACCAGAGTGTTCTAAAGAACAACTAGAGCGCTAACAGTCTTACTTATAAAGTGAGACTTATAGTTAGGAATTAGCATTAAAAAAACCTTTAAAATTCACTGAAAAACCATAGGTTTCACACTAGTTATAGTTAGGAATTAGCATTTAAAAAACCTAAGAAATTCACTGAAAAAACCATAGGTTTCACACCAGTTATAGTTAACTGGAAATTTTACTGCCATAAAACCATTGAAATTCCACGTTATAGTTAGTTGGATTCACTATAACTTGCGCGTGCAATGCACTGCTGATGACGTCACATATTACATCACTTCTGACATCATGCTCACATTTACCAGCTCCATTGTTTCTTCGTTTTCTTGACGTACGGTTTCTTTGGCACTGTGCTGCTGTTTGTGGCATTGCCGCCGCTCCCATCTCTTGCGAGTCCTTATCCTTGTTGCTGAGCATTTTGGGCATTTTGGGCCCCTGAGCGCAGTGTTTGGCGACGATCCTGCGTTAGGCAGTCTACCTCCTGCGCTAAGGTGTACTTGTGAAACCCCGCTCTCTGTGCGCGATAAGTCTCATTGTCTGATCCGCTATCAATTGCTGAGCTTAGTTCAGACGCCGATGTCGTCACAGTAGTTGGCACTTAACCTAAGGCAGTGGGTTGGGCTGGCCCTGCAATCAGTTGTTGTTGTTGCTGTTGTTTTTTGCCTTCGCATTCACATATTTTTTGGCAAACGTGAATTTTTGCCATTTTCATAGTCCAACCTATCCCTTTTTAACAATGACAAATATGAATCCATGCCAATTACAATTAATTTCCTATTTGTTTTTTAATCGAGTACTTCTAGGTTTGTGTTCCACTGCCTTCAACCTATGCACACCAGCAACTAATGAGGCCCTTTTAAAATGTGCAACTGGATGTCTTAATCATTGTTGCATCTTCTGTTTTGTTTACTTTGACACTCCCATAAATGTTCTCTTTGAAGCCCTTATACTTATATATTTATATATTTTATATAATTTCTTTATAACTATTTTTTGACCTTTTATAAGATTTTAATATACCTTTCACACCTATTTTTGGAATCTTTGCGTATATTGACACATTATTTTTTTAAAATATTTTTTTCCCTGTATATTTTTTCATCTAGCTCTGTTATTGTTTGGACGCTTTTGGGGAGAGAAATGCTTGAATTTTCTGGTAATGGTTATCGGATACGGTAACTTAAAAAACTTTTTTTTTTTTTCATTTCAGTCACTTTAATATTATAGGGGAGGTAGTTAAGTTCAGTAAATGGTTTGGATTTTTTTTATTGTTTTTGATATATTGTGTAATACATAGGTACACTTCTATGTTTACTACCATGATAACCTTTAAGGTTTACTAATATGTATTCTAGTAGGTGCTTATTATGTTCGGCATTACATACAGATTTACCCACCGCCATATTAGCATGGAGGAGTGTATTGTTGCTGATGCAAAGTCTGTCCTTTGTTTTTCCGTTGGTGGCAATAACACCTATTGCCAGTTGGATGTAAAAGGCCCACTAATATGTTTGGGGTGCCTATCAGGCACCATACCCCATATTACTTTGTGTCCTGTAAGAGCCCTTTCCATGCCGTTGGTGCTGCCATGTAAATGTTCTTGTGAATAGCCCTTTGGGCCTATTTGCCGGTTTCTTTTTTGGGGTGGGTGGTGGTAGCTGCATTGATGTGTACCCATGGTACCCCTCCTTTTTCATGCACCAACTGTCAGTCATTTTGTGGAGCCTGCCACTTGGTACAGTTAAATGAGGTGCAAGCACCTTTAACATTGCCGAAGGTGTTGCTTCCCCAGCACTGCCTGCATTGTTAATGGCCCAGGATGCGTTCGCCCTTATTTGCAGGTGCATCCTAATGGCAGTTGTGGGACCGCTGCATGTCTTGCGGGCATTACCAATCACCTTTATAGTGGCTGGTGGACAAAAGCCTCCTTTCCTTATAATTGCCCCTTAATAAGTATGTGTAGATTTTTTTTATTTTGCTTTATGTGTAAAATATCGGCCTTCATTATGATCTTTTTTTTTAAAGTTATCACTTTATTTCGGAGGCTTTCTGACTTAAACTGTATGTTTCCCTTATGATGGGCTGATTATATTACTGCCTGTGTGAAGTTAAACCTGCTGGTTATTCACTCTGGATTCTGACGTGCTTACTGACCTTGTTGATTCATATCTACCGGTATGTAATGTACATGTATTGCGATTTTAAACAGTCTGGATTATGATTCATTTTTTCCATTATAGTTTTTTAATATCCTGCTTTCACACACTGAAATCATTTTTGAAACATACTTCACCCTTCAGCCTACGTTTTGTGTTTACTTTTGATAACTACGATGCCCACTTTTTGATCCCTGCACCATGTGGCAAGCACCTAGCATTCCCTGTTACACGGCGCATGGATGAACTCCACCACCTTTTTCCCTGTGTCTGCTTGATCTTCGTCCGGTTTACTGTTATCGTTGAATTTGAGAATGCGACTGCAGCGCACCATGTTTGGTCTTTTTGTAATCAGTTTGTCTGGACCGCTGTTTGGAGGGTGCTCGGTCATGTTTCTGCTGTGGTGCCGTACACCATTATAAGTCTTGTAATGTTATTACAATTTTTATGTGGAGGAAGTTTTTCATATTTAACTGTTTAATAACTTTTTCCACATCTTCACTTCAATGGTCAATGTTGTTGACATTTTTTAATATATTTTTTATTTTTTATAAACTATTATATTTTAATGTTCTTGTTTTTATATGTTTTCATGAAGCTTTTTTTTTTTAGAAAACATTTCTATTTCTTTTTTAATCTTGATATGCTATGGATGAATAGATATTTCGATTTCATTTTTTCTCAGTTGTATTTACCATTTTTTTGGGCACATTACAAAATAAAATATCAGGGTGAATATTGGCGCCCCTGCATTGTGCTCCAAAGGACAGCAAAAAATGTGGATGAGAAGCACCCAGAGGTCACTCATGCCATAGTAGCATGTTATAATCAGTATACTGTTAGCAAAATAAGCATTCCTTACCTCCATGACTGCTGACATCCATAAATCTATGTCCTCTTCATATGTTTGTAGCCCTTCTTTCTTGCAAGAGAGACAGCCACCTTCTCATCCTCATCCTTCTGCATCTCCAACTGTGGATCATGATTCGCTTTTTTTTGGTCATTTGTAATAATTATGTATTGTAGACCTTCAGTTTATTGTGCAATCCCTCCACCCTGATCTTTATATCTACATATTAGTTTGTTCTTTGCAAATTGAAGCGTGTCGCAACCACGTTTGTTAAATTAAGTGAATTTTTTTCAGTCGTTTTTTTTCAATTTCGCCCTGCAGAAATATTGATTTCTAAATATCGTGAGTCAGAATAAGATGCTATTAATATTGTTTTAAAACCTTAAATATCATTTTAAATATTTTTGAAATGTTTGATTTTTTTTTCTAAATTGTACTTCTGTACTAGATTATTTTTAAATATTTTGTTATGTTTTTGACTATATATTTATAATGTATGTGAGTTTTGCGATTTAGATAATAAATTGTTCACATTTTCTAACATTTGTGTGAGAATTTTTTCTGAGTTATCAATTTTTTTTATTTTAAATTTAGCATTTTATATATCCATAGCGTGTATTGTGTATTTTTTATGGTTTCTTTTGGAATCATTTAACTCTTTTAATAAATTCATGTATTTTTAATTTTTAAAGATTTTTTTAATATTCATTTTCCATTGTTAATTGTGTGTAGTATTAGAAACAGATATTTTGATTTCTTTTTTTATAAAATATTTTTATTTTTATTATTTTAAACTCAGTTAAAAAAAATCAACATGTAACATATACAGAACAATTTTGTACAGAATATACCAGCTTACCAATAGAAATCATGAACAGTTAAGTCATACAAAGCAAAGGCAGGAGTCAAGTCAAGTCAAAAGATCTTTATTCAGAATTAAAAACATCCATAAAAGTACAAACAGGCAGGAAAAATTGAAAAAAAAGAGAGAAAGCAAAACTGTAAAAAAATAAAAGATAACCACGCTAAAAAACTTTAGAGAACAAGTGCATGGCCACATTCTAATGGAAAATAATTTATAAAGTATGCTCTCAATCCCATAGAATTGAAGGCCATATCCTTTCAAATTTGTGCCAAGTCTAGCTTTAGCTACAGCCATCTTTATTTCGTTGCTGTCTCTTAACAAACCCCAAAATTCGTTAACACTTGGGCCCTTGCCCTGAATCCAAGAACGTCCAACACATAGGCGAGTACAAGGAGACCCAATAGAGACAAAGGGTTTACTAAGACAACCTAAATTTTATAACATTCTAGAGGAATTGCTTTCACATTGATTATTTTCTTGTAACAAGTCCAGACTCCAAGTGCGATACTGATACTAGCACAGAATTCCTTTCAATGAGTACAAGAAATAATTATATCACCTAAATTAGCAGCAAATTCACAGCATTTCTGTCAATTTGATTTCCGGCTGTTTGAGTTGCTTTCCTATTTAGAGAATCGCTCCTCTGTATAATTCAGCAACACAACTAATCTTGTTTTATTGCGTTGCAGATTAACTGAGGGTACTCCCGCATCTATTTTTTTCCAGAGATTCATTAATCTCCTCCTTAGTACTATTATACTTAATCATCCAAGTGAACTTGCCCGCCAATTGTATGCCATTATTGCTACCTGCCCGATTACTTTGTGATACCTTTAGCCAATGGGCCCTTGTCTGGCTGCCACAGAGAAAGCAGATATACCTTCAGAAGAAGATTCCGTTTACTCTGTCTGACATGGCTAGTCCTCATTTGCAGCTACTTTAAAAATAATTCTGTAGGGTACGGTGAATTACTCTACGATTCTGAAAGGTTCGAAAACCATGCACATTGCATAGATGAGCCAACTGGTTAACACCCTTACATTCCCATCCTTCAATAAAAGATTAATGAAAAATACTCAGCAGTAGAGCATTCACCCATAATACAGTCTAACAATGCATCTTATGTAATTAGTTTGCCTTTCTGCAATATTCTACCTATGTCCCTAACTGTCTTGAATCGCACTCTCTTGAAATAATTCGGATTGGATGTTTTATACAGTAAATACCCTGAAGAAAATGCAGAGTCTACCTGGTATGAAAGCCAAGTTGGAGTGATGTAAAGTCCTTTCACTAATCTCTGTATTCGTCTAGTAAACGCGGCCACAATGTATACATTAAAATGTTGTTTTTTAAAATCCGCCTGCTTAAATTGTATTTTTATATATTATAAAGCTCTCCTGAAATACAGAAACCCAAATAAAACTGCCTACAGCACCATCCAGGCATTTAAAAAATGTTTGAGGAAGCTTCAGTGGAACGGAACGCAAAAAATACTAACACTCTTTTAAGAATATTCATTTTGACAATGTTACATCTACTAAATATACTCAATTTGAGCTGCTGCCAACAGCATAGGGTAAGGACTACTTTCGTAAAAATATGTTCATACTTAAAAGATAAGATGGTCAAAACTTCACTACTTAAAGTAACTCTTAAGTATACAGTACTTGTATTTCATACCTAAAGCTGTTTGTAGAGTATTGTGTTCAAAATTGAGCAATGTCTGTGTTTAATCACATTAAGCTTATACCCAGAGAAGGAGCCTAATGGTTGTGCCTCCTTGATTATAGCATCCACAGCAGGTATCCGCTGACTTGAGAAGACCGCAATGTCATCTGCTTATCTTTTTACTTTGAGATCTTTCTCATTTATTGTAACTGGTTTAATACCCGCACTGTATAGTTGATGTGTATTAAAAGGCTCAATGAAAATTACAAACAGCAGTTTGGACAGCCGACAGCCCTGCCGCTTGTACTGGTGTATTGCAAACCGTGCTTTTGAATTGCCGTTAAGTTTGATTCCAGTATTTTTGGCTAATGTAAACTTTTAGTATATCCGACAAAAATCATTTACCTTGTACCATAAAAGTAATTTTTGTACTCAAAGGTCCCCAGCTAACTTCGTCAAAGGCCTTCTCGGCATCTAACATCAGCATCCCCAGCTTCTGACTTAACTTCCCCGAGATGTCTAATCCATAATTGCAGTATTAATATGTTACGCTGTATGTTTTTCGGGGATGAAACAATTTTGTTGGTCAGAATTTAATTTATGGATAATGTGAGCCAGTTGTGTGTTTCAAGAATTTTGCAATAACGTTTTTCATCTGCATTTATCAATGATATTTGCTGATAACACATTTCGTCAATAGGCTTCCCCTTTTTCTGATAATACTACTACCATTTCGCCACCTTCCATAATATCTTTTTAGAATCAAACAATTTTTATTCAGCAGACATATAGCAGTGAACACGGCTAGGCTGCCTACATCCACTGGCCGGCAGAGTGTGGTAGAATAGCACAGAAACACAGCCATAGGGTCTACAACCCGGAGGGCGACCCGGCGATGGTGGGCTAACAGCCAGGTGGTGCAACCATGTAGGGAGTTGATGCTGCTTTTTATCAAACCAGAGAAGAGAAAAACAGTCCAAAGGAGACCAAAGCCCTCCCGCTCCACCCAACACCCAACCGACCCTGACCCCCCTCCCACCCACCCCCCCACCCTCTCCGCATCAGCATAGTTCAGGCAGCCAACCAAGTTCAAATGTCCAAGGACCCCTCCATCCTCCGCGAGCAAGTCAAGAACACTCATGCTGTCGCCCCTGGCGGTTCCAATGGAATGAGTTGCAATATCTGTAGGAATTTGGGGCATGTGACCTCTCGTAAGTCCCGAGATAGCAAGTGTATGAAGGGTGCCCAAAGCTTTGCATACGTGTCCCCTTTACCATCCACACACAGGGAGAGCCGCTCCATGCCCAGCAACAGCCAAAGTTGCCTAATCCAGTCCCTCGGGCCAGGGGCGTCGAGCGAGCGCCACCGTGAGAGAATCACCAGGCGTGCCGCCAGAAGAGCCAGAGCAATCTGTCTACCCCGTGGGGAGCGCAAGGGAAACCCCATAGGGTGAGGCAGGCCCAGCAACACATGCTCCGGGGCCCTGGGGACGGTGATACCAAAAGCGTTGTCTATGTCGTCTAGGACTTCCCGCCAGTAACGCACCAATTTGGGACAATGCCAGAGCAGATGGGTAGAGTGCCTGTCGCGCCGCAGCCCCTCCAGCAAAGACTCGAGCACTTGGGGTCCCACCTATGGAGCCTCGCCGGCGTGTGGTACCAGTAAGTAACAATTTTAAAGGCCGCTTCAGCTCCCGCCACGTTGGCTGCAGTGTGGTGCGCGTGATAGTGTATCTTGCCCCATTCCTTACTCGTCAGGGGGCGACCCAACTCTGTCTCCCATCTAACCTGCGCTTTGGAGCGCTGCGGGTGTTGGCGCTTCATAATGAAGGCATAGAGTTCGGAGATAAGTCTGTGATCATCCTTCTTGAAGGCCACCCAGCGCTCCAAGGGCGTCATCGGACGGGACATGTCAGCTATATTGTCAGGAAGTGTCACCCAGTGAGCGACCTGCGAGTAGTGGAAGGCGTCGGCAGCGGTTAGCTCAAAATATTCCCGGCGAAGAGTGGAAAACGGTATCAACCCCTCCGGTTGGAAGAGGTGACCCACCCTCTTACAGCCTAGTTCCCTCCAGTGCTGGAAGACCGGCGAGGCGCATCCCGGGGGGAAGTCCGGATTGTCAATTATAGGCGTCAGTGGAGATGGGAAAGTGGTCCAGCCGCGCCTGTACGCCTGACGGTCCCACACCGCAAGCGTCAGTGAGGTCACCGGGGAAGAATAAAGGCCCCAGGTCCTGTGTTTACGCGGGAGCCAGAGCTCACGCCAGATGTTACGCCCCGCTACCGACTGATCCATGAAGAGCCAGTGCTTGCTGGACATGGGCCTGTTCCATTCCAGGATGAAGCGCAGGCAGGCGGCCTGGTAGTACGCCTCCATGCACGGGAAGTTTAGCCCGCCTTCATCACGCGGTGCCATGAGTCGGTCGATAGCGACTCGGGGGCGCTTGCGATTCCACAAAAACGTGGTCAGCAACCGCTGGAGCTTTCGCAAGGACCCCGGGGGGGGACGCAAAGGTAGCATCTGGAAAAGATAAAGGATGCGAGGGAGGATCGTCATCTTTATTGCAGCTAGGCGGCCAAACCAGGCCAGCTGCAGCTGGGACCAGTCCGAGACAGACTTAGCCGTTTGGTCAAGGAGGAGCCTGTAGTTGAGAGCAACCGTTTGGGTGAGCGTGGGCGCCAACTGGATCCCCAGGTATGGGATGGCCGTCTGGACCCATTGGAACGCGAAATCAGCCCTGAGGTTTCGGACCTCCTCCTCCGGCACTGAGAGATTCAGGATTTGGGACTTCGAGTAGTTGACCTTGAAGCCGGCCACCATTCCGAATTCCTCCAACTCCCGGGAGAGATGTCTCAGAGAGGAGCGCGGATGAGTGAGGGACACAATGACATCGTCCGCGTAAAGGCTCACCTTGTGCTCCTCCGCCCCAAAGCGTACCCCCCGCACGTCTGCGTTGTCCCGGAGGCGCTGCGCGAAAGGATCCATATAGAGCGCAAATAACAGGGGCGAGAGAGTGCAACCCTGCCGAGTCCCCCGCGTGATCGGGAAATATGCAGACCTGCAACCGTTCACTCGGATAGTGGCCCGAGGGGAGGCGTAGAGGCAGCGGACCCAGTTGACAAACGGGTCTCCGAGACCGAACTTACGTAAGACCGCGAACATAAACGACCAATCGACCCGGTCGAATGCCTTCTCGGCATCGATGGAGAGGAAGCACGCCTGCGTGCGTGACCGGTGCACTGAGTCCATCAGGTGCATGAGCCTCTTGGTGTTCTCGCCACCCTGGCGTGTCGGCACGAAGCCCACCTGGTCAGGTTCGATGATGCCGTCCATAAACGGGCTGAGGCGGGCAGCCAGGATGCCAGAAAACAACTTCATATCAATATTAAGAAGTGAAATGGGGCGGTATGAGCCGCACTCTTGGGCGTCCTTGCCTGCCTTGTGAATAACAGTGACCACAGCCTCGGCCTTGGACGGAGTCACGTTCCCCGAGTCCCGAAACGAGTTAAAGAGACACGTCAGGAAGGGGGCCAGGGCACCACAGAATTTCTTGTAGAAGGCGGCTGTGAAGCCATCAGGGCCCGACGATTTAGCCACCTTCAGGCGCGCAATCGCCGAGATGACCTCTTTGACGCGTATCTCTGCATCGAGGGACGCTGCTGAACTATGGGAAAAGGGAGTAATGTCACAAGACGCCAGGTATGCTTGGACCCGGTCCGGCTCCGGGGGGTCAGAGGAATAAAGTGCACAATAGAAGCGTTGGAAGCTGTCCGCGATGTGCGCGTCGGCCGCCTGGACTACCCCGTGTTCGTCCCTGATGGCCGAGACCATCGTCTGTTGTGTCTGGGCTCTCAGACGATGCGCTAGCATCTTGCCCCCTTTATCGCCACTAAGATAAAATTTGTGGCGCAGGCGTAAGAGCGCGTATTCAGCCCTATCAAGGTCTAAGTGTTTTAGCATGCGCCTCTTCGTCTCCAGCTCCCTCCAGACCCTTTGCGCCCCAGTCCGTTTGTGTATCGCCTCTAGCCCGTGAACGTCGCGCTCGAGTTCCTCGCATTTCTCCTTGCGCATCTTCGCCAAAGAAGCAGAGATCGCGATACATTCGCCCCGTACAACCACCTTAAGCGCCTCCCACACCGAGCTAAGGGGCATGCCGTCGATATCGTTGGTGGTAAAGTACTGCTTAATCGCGTCCTGCAATCGGTCTACAACAGAGGCAGAGTATAGCAAGGAATCACGCAAGCGCCAGCCCCCGCGTGCCCGCCCTCCGGACCCTCCCGACATCACAACCGAAATGAGCGCGTGATCAGAGAGGGAGCGCGGCGCAATCTCCGCAGAGGAAAGTTGGGGAAGCAGGGAGGTGGAGGCGAGGAAAAGATCTAGGCGCGCGTAGGACGTGTGAGCTGCAGAGTAGTAGGTAAAATCGCGCTCTACCGGGTGCAAGTGGCGCCACACATCATGAAGTCCCTCCTCCTGTAGCCAAAGCAGGCCCCCCTTGGAGATAGCGCCAGTCGAGTGGGAGCGCGCTTCGGACCTGTCAAGCGTCGGGTCCATCACCATGTTCAGATCCCCCCCACCAAGACCCATGGATCAGGAGAGGCCAACACGTCCGCAAGCGCTGAGGTCAAAAAGGGTTCTTGCTGCACATTGGGGGCATAAATGGAGCCTACCGTGAAGTGGGAATCGCCCCATTGAATCCTAACCGCCAGAAAACGGCCCTTGATATCAACCACCTGGGACAGCACCTTACAATGCACCTTCGCGCTAATCAGTATCGCCACCCCCTGCCTCTTCGTGCCACAGGAAGACCATAGCTGGGTGGGGAAGTGCCTGTCCTTCATCCTTTTCGTGTCTTTGGCGAGGAGATGTGTCTCCTGTAGGAGACAGATGTCGCTATCCAATCCCTCCATTAGGGACAGGATTGCCGCTCGCTTGACAGGGCTGTTGAGACCACAAACATTCAGGCTAACAATTTTCAAATCCTTCCCCATCAAGAGGGCAAGACAAATACCCCGCTAAGGGAAACCAGCAGCTGATGCGGAGCGCCCCCCCCACCCCCCCCCCCCCCCCCTTCCCCAACTGTCCCCTGACCCCCCCCCCCGGCCAAACCCCCCACAAACCAACCCCACAAAAACAACCAGATCCTGACAAGGCCCCCCCATGAAAGGAACATCAAAGGGAAGCAAGAGTCCGTCAGTGGAGTCCCAAGGGCTGGGGGCATGGACTTACTCCCACCAGCCACCCAGATCCTGATACAGGACAACATACACGGGGAACGTGTCAGTACATTACCCATCAGCGTCCTGTGGACGGGTCCCTCCTCCGCCAGCCAGTAACTTGCAGAGGGAAAATGTTCGGTCACCCCGCTCAGGACCCTCCGGGCGCCACGGTAACCTTCGCCACTGAGGCCACTGCTGCATCCCGTTCCTGTAGGCTGACGGACAGGTCTGGGCCCGAGGGTTTCGATGGCTTGCCCACTGTGTGCCATTCCTCGGAGCGACGACGAGACCTCGAAGAAGGCGATGAGGGCTCAGCGGCAGGGTCTGCGCTCTCCATTCCCAACAGCTCATGGGCGACCTCCACAGAACGCACCTGGACCAGCTTCCCCTTCCATCGAAAGACCAGCCGGAAGGGGTGCCCCCAAGAGTAGGGGACACCCTGCTCCCTCAGGAAAGCAGTGACTGGTCAGAAGCCCCGCCGCTTGGCCAAGGTGGAGGCTGCCAAGCCCTGGTAGAGCACCGGGCGATGCTCACGGAACATGAGGGGAGTGTGCTCACGGGCTTTTTCCAAGATCCTTTCTTTGAGCTGAAAGTCGTGTACGCACACCAGGATATCGGGGGGGGGGGTGCGTTGGCTCCACGTGGCAGGCCGACCCTGTGGACCCTGTCCAATTGAATCTTGCCGAGATCTTCGTCCTGCAGGACGTGGCGAAACAGACCGTCAACATACTCGCGCAGGTCCGACCCCTCGCCTTTCCAAGGGACCGCATGAATACGAATGTTATTGCGCCTGGATCTGTTCTCTAAATCCTCAGCATGAGTCTGCAGGTCGAGATTTTGCTCAGTAAGGCGGAGTATATCCTGCTGGAGCCTGTGGATGTCCCCAGCCGTCTCCAAGTCGTGGTCCTCGAGGGTTGCCACACTCTCCCTGATGGCGTCGACGTCTCTGCGAACCTCCCTGAGATCCGAGGCTAGTTGCGTCCGGAGCTCTTGTATGTCCTCCTTAATGGCTGCAAAAAGTTCACGCATGAAGGCCTTGGCGGCCGGCGCCTCACTCTCCTCTGGCGCCGCCGCCTTGTCTGTCGCCGCAGGCGTCCTCAGCGGCGAGCCTCTCTGCGTGCCCTCCTTCAGGGCCTTCTCCTTCTCCTTGTCCTTCTTAGTCCTGTTGGCTGTCATGGCGGCGTTATCTCCCCCTCACACCAAAGCGCGCCTTTTCTCGTGGGGTCAAGAGGGCCGCGGTCGCAGGGTACCCGGTGCTCCTCGCACGGGGCGGTCACCAGGGGTATGGATCGCTAGCTTCGCTGCCCAAGGCAAGGGCTCACCACCAGAAGGCTCCGGCCAGGGTCATCCGGGTAGCCACTCCGCAGGGTGAAGGTGCAGGGGGGAGGGGGCGTCGCCTGGTCTCGTCCAGTCTCCCGCCCCCGCACGCTGCCTTTGCGTTCCTTCCACCGCTGGCCGAGGCGGGTGGGGGGAGGGGGTGCAGGATGGCGCTGCGCGGACCTCTTCTCGGGGCAACACCGGTCAGGACGCGGGACCACAAGGGCACTGTCAGCCCGACCTCCTCTCACCAGTCCTCAGTGCTGTGATGGCTCCTTCCACCAGCGCATGCACTCAGGCTTGAGCACGTAGCCGATTGTCTCCGGAGGGCGTGGGGGCCGGGACCGCAACCGACAGCCTCCCGCACTAGGGCCGCCTTCCCCGCCCGCCGATTGCGGGCGGTCCTCTGCCACGGAGCGGCGCAACAGCAATGGCGCCCGGCGCGAAACACTGCCAGGGTAGGCCACCGAGCCGGGACCCACAGTGGACGCCCGCGGGCGACGCGCACCACGCACTCTGGGCGCTGCGCCGGTCCAACTGCCATGAAGCGTCGCGCCCGTTTCCACGGGACTTGGGAGCTGGAAACTGAGCCGGCAGTCACTTGACTGCCTCAGGGTGACCTGCGGTGATTTCTGGGCGAAAGCAGGGCCCTCTGCAAGGCTAAGACAACGCGGTAGGGAAACGGCGGCGGAGGGACCGAGAAAGACGTCTCACTCCGCTGCCATCTTGGCCACGCCCCCTCCATAATATCTTTTTAGAGCTCTATGTATAAAGGGGCTAATGTACTTTTTAATTTTTTTGTAGTATTCGCGTACGATCTAATCCTCAAATACTGCCTTGCCAGCAGGCAGAGCTGCGATTGCATCCTCGACTTCCCAAACCCGAATGTAATTTTGGAGAAGCCCTAGATAAAGAGGGTCCCAAACTGGCATAGCGCACTGCTCATTATAGGTTGAAGCGGCATGGTTATTGAAGTGACCACAATCACCTTTGACGTTAGCGTTAATTACCCTATATTGTTTTATAATAACTGATCTTTTTTAAGGCCGACCATCTACCCCTTTCTTTTTTTGGGCAAATGATGTAGCCCTTCGAGCCATTTTTGATTATCAAGTACTCTACCCACTTTCTCACCACATTTGGAGTGATTTGTTTGCAATTTGCGATACAGTTGTGCTGCTTTGTCCTGTGGCCTTCTCAAAATAATTTTTTTCGCCTATGTAACCTGCTGCCACATCACTTATTCTTCGTGTTTTTTAGAGGCTATGGCTGTCGAATGTAAACAGTCACGATCTATTGACCTTAAATTTTGCTCCAAGTTTGAAGAGTCCTGTCGATTTTAATCAATAACACATTGTAGCGTGGAGCCTTTAATGCATCCTTTAAGACAATTCCAGACTACTGTGATAGCAGCCATAACCCTTTTTGTTGTCTATAATCTTCTAATAAACATTTTTAAAAAGAAGATACTCCGAATGATTGATGATATCAAGTTTTAGAATTCGCCAATTCTTTTTGAGAATTCTGATTACTTGTCGCGATTCCTTACTGTAATCCAATATTAATCTGATTGGTTCCTCTGATGTTTTTTCCTTTGTCTGTGGTTTCAAACAATCTGATCTTGATTTTTCATTTGCCCTCTCCCAACATTTTTTAATCAGATTGTTTCCATACTTTCTGTTTTGGAATCTTTTAGCCGTTCCTGCACTGTGTTTTTCCCATTCTGTGTTTTCACTGCAAATGCGTTTGATTTGAAGGAACTCTCCGTAGGGTATACTCGAGATCAGGGCAGGTTGGTGGAAGCTCATGGCTTCGAGGGTTGCATTTGTTGCCGTCACCTTTCTGTGCAATGTTGTTTCCAATTGGTTATTTTTTATGTATACTTCTGTATCCAGGAAAGATATTCGTACCTTGCTTTTTGTACATGTGAATTTTAATCCCGGTGTGCCGTTGTTCAGAAGTTCAAAATATTGATCAAATTCATTTTCAGTTCCGTCCCACACTATAAACAAGTCATCAATGAATCTTTTCCATTGTATAATGTGTCCGGTGAATCTCAAGTTTTGTGTGTTCCAGGCTACCTCCTCCTCCCACCAACCCATAGCTATGCAAGCATAGCTAGGGCTGAATGAGAACCCCATCGCAGCCCCGTTGCGCTGACGATAAAGTTGATCACCAAAGACAAAAATATTGTTTGTTAGCATCAGGGAGATCATTTCATATAACATTTCGTTATGTTCCTTGTAGTGTATATTTTGCTGTTTCAAAAAGTATTTGCAAGCCTGCAAACCCAAGTCATTATCAATATTCGTGTATAGGGCGATGACGTCCATCGATATCATGAGGTAATTTTGTTGCCATTTCAGGTTCGACAATGTACATAAAAAGTCTGTTGTATCCTTTAGGTATGATTTTAAATCCTCCACAAAGGGTCTCAAGAAATAATCGATGAAGTTTGCAATCGGTTCCATCAATGAGCCATTTGCCGATACAATCGGCCTCCCGGGTGGTCTAGTAGGATCCTTGTGTATCTTTGGCAAGAAGAACATTGTGGCTATGCGTGGGAAATCAACCGTTAGATATTTCTTTTCTTCATAATCAATGAGATTCTTTCTTTCCTAGATTGTTAATTTTTGATCGATTTCTCTTTTTTTATTTTATCCACAGGGTTTTTTGATAGTTGTTCATAGTACCGGGGGTTTGTCAGTTGATTCATGGCTTCTGTAATATACAATTCCTTGTCCCAGATAACGACGTTTCCCCCTTTATCCGCCATTTTTATTTCCAATTCTTGGTCATTGATCAGAGTGGAAAAAACTTCTCGTTCTTCTTGGGATAAATTGGCTTTGTAACGCGTTTTTGACATGTTGTAGAGTTCATGTATTACTACCTCCTGGAAGGTGTCAATTTTATTGCCTGGAATGAGCTGTGGGTAGAATTTTGACTTGGCCTTCATTTTACTGATTCCTGCTCCCAGTTGGGGTATTGCTGTTTCCAGAGTTATTACTTCTTCTTCTTCCACATCTAGATTTAGAAGTGCTAGATAGCCATCGGCATCTTTTACGCTTAATTCAGAGGATGGGTTCTGTGGGATTCTGTTGATTTGAGGTTTATTTTTTCTTTCAAGGAAGTGTTTTCCCAGCTTGTTTTTCCGAATATATAAGTAAAAATCTATTCTTGTCTGTGCCAAGTCCATCTTTCTTGTGGGACAGAAATGAATGCCTCTTTTTAATAAGGCTGTCTCCGCTGGTGATATCTCCCTTTTTGATAGATTCACTACTTGTAATTCTTCATTTATTTGCCCTTCTTCTGTTTCATGCCCCTCGTTTCTATTCCACTCTGTTGGTTTGTTCCGCTTCCTCCTCCAGCCTCTTCTGTTTTTTTTTTTGCTGGTTCCTTGGTCTGGGTTGCCATGATCTTGCTCGTCCTCTCCCCCTTCCTCGCATCTGTCTTTGCGCCCCCTGATCCTGTTCCCACTGTCGTTGTTGGAGAACGAGGCGCATGTCCCCTAAAAAACGCTTCTGGACATCATCCAGTGTTAGATCTTCCTCAGTCGGTTCATTAGATGCGAGGGAAGATAAACTGGAAGATGAAATGGTTCTTGTGTCTGTTTTTTGAAAGGGTCATATTTGCGGGCAAATGTGAAAATTCTTCCCTCCGCATATTCATTTGCATCTCTTACAAATTTGTTATGCTTCCTCAGTCTAACAGTTTCCCCATGTTGGTCAATTTGTTTCTCCAAATCCTCTTTAAATTTGGTCATTTCCTGATTTAATTTTAAGGCCTCCAGCTCTTTTTCCTCCTCTTTAAGTTGTTCTTTTACTTTCTCCAGGGCAATTTCAATATGCTTGACTAATATCCTTATCAAGCCCAATGATGAATTCAAAATGAATGCCCCCCATTCCTGTAGTAGTTCGTTGGTAACATCCTGTTCGATTGGCATTAACATAATTCTAAGTCCTCTAGGCACTCTTTCTGCTTCCAGGTATTTCCGCAATGCAATTGCTTCCCATGATTTGTTGATTTCTTTTCTGTTCAATTTTTTCCAATGTCTTATTTTGCTTTTTATGTCGTCTTTTTGGTGTTTCATTTTGTTTACTTTGAACTTTCTCCATGTTTCCCTTTTCGAACATATTGGTTACATGTTCTTTTCTTTTTGCTTCTCTTTTCTCTATCTTTCTACTGCTGTGTTGTGCTGTTTGGATAGATTTTGTTATTAGTTGTGTTTGTGTCCCAAAAGTGGCTACCGGCTTTCTACATTTATCCAGGAAGTTACTGCACGCGTTTAATTTTAGGCTTCTTGTGAGATGCAAAGTTCCAACTGTGTGTACCTTGCCTAGTTTACATGCACGCTTTATTCTTCCCCGTTGCCTTTAGTGCCGCTGCTTAACCGCTCGGCTTATGGTTCGCCTTTATTTGTTTTGTCAATTTCCCCGCGGGAATCCATGCAGTTTTGACACCCTGTTGTCAGCGTGAGGAGAAAGAGAGGGGGATCCCTTCTTACCTCGGACGTAGTCTCCGGGTAGCATGGGTGTTTTGTCCTCGGCAAACTCCACTTGATTCTGCTTCCCTCAGGTTCCTTTCTTTTCTGAATCACGATGAGCACCACGGAAGTGATTGTTCGTTTTCAACAACTTTTGGTTCAGATCTCCCTCCGTTTTGGCGCTGCTTGCAGGTGCGTAGCTTCTTGCGGTGGAACCAAACCGCTAAATATTACAACTGGGTAACCCGTAGAACGCCGTATCCCATGGGAAACAAATGAAGCCGCCACTCCAGCCACTTAGTTTTTACGTGAGACAACACTTAATTTATTCTTAAGTCCAATGCAGCATACTCACAGCACAAAAACCAAAGCGTTTCGTTAGCTCCCCACTAACTTGATCACGGATGTTTCAAACACTGTTTGCTGGTTGTGTTTTAAAATGGGAGTTCCTGCCCACCTTAGTCACATGATGGCATCCATATGTTTTATTTCACAATGGGATTCTGGGATATGTAGTCCAAATCTCTACCAAGTTTAAATGATATCTAGATTTACCCCAATTATTTACATTCATACTACCTCTTTTCCACATTTTCATTGATTGTTTAACATTTCTCATATTTTTACCAAAGTCTCATATTTTGCGATTTACTTTGAATGTTATTCATTGTTACCTCCCTTTCGGTTTCCAACCAATTGCAAGAAGAGGAAGTAGTAAAGGAATATATGGCTATGGGTTGGTGGGAGGAGGAGGTAGCCTGGAACACACAAAACTTGAGATTCACCCGACACATTATACAATGGAAAAGATTCATTAATGACTTATTATAGTGTGGGACGGAACTGAAAATGAATTTGATCAATATTTTGAACTTCTGAACAACGGCACACCGGGATTAAAATTCACGTGTACAAAAAGCAAGGAACGAATATCTTTCCTGGATACAGAAGTATACATAAAAAATAACCAATTGGAAACAACATTGCACAGAAAGGTGACGGCAGCAAATGCAACCCTCGAAGCCACGAGCTTCCACCAACCTGCCCTGATCTCGAGTATACCCTACGGAGAGTTCCTTCGAATCAAACGCATTTGCAGTGAAAACACAGAATGGGAAAAACACAGTGCAGGAACGGCTAAAAGATTCCAAAAAAGAAAGTATGGAAAAAATCTGATTAAAAAATGTTGGGAGAGGGCAAATGAAAATTTAGATCAGATTGTTTGAAACCACAGACAAAGGAAAAAACATCAGAGGAACCAATCAGATTAATATTGGATTACAGTAAGGAATCGCGACAAGTAATCAGAATACTCAAAAAGAATTGGCGAATTCTAAAACTTGATCCAATCATAAGTCAAAAAATGGGAGATCATCCGGTAGTGTCATACAGAAGAGCGAAAAATCTAAAGGATCATACGGCCGGGATACCCGTCACCCCCTCCCAACACAATCCCCAATGATGGGAAGACGGACACAGTTCTTGACTTTTGTAAGGCGGGAGGGAGTTACCCTCCCGGCCGTATTTATTAAAATATGAAACAAAATTAAAACATTAAAATAACAGTTTCATATCATGTACAATTTCATTTTCACATTACGATGTTTATTGGCTAACCTTAACACAGCTCTAATACAAAGGTTCTCCTAGCCGATTCTAAACATCCTGCAAATGCATATACTCAAAATTAAATTGTACATCCTAACATTACAGGCCAATGGCAAGGTCGTAGCCGGTGTCAGATCCCTAATACCAGAACTCCCCCCCCCCTTACTTGTGAGGGGCGGGCGCACAGAGGACTGTACCCCTGTGCCAACTTCCAATTTCCCTTGTCTTAACGGGGGCCCCATATTTACTCGACGCCATCTTAGTGGTCGTCCGAGGACTCGTGTGAGGTGTCTAGAAGGTAGCTTAGACCCCCCTCCCACCCCACACTGCTTACCACATCCGCCGTCGCGGATGTCCTGGCCCCGGGAAATTCCCAGGAGGGGCCCGTAGCCCCTCCTCCCCAGGGAGGGGCCTTGACCGCCTTCCCTTTCGGCGGCCCCATCCTTAGAGGGGTACCGCCTCCCCGTGTGAGGGGCCAATGGCCGCCTCCCCCCGGGCGCTCCCATCCATAATGGGTGGCGCCCCACCTCTAGGGATCTTCCAATTACTGCTCACCGATCATGACCTTACCGCCCGACCAAAATAAATACGACATTTTGAACCTAATGAGGACGGAATAAATGGTTAGACTGGATATTACACAATAACCTTTATTTACACAAGTAACACATCTTTCAACTAGGCTGTGATACTTCCCTAAGAACAAGCTAAATAGCAACCATTTTATTATCCTCAACAAAGACAATCCAGACTTTATTAAAACAACCTGTAAAAGAGATAATATCACCGCTAATCAACTTTATTGCAGTACTACTCGTTGCCATAAGGGGCTGGTGGGTGGGTCAAAATTGGCTCCTTGTTCCGTCTCGGGCTCACGTGCAACGATGAGGTGCAGCTTCCAAGCACAGGAACAAGAGGATGCTTCCTTAGATTGTTGCTCTTTTATTCTTCCTCGGGAGGGCGTGTACCCTCCTCCGATCCGCCTACGGGGCGTGGCCAACGGTGTAGGTGTCTAGGACAACCCCTCTTGGGCGGGAAAAGGCGCGCCCCGGCTACGCCGCTTCGGGCATACCAGCCGGGACACGCCCCCCGCCCAAAATGGTTTCCCGGGGGGGGTCAGGGCACCCTACCATACGTTCGGAGGGACCGAGTGGTCGCCCCTTTCCATATGGCCGGGATACCCATCACCCCCTCCCAACACAATCCCCAATGATGGGAAGACGGACACAGTTCTTGACTTTTGGAAGGCGGGAGGGAGTTACCCTCCCGGCCGTATTTATTAAAATATGAAACAAAATTAAAACATTAAAATAACAGTTTCATATCATGTACAATTTCATTTTCACATTACGATGTTTATTGGCTAACCTTAACACAGCTCTAATACAAAGGTTCTCCTAGCCGATTCTAAACATCCTGCAAATGCATATACTCAAAATTAAATTGTACATCCTAACATTACGGGCCAACGGCAAGGTCGTAACCGGTGTCAGATCCCTAATACTAGAACTCATCCCCTTACTTGTGAGGGGCGGGCGCACAGAGGACTGTACCTCTGTGCCAACTTCCTATTTCCCTTGTCTTAACGGGGGCCCCATATTTACTCGACGCCATCTTAGTGGTCGTCCGAGGACTCGTGTGAGGTGTCTAGAAGGTAGCGTAGACCCCCCTCCCACCCCACACTGCTTACCACATCCGCCGTCGCGGATGTCCTGGCCCCGGGAAATTCCCAGGAGGGGCCCGTAGCCCCTCCTCCCCAGGGAGGGGCCTTGACCGCCTTCCCTTTCGGTGGCCCCATCCTTAGAGTGGTACCGCCTACCCGTGTGAGGGGCCAATGGCCGCCTCCCCCCGGGCGCTCCCATCCATAATGGGTGGCGCCTCACCTCTAGGGATCTTCCAATTACTGCTCACCGATCATGACCTTACCGCCACAGGCCGGATAGTTGACCGGCTATCCGGACCCCCCACAAACTCCTACTAAAGGTCATGGCTACACAAACTTTTTAACCAAGCTAAGAAGTCTCCTATGAGTAAGACATTCCCCTCCCGGGACAAATGAACCCCATCTTCAAGATACATATGGTCCCCCTGAATACATCCATGTGGAATACAGTGCAACTGGCCTTAATGAAACAACCTACTAAGTTTGTTATTAACTTTCTTTACCGACTGATTCAAAGCTGACACAGAGAGGGCCCCCCGCCACACCCTTCTAGGAATCATGTGTGACCATGCAATCGTGCACCCCGGAACCCTTCTCGCCAACCAACTCACTGTGGATAACATTAACTCGAGAAGTACTCGTCGACCAATGGTTACCAAATCATTGCCCCCAATATGTACTATGATTACAGACGGCGGTGACCTCGTCCGCCCTAGCAGTCCCTCCATAAAAGTTTGAAACTGGTCAATACAGAGTCCGCCCCTTCCATGGAAGGTCACCCTGCACCCCAGCCACGTGAATCATGTCACCTGCTTTGAATACGTCCGCGGCTCGCCTCACGTATGAGTGGCCAACGACCCACACCACTCTTCCCTCAGCCGGTGATCTTTGACCGCTGGTCCCCAGGTGTCGGGTCAACTGCACAGTCCGCCCCGCAAAGCCTGCTCGCGAAACTGTAAACCAAACAGAAAACAAGAAGCGTGAGTGCATGACATTAGCTTCACAACATGTGCAACCGCACATACCTTTTATAACAATTCGAGGACCAACGCCCCAACTGTTTCACCTTTTCAACACTCAGACCCCTGGCTGTAGCCTCTGTAGCAGCCCCTATCCGGAAGGAATGGGTCCCAAAATCGCTCGGGTTCAAGCCCGCTGCCGCGATTGCCATTGCTAACACCTGCTGGAACTGAAACCTAGTCAGTGGGGTGGCGTCGGTGTGCCTCAGCAAGCTTCCCCCCCATGATGCCGCCCTCTGCGCTAAATACTCCTCCACGCATTTTACCGGGCACATGGGAGACCCTGGAATCCGCTGGACTACCACACAGTCCCCGATCGCTCCCTGATCGGTCTTGGACCTGGCTATTGAGACTACCATCGTCTCACCCTTAATTTGAATGTGTTCTCGACACAGACCTCCCCCCGTAGCCTGCTTATTCCTTGCTACCAGTTCGCTCACCCGCATAGCCCCATGGAATGCTAATGCAAAAGCGGCCCGGAACAGCACTGTCTCTGACTGAGATGAACATGTCGCAGGGAGTACGGACATTAACAGAGACAACCTCTCTAGACCTATCGGGTGCCTCTCATCCACTCTACGACCCTCAAGGTGTTGCCACCCACGCAGAGCCTTCCTTACGAGAAAGGACGAAGTGGGGTCCTGGATGCCATGAGCCTGCGCCATGAAGGCAATGGCGGCCCTGTGCCTATTGGCTGTTGCCAGTGATCGGCCTGCCTGATGTAGTGATACCAGAAATTTCAGGACATACTCCTCCTGCCCCCAATGCTCCCTCCTAGCTGAACCCAAAAATTCCCAATAGGAACGGAACGCCCCTTCATATGCCTTCCTTGTCCTGGGTGCTAGGCTCTCTCCCACGAGGTTTTGTAATCCGGGGCACCGAGAGACCAGAGAGCTTCGGGAAACGGTGCCGCCACCAAGTCCGCTGAGGGCAGAAAACCCCGGAAGGCCTGCATGTGGGAACGAGAGAGTGCATCAGCCGCCTGGTTCAGTACCCCAGGCACGTGTCTTGCCCTAAAGTGGACCTTTAGTCTCATACATAGCAGGACAATTTCTTTCAGCAATCTCAAAATCCATTTGCAGCGTGCTGTCTGATTATTGATACATTCAACAACGGTCATATTATCAGACCAGAACACCACAGTGCGATCACGAAACCCATCTGGCCATGTTTTCAAGGCCACCAGAATGGGGAACAGCTCAAGAAACCCAATGTTACCTGTGAGCCCACTATCGTGCCACCACGCCGGCCATGTTCGTGCCGACCATTGATTACCAAAGATGGCGCCAAAGCCCACACTCCCTGCCGAGTCGGTCCACAACCCCAGCTCCTCGGAGGAAGCTGCCGGTTTGTTCCACACGACGCGACCGTTGAAATCCGCCAGAAATGCCAGCCATATGCACATATCCTGGCGAACCTCTGCTGACAGTCGTGTGCGGTGGTGCCCTTCCTTGAGGCCCACCATGGCTTGTGCGATAGAGCGGGAAAAGGTGCGAGCCATCGGTATCACTCTAAGGGCAAAGTTAAGCTGACCCACAGCTTGCTGCAACTGATGGAGAGTTACTTTTTTCCCGCCAAGGCACATTTCAAGTGAGGCTACAAATTTCATTACCTTCTCCTTGGGCAAACGGAAGCACCCCTCTAGAGAATCAAGCTCAATTCCCAGAAACTCGAGTGAAGTAGACGGCCCTACCGTTTTGCCTGGTGCCAGTGGCACGCCAAAACGTTTCATGAGATTACAGAATTCCCTCAAAGCCTGTGCACATTCCGTGTTTCCAGCTGCCCCCAGGAACAGGAAATCATCAAGGTAATGCATAACCTGCGTAAAGCCCGTGGCTCTGGTGAACGCCCATTGCAAAAAATACGCACAAGAGATGGAGCAACCCATCGGCATACATTTATCCATGTAGTAGCCCTAAGAGACGCTGATCGTGTGGGTGTACCCGGAGCAACCGGAACGCTGACTCGATATCTGATTTAGCCATCAGCGCTCCGGACCCCAGGCGATTCAACATGGCGACGGCCTCATCAAAGGATGCATACCGCACCGAACAAACTCCCGGGTCAATCGCATCGTTCACCGAAAGACCCCTAGGAGCGGACAAATTATGGATTAACCTGAATTCACCCGGGTCCTTCTTGGGGACTACTCCCAACGGTGAACAAACAAAGTTAACAACCGGCGGGTTTTCATATGGACCCGTAACCCGACCTCGGGCCACCTCCTTTGCAATCTTTACCTGTACCACCGCCGTATTTTGTTGAACGGATAGTTGGTTCTTACACTGTGCTTCCCCCGTGAAATCCTCCGCCGGGATGCGGAAACCATATGAGAAACCGTCTCGCAACACCCCGGCAGAGACATGATCAGGGTATTCGTTCAGCCAAGGGATCATTGCCATGATATCAACGGGAGTAGGTAACGGTGCCCCTCGGTCGATGTTAGACCTGTTTGGCCCCCCCTCTACCTCCTGTATCACCATTCTTGGCTCTGCACGAACTCTCGGGGTGTGAAGACTGTCCGCACCCTGCACACTCATGCCTGAACTTGCATGTCCCTTGTGGCCTAGTGCACTTGCCCCTGTTAAAGCTCCAACAGACCCCTTTTCTACCCGAGTTCCTGTTACTCTTTGTGTGCTGATCACTGTTGGCGCCCGCCCGAAAGGGCGCCGCCACATAATGGCGGGAAGGCTCCGCCCCATTCCCGCCAAAAGAAGATGACTTTGTTGCGTTCGGCATAACCTGCTTCTGCCAAGAAATGGAGTCGAAACAATCCCACGTCAGAGATGAGTCGTGCTCCTTGGCCTTACGAAATTTGTTATCATAACCCATACATTGATTGCCTTCATACGTTTCATAAAATTCCATTATACATGTCTGGTAACAAGCTAATCCCGACAATACTTCAGGCCTACGTTCCCCCATGATTGCAGTAAACATTCGAAACGCTCTGGCCCAATTAGCGATCGTTTCGTCTACCCTGAAACCCGCCATTTTGGCACGCCATACACTCGGATGCAACAACTCCTTCTGATTTCTAACGTGTTCTATCTCATAGTGATCGGTCAACAGCGAAAACATGTTCACATATTTATCCGCCCAAATCCTTTCTTTCACATCCATCCGGATATGTTGGACCACTTTTTCCCTCCTTGAGGGTAACGATCCCTCCCCCGCCATTGGCAACGGCTGCTTACCCGAACCAGTAGCTGGATCTGTTGTTGCTGCTTTTCCAACGCTTGACGCCGGCTGCTCCGAGGGATTCTGCGGGGAAACAAGAGGACAAGGCGCCTTCGCAGCATCTCTCGATTGCCGCAACTGCTTCATTATTAACCTGGCTTCCTCGGCCGTGTCTCCCGGTGCCACAGCACCCTCGCTGCTCTTGCCTAACCATGCTGCCAACTGGGCGGCCAGCTCGGGAGGCATATCCCCCTCGTTAACGGGTGTAACTACCACAGGGATCGGCTGTCCCGCGTTCGGGCTCGGAACTGGGGCCTCCTCTGGACTGACCGAGCTCGCCGGAGGTGACTCGGGAACCGGGGCCTCCCCCCCTGCCGCCCTATTCTTGGCCCTTTTACCTCTCCCGGCAGGTACTACTCCCGGCAATGCTGGCCCGATGACTTTCTTCGGTCTACCCGCACCATTCATTGCCGCCATCTGCTTCTTCATGTCCGCCATTTTATTTATTTATTTTATTTAAGGTTTTATATAGCGCGAACAAGATCTTTGCAGATATCAGAGCGCTTTAGATAAACAGTAGGTAGGGTAAACAAGACTCTTGAAACAATATAAAATTCAGTAGTCAGTGAGTTGCAAAATAGGGTAGCAATCACACAAGAGTATGCAGACTAATAACAATCAAGAAACAATAATATGGAAGCAGTACAATGTCTAATCGGGTAAGATTATAGCACCCCAGAGGGTGAGTAAACACAGTGTGAAAGCAGAGTAGTAGTCAGTAATGGGTGCGTTTCAAGTTAGTGAGGCACTCAAGTCATAGTGTACAACCCAATAGCCAAGTTGGAAACCAATAATATAGCATCCGTGCGATGATTTAGATCCGAGAGCAGTCGAAAAGAGACTCGCATAGGTAAGCAATCAGAAGGCCGCTAATGTAGGAGCCAAGTACTGTCATTGTTCCAGTATCAGTAGAATTCAGGTGAATTTAGCCTGAAGGATGGCCTTCACCTCTTTCTTGAAGAGTACAGTGGAAGGGATAAGCCTGGTTTCTGGCGGGAGTGCATTCCAGATCCTAGGCGCCATTCCTGAGAAGGAGCGTTTGTATGTTTTTTCCTTCCGGAATCTCCGTGGTTTCAGGAGGAGGGTTTTTGTGCTTCTGTTGGATCTTGAGCCTCCTGAAATGGTCAGCTTTTGAGTGAGGTAGTTGGGTGACTTGTGGTGTATGGCCGAGTGCGTCATACAGGCAATTTTCAGCTGAATTCTGGCTTCAATAGGCAGCCAGTTTAGGGATTTTAGATCAGGGGATATATGCAAGTGTTTTCTTGAGCCAGTGATGAGTCTCGCGGCCGCGTTCAGGGAGGCTCTCAGGGGAGCCGTTGTTGTAAGGGGGAGCCCGCTGAGAGCAGCAATACCGTAGTCTATCCGAGGAATGACTAAGGCTTGAACAACAGTTTGGAAGTCCTTGGGTGGAAGAAAGGGTTTGAGTTTTCTCAGCGTGTTGATTTGGAAGTTGGCTCCTTTAGTTGCTTTGCTAATATGCTGCTGCATGTCGAGATTGCAGTCCAGTGTGATGCCAAGGGATTTCGCGGAGTCCACGATGGTGGGCTGGACATTGAGTGCGGTTAGATGATTGAGCCATGTTTGGGTGATGGCCTTTTTCGTAGGAGGAGAGATCAGAAGGAACTCAGTTTTCATAGCATTTAGTTTGAGGTGATTGTCGGCCAGCCAAGCTTGGGTCTTTCTTAGTGTGGTATTCAACAGTTTGATGTCTTCAGGGGATTGAAGCTTGAGGTAGAGCTGAGTGTCATCTGCGTACATATGAAAGTGTACCTTTGAAGATTGAAGCAAGGTGGTGAGTGGTTCCATGACGAGGTTGAACAGTGTGGGGGATAGGGAGGAACCTTGTGGGACGCCTAGTGTTACTGGCACAGGTGAGGACAGAGCGTTGTTGATCTTTAACTTCTGAGACCGATTGTGCAGAAAGGATGTGAACCATTTGAGAACAGTCCCGGATATGCCCATCCTGGTGTTTAGGAGCTCCAGTAGTTTCTCGTGTTTGACAGTATCAAATGCTGAGGAGAGGTCAAGAAGGATGAGGAGGCAAGACTCATTGTGATCAAGGATTTGGAGGGCGTCATCAATTATGTGTGTCATGGCCGTTTCCGTGCTATGCTTTGCTCTGAATCCTGATTGGTGAGAGTTAAGGAGCTCAAACTGCTCAATGTGTTTTGTCAGTTGGAGTTGTACGCATTTTTCTAACAGTTTTGCCAGAGTGGGGA
This sequence comes from Lissotriton vulgaris, assembly GCF_964263255.1. Taxonomy (NCBI): domain Eukaryota; kingdom Metazoa; phylum Chordata; class Amphibia; order Caudata; family Salamandridae; genus Lissotriton; species Lissotriton vulgaris. The sequence goes on from NW_028242809.1 coordinate 485,870, forward strand.
TATTGGTGATAGGACGATAGTTGTTTAGGTCGGTCGGGTCAGCTGTGGGTTTCTTGAGTATAGGCGTGACTTGCCCAATCTTGAGGGAGTCTGGGATGAGCCCTTGTTGCAAGGAGCAGTTGATGATTTTAGTCCAGAGTGGGAGGAGCAGGGGGGTGAGGGCTTTAACCGCATTGGCAGGTAGGGGGTCTGTGTGGTGATTGGCGGGTTTCAAGGTGACAAGCAGCTTGTGAATTGATTCTTCAGAATAGGTGTCGAAGGACGACCATGAAGCGACCATGTCTTTCATCAGCATGCGAAGCATTTGTTCGGTCCCAACCTTCTTTCCGACCTTCTTGCCAGGCATTGTTCACGGCTATTTGACTCGAGGTCCTGGATCCAAAGCTTCGGAATCACTGAAAGGAGAAACACAAAAATTACAAGTTCTCAAACTTGGCTCCTTGTTCCGTCTCGGGCTCACGTGCAACGAGGAGGTGCAGCTTCCAAGCACAGGAACAAGAGGATGCTTCCTTAGATTGTTGCTCTTTTATTCTTCCTCGGGAGGGCGTGTACCCTCCTCCGATCCGCCTACGGGGCGTGGCCAACGGTGTAGGTGTCTAGGACAACCCCTCTTGGGCGGGAAAAGGCGCGCCCCGGCTACGCCGCTTCGGGCATACCAGCCGGGACACGCCCCCGCCCAAAATGGTTTCCCGGGGGGGTCAGGGCACCCTACCATACGTTCGGGGGGACAGAGTGGTCACCCCTTTCCAATTGATACATAGTCATTTTGTCAATAAAAAGAAAAAAACATGGTTAAAAACCATTGGATTTACCAAATGCTATAACTGCAAAGTCTGCGAGATAGCAAAACCCACCAAACAAATAACTATGGCAAACCAAAAGATCTGGAAAATAAGAGAATTGATTACCTGTAAAAGCCAGTACACCATTTACATGATTGAATGTCCTTGTCAATTACGTTATATAGGAAGCACGATCTGTGAACTGAAAAAACGTATTTTGGAGCATGTAAGGGCCACTATAAACAAGGACAGAGGAAATGCGGTGGCCAAACACATGGAGACACATCACAACGGGAACTGGAAACTTCTAAAGTTCTTGGGATTGGAAACGATGTCGCTTTCGATAGAGGTGGACACCGTGAAAAACTGTTACGCCAAAAGGAGTCACGACACATTTTGAACTTTCGAACGATGACCCCTTTCGGACTCAACCAGTCGGAAGAGCTTTATGTACATATATGAAAAGAATTGAAATATATAAACTTCTCGTTAAAATCTCCACAATTATTTTCTCTTCCCTGAACCCTTCAGAACAGGTTCATCGAGTGATGAACAGGAAAACGAATCTGGGATTTAGTAAGACTTTATAAATAGAATGTTTTCAAAAATCAATCACAGGATTTAGAACTCGAAAATTAATGTCAGCCCACTGGAGGGCTTTAAAGTGACGAAAGGACAATGATATTGGTAAAAAATGTACCATATATTCCTTTACTACTTCCTCTTCTTGCACATGGTTGGCAACCGAAAGGGAGGTAACAATGAATAATATTCAAAGTAAAGCGCAAAATATGTGACTTTGGTAAAAATATGAGAATTGTTAAACAATCAATGAAAATGTGGAAAAGAGGTAGTATGAATGTAAATAATTGGGGTAAATCTAGATATCATTTAAACTTGGTAGAGATTTGGACTACATATCCCAGAATCTCATTGTGAAATAAAACATATGGATGCCATCATGTGACTAAGGTGGGCGGGAACTCCCATTTTAAACCACAACCAGCAAACAGTGTTTGAAACAACCGTGATCAAGTTAGTGGGGAGCTAACGAAACGCCTTGGTTTTTGTGCTGTGAATATGCTGCATTGGACTTAAGAATAAATTAAGTGTTGCCTCACGTAAAAACTAAGTGGCTGGAGTGGCGGCTTCATTTGTTTCCCGTGGGATACGGCGTTCTACGGGTTACCCAGTTGTAATATTTAGCGGTTTGGTTCTACCGCAAGAAGCTACGCACCTGCAAGCAGCGCCAAAACGGAGGGAGATCTGAAACAAAAGTTATTGAAAAAAAAAAAATATATATATATATATATATATATATAGATAGATAGATAGATATATAGATATAGATAGATATATAGATATAGATAGATAGATAGATATAGATAGATAGATAGATATAGATAGATAGATAGATATAGATAGATAGATAGATATAGATAGATAGATAGATATAGATAGATAGATAGATAGATATAGATAGATAGATAGATAGATATAGATAGATAGATAGATAGATATATAGATATATAGATATATAGATATCCAACATCCAACCAAAACCTTCTCCAGTAAAGAAAAGAAATCCGGGCCACTTGGAAGTGCAAAGCGTGATTTTATTCAATGGCTTTCTCGACGCGTTTCGCAGTCAATTCTCCTTTTTCACGAGACAGAAACCAAACAGGAAGTACTGATTATATACAGTCACATGGTATTAGATTCATACTCATGGAAAACAGACTACAGGTAAGTTCACGGGCTGAGTCCGGTGTAAACAAGCACTCGCTGTGCATCAGAATGGACCAGGGCAATCGCATATGTACATATTGAGTCTTGCACATTACATACACTTGCTGTGCAGCAAAATTAACAATTAGCATACGTGTATGTGAAACAAAAATTAAAGTTGCAGAAATGCAATCTTGCATATTAGATTCACATTAAATCCTAATCATGTAGCCCCTGTGGGCACAGTGATCGCAACCTTTGCGTGCAGCGGTTGTCCGATTCAGATGTAACTGCAACCAAGGGCTGTAAGCCATTTACTCGTCATTGAGAAAGTAATTACGCCCCAGTGGGCACCATGACAGCCATGAATTCATTCATTCATACTGTCCAAACAATTTCAAGAGTGCGAAGCATAATTCATACTACTGTGATTGCGCCCAAGTGGGCAATGCCAAACAGTTCAAAAGTTCAGCTAAGTCCATTCATACATTTCACGCTTATCCGAGGCTCATAGTAATCGGACAGATTCCCAAGATTGGTCACCAGGCAACTCTGTAAACCAAAAGTGAGAGATATGCAATCAGTGACTGTAATGTAAGTGATAAAGTGATAAGAAAACATTGTAAGTTAAAAAACGGCAGAAATATACACAGACAAACCAACAGGTTAACCTAAATGCACACTCAATTCCTCATGTAAATTGTGGCCATTGGGTTGGGTGGTCCTATACTTGATAATAAGTCTAGATTCAAGTCTCCTCATCTCCTTTATGCGGTCTCCCCCTCGTTCTCTTAAAGGAACTGTCTCCAGGACACAGAATGATAGCAAGTTAGCATTGCTCTTGTGGTGCGTGGCGAAATGCCTGGCAATGGGATACTGCTTATCTCCATTGGTTATGGCTCGCATGTGTTCGAGCACTCTTTTCTTAGCCTGGTGTTTGGAGCTGCCGATATAATGCAACTGGCAGGGGCATTTCAATGCGTATACCACATGGTCGGTAAGACATGTCACATGCTTGGTGATTTTAAATTTGCTGGCATCTTTGGACAGTTGTATTTCCGTAACGTTTTTGCTGTTGCGACAGGCTTTACACCTGCCACAAATGTAAAAACCTTGTACTGGGTTTCTCTGTTTGATTGTCTTAGGTAAGAGAGTCGAACAGAGAAAGTCTTTCAGGGATTTGGGTCTCCTGAAGGTGAGTTGGGGATGCTCAGAGATAGCTGGGGCTAGGTCCTTGTCAAGTTTTAAGATGTTCCAGTATTTGCTCATAGCATTCCTCACTCCCCTAGAATCACAGTTGTAATCAGTGATAAATCTACTGATCACCCCTTCATTGGGCTGGCTTTCTAGTGCAATGGGGTTGAGGAGGCTTGTTCTGTCTCTTTCCTTTACCTTAGCCAGGGCTCTGGCTATGCATTTGCGACCATAACCTCGTTGTTTGAACCTTTCACTCATGAGGGTTACTTCTCTGTTATAGTCCAATTCGTTAGAGCAATTTCTTTTAGCTCTAAGGAATTCCCCTACCGGGATGGAATTAATGAGATTGGTCGGGTGACAGCTCGAGGCGTGCAGTAAGCTGTTCCCAGCCGTACTTTTGCGGAATAGGGTCGTGGTGAGAGTGTTATTTTTGTTCTCAACCCTGACATCCAAGAATTCAATGGCTGTGGGATTTATATGGCAGGTGAAGCTAAGATTAAAGTCATTGGAATTCAAATCATTAACAAAATCCACCGCCTCTTGTTGGCTACCACTCCAGACAATAAAATTGTCGTCTATGTAGCGTAGCCAACAAACAACTTTGGTTGAAAACGCCAGGGACTGGTAGACCACCTTCTCCTCCCACAGTCCCAGGTAAAGACAGGCAAAACTCGGCGCAAAACAAGTCCCCATCGCCGTGCCAAGCAGCTGATGGTAGACCGTTTCTTTGAATAGGAAAAAGTTCTTAGTGAGGCAAGTGAATGCCATCTCAAGAATCATCTCAGTATGGAGAAGATAAGAGATAGACCGGGTTTTGAGGAAGTGTCTGCATGCGTCAATCCCTTGCTGATGCGGAATACAAGTGTAAAGGCTATTTACATCAAGGGTCATGAACAGCCAATCAGGGTCCCAGGGCATGTTGTTAATTTTCTGTAGAAAATGGCCCGAGTCTCTGATATATGAGGGTAAGTTCAACACCAGGGGTTGAAAAAAGAAGTCCACATATCTTAAGGTGTTTTCCCAACAACTGCCCCTGGATGATACAATGGGTCGACCGGGGGGATTAGTTGTATTTTTGTGGACTTTAGGTAGGAGGTAGAGGGCAGGCATTTTAGGGTGTCTGTTGAGAATGAAATTAAATTCCTCTTTGCTAATCAGCTTCCTTTCCCTCCATTCATTCAGTTGTTCCGTATATTTTGAAACACAGGCAAGATAAATTGCCCTACTGCTTTTTTCATACTTAGTGTAGTCACTTAACTGGGACAGACCCTCATTAATATACATGTCACGCGGTAACACCACCATGTTTCCCCCTTTGTCAGATTTCTTGATGACGATTTGTCTGTCATCACACAGGGATCTAATAGCCTCAAATTGTGCAACAGTTAAATTGTGCCTCACATTGTTATTAGACCTAGACAACCTTTCAAATTCTTTAACCATTGCTTTTTCAAATATGTCGATTGATTCATTAGCAATTTGCGGTAAAAACACAGATTTGGGTCTAAAACTGCTTTTGAAATTCAAACCAATATCCACATCATCGGGTATCACATTAAACATAGGGTTATCGAGCGTGTCCAAGTCTCCTTCCAGTTCATGGAGTAGATGCAGCGTTTCCACATCTTCACCTGTGATACTGGTAGGCACTTGTGCAGACTCACGGGTCTCAGTGGAAAGTTTTGTGGCATGCCACTTTTTTAAGCGCAACTTACGGGTAAAGTAAAAGAGATCAATGCGACTTTGGGTATAGTCAAAGGAGGAGGTGGGGCTGAAAGATAATCCTAAGGAAAGTACCTCTTTCTCAGCCGTGTTCAGCTCCCGGGTAGACAAGTTGATAATTGTGTTGGACTCCATTATTTTCCTCTCCTCTGGCCCCTTGTCCTGGATCCCACTGGGCTCGATATGTTGCTGGTGTTCATGTTTGCGTTGTTTCTTCCGGCGCCTTTCACGCCTTGACCGCGTCCTCTTCCTCCTCCGGATGGTTTGTTTTGCCCAGTAAGTCTTCCCTGGGCTACCATAGCGAACTCCATTAAAATCTTCTCTTTTGGGCTCATAAGCTCAGGATTATGTGCTGATAGGGTGCTTGGCCCAGCTGGAGCTGCAGCTTGTTCCCTCGAATCAACCTGATCCTTTGTTTTTGTGGCATTAGTTCCGTTAGAAGAAGGACATGGTGTAGACTCCTGTGTGGTGTTTGAACGCAGATGATCGTATCTTTTGGCAAAGGTCAACACTTGGCCGCGCTCATAGTCATTACGGTCTCGTATGAATTTGCTTTCTTTTTTGTCACGTATTTCTTTCTCCAGTTTTTCAAGTTTCATTTCAAACTTTGCCATTTCGATGTCAAAGTCTTTTTCATTCTCGTACAGGCTTTTTAGTTGATTTGTAATGGCCTCTATCTCTGAGGCCAGTTTTTCACAGTGTTTATTTGCATATTTCACGAGAATTTTGAGCATTCTTATAGAACATTCGTGACAGTTCCCCGCCCATTCTTCCACCATGTCTGGGTCCGGGTCTGCGAGGGTCGGTGTGGTGTAGATCCTCAACCCCCTTGGTACTCTGTCTACTTCGATATACTTCTGAAGTGTGGTGGCTTCCCACCATTTACTTTGTTCTGTCACCAATAGCTTCCACAGGTTCTGTTTGTTTGGGCCAGTGCTTCTCTGATTTACATTCTCAGAGGTATTGCTGGAGGTGGGTGAGTCAAGATCGGTGAACATGCGGCTTGCTGCTTCATTCCGCCGTTGGTTCCTATTAGAAGCCATTATAGGTACAGCTTGTTTAGGTGCATGCGGGAAATATGAGCTTCCGCCTGCTTTGCCTTCGTGACACACTCACGCAAAGGAATGCGTACTGTGTATCAAGCCTTAAGCCTCTCTGAACAACGCTGTGATGTTACTTCTCGTGATCGACAGTGTCGGTAC